>NC_083582.1:22520463-22845463 GCF_027579695.1 Neoarius graeffei | reverse complement strand
GGGAGAGCCAGAAGGTAACACAGGCATGAGGGAGCCCTGGGACATAAAGTAGCCAGCCACTACACCGTCAACAAACTCGAGTGAGCAAGCCAGTGGGGGACTGACAGCATCCATACATCCCAGTTTACCAAAACACTCTATGTCTGATGACCTCCAGATCAACACCTTTACCTCATAAACACCATTAACAAAAGCCTTGACTAAACAGATATGTTTTCAGCCTAGACTTAAACGCTGAGACTGTGTCTGATTCCTGAACATTACTTGGAAGGCTGTTCCATAACTGTGGGGCTTTGTAAGAAAAGGCTCAATACAAGGTACCAGCAGATAGCCTGCACCTTTTGATCTAAGTAGGCATGGCGGGTCATGGAGGAGCAGAAGTTCACTCAGGTACTGTGGTGCGAGACCATTCAGTGCTTTAAAAGTCAATAGTAGTATTTTATAATCAATACAAAATTTGATTGGGAGCCAATGCAGTGTGAATAAGATACAGGCAATGTGGTCATATTTTCTAGTTCTAGTAAGGACTCTTGCTGCTGCATTTCGAACTAACTGGAGCTTGTTTATGCACTTATTGGAACATCCAGACAGTAAGGCATTACAATAATCCAACCTGAAGGTAACGAAAGCATCTCATCTCATCTCATTATCTCTAGCCGCTTTATCCTTCTACAGGGTCGCAGGCAAGCTGGAGCCTATCCCAGCTGACTACGGGCGAAAGGCGGGGTACACCCTGGACAAGTCACCAGGTCATCACAGGGCTGACACATAGACACAGACAACCATTCACACTCACATTCACACCTACGGTCAATTTAGAGTCACCAGTTAACCTAACCTGCATGTCTTTGGACTGTGGGGGAAACCGGAGCACCCGGAGGAAACCCACGCGGACACGGGGAGAACATGCAAACTCCACACAGAAAGGCCCTCGCCGGCCCCGGGGCTCGAACCCAGGACCTTCTTGCTGTGAGGCGACAGCGCTAACCACTACACCACCGTGCCGCCCGTAACAAAAGCATGAACTAGTTTTTCCGCGTCATGTAGTGACATTAAATGTCTTATCTTAGCAATATTTCTGAGATGAAAGAAAGCTATCCGGGTGATGTTATCAATGTGAGTTTTGAATGAAAGACTGGGGTCAATAATCACTCCAAGGTCTTTTACTGCTGCATGTGAAGAAACAGAAAGGACATCCAGAGTTACGATGTAATCAGAAAACTTACTTCAAGCTGTATGTGGTCCTACTACAAGTACTTCAGTCTTGTCAGAGTTAAGCAGAAGGAATTTAATAAGCATCCAGTGTCTAATGTCCTTCACACATTCCTCAATTCTATTAAGCTGGTGTCTCTCATCAGGTTTTGCAGAAACATACAACTGTGTGTCATCAGCATAACAGTGGAAAATAATACAATGTTTACGAATAATATCACCCAGAGGTAACATATATAAAGAAAAAAGCAGTGGACCCAAGACAGAACCTTGTGGAACACCAAACTTTACCTCATATGTCTAGAAAAATCACCATTTACATCAACATACTGATAGCGATCAATTAAATAAGACCTGAGCCTTAACTCCCACAACATTTTCTAGTCTATCCAGAAGAATGGAATGATCAATGGTATCAAATGCTGCACTAAGGTCAAGCAACACAAGCAGCGAGACACAGCCCTGATCAGACATCAACAGTAGGTCGTTTACTACTCTGTGCTATGATGAGGTCTAAATCCTGACTGATACATTTCATGGATGTTATTCCTATATAAGCATAACTGCTGTGCCACAGCTTTTTCAAGGATCTTGGTGATAAAGGGGAGGTTTGATATTGGCTGATAGTTGGACAGCTGACAGGGATCAAGGTCAGGTTTTTTAATCAAGGGCTTGATAACTGCTAGTTTAAAGGATTTGGGTACATAGCCAATCGTAAGAGAAGAATTTATTATTTTTAGAAGCGGGTCAATTACTTCAGGTATTATCTGTTTGAATAGACGTGTAGGTAAGGGATCTAGTATACAAGTTGAGGCTTTTGATGCAGAGATTAATGAAAGTAATTTCAGTTTCTCTAAGGGGAGTAAAACATTCTAATTGATGATCCGATACAGTTATATTGTTAACTACAGGGTCACTTACATTGTCTGACCTTAAATTAGTAGTTTGAATTTTTTGTCCGATATTCTCAATTTTGTCATTAAAAAAATTCATGAAGTTGTTGCTACAACGTACAGGTGTGCATGTGTCTATAGTGGACTTCTTCCTGGTTAATTTTGCTACAGTATTAAATAGGAATCGAGGATAATTTTGTTATCTTCTATTATGGAGGAGAGATACATTGATCTAGCAGCACTCAGAGCTTTTCTACTTCAGGAAGCTCTCCTTCCACGCTAATTTGAACACTACCAATTTTGTTTGAGATCATTTACGTTCCAATTTTCGAGTGGTCTGTTTTAAAGTGCGAGTGTCATCATTATACCAGGGTGCTAATTTTTTGTCTCTGACCATTTTCTTTTTTAGAGGAGCTACATTATCTAAGGTATGGCGGAATGTTGACTCTAAGCATTCAGTTGCCTGATCAAGTTCTGCAGGGGCTGACAGTGACCCAATCAAAGTTGATAATGCTGGGAGATCATGTATAAAGCTCTGTGCAGTAGTTGACGTGAATGTACGTTTAATACAGTAGCATGGTGAGGTGCATATATTATTACTCAGACATGTTTTGAATGAAATGAGATAATGATCTGAGATAACTTCAGACTGTGGAAGTGTGACTATATTTTCTATGTTTAACCTGAATGTTAGTATTAGATCGAGGGTGTGACCACCATTATGGGTCGGTCCTATGACATTCTGATTAATCCCTACTGAATCTAAAATGGATACAAATGCTGTTTTCAAAGGGTCTTTTGGGTTATCAAAGTGAATATTAAAATCTCCGACAACTAAAGCTTTGTCTAAGGAAATAACCAGATCTGAGATAAAATCTGCAAATTCAGAAAGAAACTCAGAATATGGCCCCGGGGGCCTGTAAATAATAAGTAATGGAATTAACTGGGTAGACCTATTTTTCGAGGCTACATACATTATGAGTATGAAGAACTTCAAATGTATTACATTTATAACCAAGTTTTTGTGTTACACCTAGATAATCATTATAAATAACTGCGATGCCTCCTCCTCTGCCAGTTAGACGAGGCTGGTGTATATAACTGTATCCAGGAGGACTAGCTTCATTTAATGCTATATATTCATTTGGCTTAATTCATGTTTCAGTTTAACAAAGTACATTAAACTCCTGATCAGTAATGAGTTCATTAACCATTAGCGCTTTAGATGTAAGAGATCTACAACCCCGATTCCAAAAAAGTTGGGTCAAAGTACAAATTGTAAATAAAAACAGAATGCAATGATGTGGAAGTTTCAAAATTCCATATTTTATTCAGAATAGAACATAGATGACATATCAAATGTTTAAACTGAGAAAATGTATCATTTAAAGAGAAAAATTAGGTGATTTTAAATTTCATGACAACAACACATCTCAAAAAAGTTGGGACAAGGCCATGTTTACCACTGTGAGACATCCCCTTTACTCTTTACAACAGTCTGTAAACGTCTGGGGACTGAGGAGACAAGTTGCTCAAGTTTAGGGATAGGAATGTTAACCCATTCTTGTCTAATGTAGGATTCTAGTTGCTCAACTGTCTTAGGTCTTTTTTGTCGTATCTCCCGTTTTATGACGCGCCAAATGTTTTCTATGGGTGAAAGATCTGGACTGCAGGCTGGCCAGTTCAGTACCCGGACCCTTCTTCTACGCAGCCATGATGCTGTAATTGATGCAGTATGTGGTTTGGCATTGTCATGTTGGAAAATGCAGGGTCTTCCCTGAAAGAGACGTCGTCTGGATGGGAGCATATGTTGCTCTAGAACCTGGATATACCTTTCAGCATTGATGGTGTCTTTCCAGATGTGTAAGCTGCCCATGCCACACGCACTAATGCAACCCCATACCATCAGAGATGCAGGCTTCTGAACTGAGCGCTGATAACAACTTGGGTCGTCCTTCTCCTCTTTAGTCCGAATGACACGGCGTCCCTGATTTCCATAAAGAACTTCAAATTTTGATTCGTCTGACCACAGAACAGTTTTCCACTTTGCCACAGTCCATTTTAAATGAGCCTTGGCCCAGAGAAGACGTCTGCGCTTCTGGATCATGTTTAGATACGGCTTCTTCTTTGAACTATAGAGTTTTAGCTGGCAACGGCGGATAGCATGGTGAATTGTGTTCACAGATAATGTTCTCTGGAAATATTCCTGAGCCCATTTTGTGATTTCCAATACAGAAGCATGCCTGTATGTGATGCAGTGCCGTCTAAGGGCCCGAAGATCACGGGCACCCAGTATGGTTTTCTGGCCTTGACCCTTACGCACAGAGATTCTTCCAGATTCTCTGAATCTTTTGATGATATTATGCACTGTAGACGATGATATGTTCAAACTCTTTGCAATTTTACACTGTCGAACTCCTTTCTGATATTGCTCCACTATTTGTCGGCGCAGAATTAGGGGGACTGGTGATCCTCTTCCCATCTTTACTTCTGAGAGCCGCTGCCACTCCAAGATGCTCTTTTTATACCCAGTCATGTTAATGACCTATTGCCAATTGACCTAATGAGTTGCAATTTGGTCCTCCAGCTGTTCCTTTTTTGTACCTTTAACTTTTCCAGCCTCTTATTGCCCCGTCCCAACTTTTTTGAGATGTCTTGCTGTCATGAACTTTCAAATGAGCCAATATTTGGCATGAAATTTCAAAATGTCTCACTTTCGACATTTGATATGTTGTCTATGTTCTATTGTGAATACAATATCAGTTTTTGAGATTTGTAAAATTATTGCATTCCGTTTTTATTTACAATTTGTACTTTATCCCAACTTTTTTGGAATCGGGGTTGTAATATTTAATAGCCCCACCTTTAGATCAAAGGTGCTGGCAGCGGCTGTACAGTCAGTATGATCTAATTTTATATTGATTAGGTTACTGGAACATTCTCATCTCATCTCATTATCTCTAGCCACTTTATCCTTCTACAGGGTCGCAGGCAAGCTGGAGCCTATCCCAGCTGACTATGGGCGAAAGGCAGGGTACACCCTGGACAAGTCGCCAGGTCATCACAGGGCTGACACATAGACACAGACAACCATTCACACTCACATTCACACCTACGGTCAATTTAGAGTCACCAGTTAATCTAACCTGCATGTCTTTGGACTGTGGGGGAAACCGGAGCACCCGGAGGAAACCCACGTGGACACGGGGAGAACATGCAAACTCCGCACAGAAAGGCCCTCGCCGGCCACGGGGCTCGAACCCGGACCTTCTTGCTGTGAGGCGACAGCGCTAACCACTACACCACCGTGCCGCCCGTTACTGGAACAAACTCTCTGAATATTTCTACTTTTTTGTTTAGCTCGGGGAACAGACACAGTCTCGATGACCGAGTGACGATTGTGTGCAGCTAGCAGACAGTTGGCTTAGCCGGTTCGTCTGCTCCCTGGCCTTGGCTCTGGATTGTCAGAAATTAACTAGGCCTGTTTTGAGACTAAGACCTCTGCTGCAGGAAATGAGGGCAACACCTTCCCGAGTGGGATGGATACCATCCCGCCCTAACAGGCCAGCAGTGCCCTCAAAATTAGCCCCATTATCTATAAAGCCCGCACAGTTTTCAGAGCACCACCTGGACAACCAGCAGTTCATTGACCATAACCTGCTGTAAGCTACATCGCCATGCCACATTGGGATGGGGCCAGAGCATACTACAGCATCAGACATCGCCTTCGCTAATTTAAACACCTCTACAAAGTTACTCTTAGTAACCTCAGACTGACGCAGGTGTATATCATTAGCTCCTGCATGGATAACTATCTTTGAGAACCTGTGCTTGCCTAGGACCCAAAGATTACCTTCTATGTCTGGCACCCTGGCTCATACACCTGACTAAAGCTGCTGGTGCCCCTAAAGGCTGAGCTAATTTCACATGCCATATTATAGAGTCCCCTATAACCAGAGCTCTTTCAGATTTCTAAGTGGGTGCATCACTAAGGAGAGCAAACCTGTTCGACACGTGATGTGGAGAGGAGTGGTGCTCCCGTGGGCAAGCCTCAGCGGTAGCTTTGGCTCTATGCTTATGCTGCCAAGTCGTCACCCATTCACTCCGCTGTAAGGGCTCTAATGCCGGAGTTGGGGGATTACTAACTCCACCTAGGGCATCCAGACTTTCCCCTACAGAAACTACACTGTTCTCATTCTCACTAACCTTCTCTAAAGCCTGGATACGCACTTCTAACACTCTAATCTTCTCTGTCAGAGAGCTAACTAATCTGCACTTATCACAAATAAAGCTATCACTAGTGACGGAGGAAGAATGACTAAACATCCTGCACTCAGCACACTGAACAGGCTGAAGGTGTGCCATGATGAAAGGATTCACGTACAGATTGAAGATCTGTTGATATTAAAGCAGATCCAATGTGGATGGCCTCCACTTATGGTCTTTACGCAGGAGGAGAAAAAAAGAAAGCTTCTGGTCTCGGCGTTCTTCCGAAAAAAGAGAGAGAAAAAAATGGAAAAAGTAAAGCGAAATTGGAAAGTACAAAACGGAAAGCAAAAGTACAATAAGAAATTGAAGAGAATACTGGAAAATTATAGACTATACCATATATTTAATTTCATCTTTCATCTGTACACTGTCTTTGGCAACACATAGTCTAACACATTCAGTCTATAAACTGAGACAAGGCATGCTAAACTGAATTGAACTGATAAATCTATGAGAGAGATCTGTCTTACTTACTGTGTAAAAGCTTCCATAGTGTTTTCTATCCTTTCACCTGCACCTGAATAAAATGATCAAAAATGCATCTAAATACTGCATTAGATGATCATCACTATTAGTATCCCAACAAGCAAATATCACCAATTAATGGAGCATACCAGAAAAGAAGCATTGTCTAAAATAATACAACTTTATAATATGCCAAAAAGCAGAGTGAAATCAGAATATGTGGAACGCTTACCGCCTCTGTGAGAAATGTGTCTGCTGCAAAAGGCTAAATGTTTCTTCTTGTGGAGAATAAGTGGGTTACGTAGCAGATACAGCGAGCATAAGATATAAAATCCTACAGCCACAACGAACACCCCAACTCCCAACTCAGCCTCCATGGTATGCACTAGCGCACTGTTTTGTTGAAATGATTCACAAACTGATCAGCAGTTTAATTTATCTTTCCTGGTCTCCTAGTCTTATCACATTGTTCATCCATGACCTAAACCATCAGAGTATGCATGTGAAGGAACATGTGAGTGTATGTGGGTATGAAATATGTGTATGGTCAGGTATGACACAGCTTAAACACGATACTGGATGGAGGGTATTCTATAGTATAATGGCATTTAAAGGAATAACAATATGATCTGCTCACTGTTGCAGGACACACTGAAGTGAAATGGAGTAAGTATAAAAATGCATATAAATATAATAACTGATAGGAATAATTTCTAAAGTGTATCTATGGATTTTTAATTTTATCCAGAGATTCTGTTAAACAAATACACCACAAAACGTCTGTTTTCCATAAGACATCACATGGACCGTTGAGCTCTTCATAAGCCTGAAATCCTGAATCCTTGCACATATCTGATTGCGATATCCTCTTTCGAATAATGTTTTGTACATATCTTGGTGTTAGTGACACCAAGCACTGTGTATCACAATGGAGACCACAAAGCTGCTCGTGCTTCCCACAATTACACAATGCTGAAACCAATCATTGTATAATGCAGACCATCTTCTTAAAAGGACTTCCTCAGCTAGGATTCTTAAGATTAATTAAAATGACAGACATCATGAAACACTTTAAGCTTTACAGTCTGTATATTGACTTAAAACAATATATCCTATTTGTATTAATAGCAGGCGGCACGGTGGTGTAGTGGTTAGCGCTGTCGCCTCACAGCAAGAAGGTCCAGGTTCGAGCCCCGTGGCCGGCGAGGGCCTTTCTGTGTGGAGTTTGCATGTTCTACCCGTGTCCGCGTGGGTTTCCTCCGGGTGCTCCGGTTTCCCCCACAGTCCAAAGACATGCAGGTTAGGTTAACCGGTGACTCTAAATTGGCCGTAGGTGTGAATGTGAGTGTGAATGGTTGTCTGTGTCTATGTGTCAGCCCTGTGATGACCTGGCGACTTGTCCAGGGTGTACCCCGCCTTTCGCCCGTAGTCAGCTGGGATAGGCTCCAGCTTGCCTGTGACCCTGTAGAACAGGATAAAGTGGCTACAGATAATGAGATGAGAGATGAGATGAGATTAATAGCACCATCTGAACCAGTATTTAGCACTGATGTGTTATAAGTGAGGTGTTAAAGTTTCAGTTTGCAATTAAACACCACAGTAAACACATTTAGCTTTCACACAGTTCACTATTCTGCAGCATAAAAAACCCCACTCATTGCCACTAATATCATCTAAGTGTGTCTGTACTGCTACTGGTTCCTAGAGTGGCACACCTGTCCACTCGTAAACACATTAAAGGTCGTTACGCTTAATAATCTCTGATTCCACACTCTTTTATACACACATGGGTATGTAATGACTTTAAGACTGTGAGACAAACTTTAAGAGGTGGAGCATTCACGCCTCAACTTCCTCTCGCCTAGTTTGTCTTTTCAAATGGTAAATGAAAACAACAACTATAACAACACTGGGCTTAACTTTAAGGCCTGGGGAAATTGAGAAGTTGCTTCTAACCAGAGGGGGTCTTCCTTAAGTGAAAATTTAAACTGGTCAAGGTCATCACATCTAAACCTGATTTGCATGGAAGTTTCAAATCAATTTTATTTGTATAGCGTTCTTAACAATAAACAATCACAAATCAGCTTTACAGATATCTACCTGTCTTTCAGTGAATAATTTCACCTGGTTACTGTCGACTGGTTCCTGAGAACTGCTGATGCATTCATTAAAACTGTAATGCTCAGTATGAACATTCTTTCAGCACATATAGTATTGTCTGACTTGAAAGTATTGACTTATAGAAGATTAATTATTTATAATCCCACTATCCGATGTCACCTCTTCTAGAGTCTGGTGTTCCTCTAGGTTCTGTCCTCATTTTCCTTGCCACTGTCTGGCTTACTCATTAGAGACCTACACTGACATCTGGATTTCTGTAAAGCTTCTGTGCAACAATGTCTATTGAAGTGAACTGAATTAATGAGCAAGCCAGGGGCAACTGTGGTGAGAAAATCTCCCTGAGACAACATGAGGAAGAAACCTTGAGAAGAGCCAGGTTCAGAAAGGAGCCATCCTCTATTGAAAATGTTATTCTTACACCAGATCTTCTCAAGGATCATGTGAAACAAATATTTACCTCTGCCAACTGTGTTGGAGGAGGTTATGTTTTTGCCACCTTTTGTTTGTTGGTTTGTTTGACTCTTCCCAATGTAACTCAAAAAGTAGTGCATGGATTTTGATGAAATTTGGAGGAAAAGTGACCCATGGGCCAAACAACAATTGATTAGATTTTGATGCAAATCCAGATATGTATGCAAATCCAGGATTTCTTTGTCTGTTCCCAACATAACTCAAAAAGTAGTGAATGGATTTTGATTAAATTTTGAGGAAAGGTGAGCCATGGGCCAAGTAACAATTGATTTGATGTTGATCCAAATCTGGATATGTGTGTGGATCCAGGATTTTTTCTTTTTGTCTTTTCCCAATATAACTCAAAAAGTAGTGAACAGATTTTGATGAAATTTGGTGTACAGCTTTTGTATTATCCTAGGTTCAAACATTTTGATTTTGATGTTGATAATATGTGGCTTGGTGAAGATATGCACTCTGCTGTGTGCCCTTCTCACTTTCATTGTACTGTGATTGTTGTCTGTCAAGTAAAAAAAAAAAATCTGAAGTCCACTTCATTGCTCACTGTGGAGAATAAGAATAAAATGAACTAACAACACACTCCAAACTATTCACCTGTCTAAACAGACTAAACTATTCAAAGCGTAACGGCTGTGGGAAGTTGTTATATCATCCAGCACCTCATTGGTTGTTATTCTACAGCTCAGTGTTATTGTAAGGCTGTTTCTGAGATGTGTGGATACATCGTGTCTGAGCTGTGGTGTTTATCTAAAAGACCAAACTGCAGCAATAAGACCAAACTGTGCCACATGCTTCCATCTGAAAAGCCTGCCCTCCACACCTCCATTGGAGAGAAGGAGAAAGACAGAGAGATCTACAAATGATTTTCAAAATTAGAATGTTATTTTATCTTTATTTATTTATTTTTTAACCATTGTGTATGTGTACAAAAATAATTTGGATGTTGATTGGAACTGTAGAAGTTTTTTATTATTATTCCTGAAAATTCTACTCATATTTCAATTAGATTTAAATTAATATCATTTGTAGGCCTATTTGTTTTTGAGTTATAGAGGTTTTGATAGATTCAATTTGTCTAGTATTGGTAAGAATTTATAACGAATGACAGCTGAAACAAAGCTGTAATACTGGAACAAAGTATTAAAAAGACCCCCTGGTTTTGCCTCATGAACCACTTTGACAACCACTGACACACACAATCCAATTATACCATCCATTACCAGGTCACTTCTAGCTAACTGTTCTGTTTTTCCAAGAATTAGTTATTTTCTAACAAATCAATCGAAATATCTGTTACTAGTATTTCAAACTGTGTGTGTTATCACTGAGAAATATCTGAGAAGCTACACACAACTAAATAACCCCTATTATGGAACACACTTAAAGTGTAACATAAATGTACATGATTGATTCTCCATATTGAGGTTTTTTTTATAATCCCAAATGTGTTTTGATTTTTGTTTGTCTTCAGAGAAATTTGCATGCATATAAGTGTGTACTGTGTTTGTTTAAACAGTATGCAGTGGTGTGCTCCTTACAGGCCTGATGAACACTGAAGGAAAGGGAGGGAGTGTGAAAACTCTGCCATTTGGTTGATATGCTAATACACACTCACCTATATAACACAGAGATAGAGCCACTGGCTGTTAAAAGAAGCAAGCCCAGACCAAGAGAATAACATATTGAAGTATAAGGCATGTTAAAGCATTTGAGATAAGTTGGGAGATTTGACATGAGAAAGGATTTATTGAAGTTCTAAAGGGAAACAAGTACAGGCAAGAGGATGTTGGGAGTAGAGATGTATCCCAGTTTAGCTCTTGCAGCACAAAGACTCGGAGACTGCTGCTATCGAGGTAAGTGTTTTGCGTTTAATGACAAAAAGAGACATAAAATAGTCATAGAATTAGAAATAACCATTGAAAGGCTCTCAAATTTCAGAATCAGATGAAAGATAAAAGTGAATGCGCAAGACTGAATTTTTTGAAGGAATGGGAAATGAAAGGGAAATTTTTGAAACCCATTCCCAAGTGTTCCATTTATTGATCACTCTGTGTGTGTGTGTGTGTGTGTGTGTCCCTAAATAACTGATATTAGGTACTGAGACTGGTATTAATTCAAACAAGATTAACTGATAAGTAGATTGTGAACATGTCAGAAAAATATCATTTTGCTGATAAGCTGAAGGAAGAACAATAAACTGTTAAGGAGACTCAAGTATTTTAGAGCAGCCTTAGGCCTATGAAACAATTTGATAAATAAGCTGAATGAAGAAAAATAAACAGTGCCAGTCCTATAACACTCTAATTGAACAATTTACTGCTATTTACCAAATTATGTAGTGGGTTGTGAACACCTCAGATAGGAAAAAGCTGAAATGGGATCATTAGCTGATATGATTAATGTACAGGATTAAACTGTCAGATTCTAGTGTTGATTCTATGCATGATACGCTATACTGTCATTGTTCTGCCCTTCAGATCGAGAGCCACCAGCCCACGTGCCCCTATACTCTCCAGCATGTGACATGGTGACCCGAAACTTGCCTCCTCGTCTGCTACCCCTGCCCCCAGCAAAAAGAGATCACTTTGGAAAATCTGAAGACATTATAAAGATAGAGCTGGAAAATGTATCTCTATGGAAACAGTTTAGCACCATTGGCACAGAGATGATCATCACTAAGAAGGGCAGGTAGTGCCTTTTTTTATTTGATACATGAATTGATATGAAAGGCACAGTGGTGTAGTGGTTAGCATTGTCACCTCACAGCAAGAAAGTTCTGGGTTCGAGCCTCATGGCCGATGGGGGCCTTTCTGTGTAGAGTTTGCATGTTCTCCCTGTGTCTGCATTGGTTTTCTCCCACAGTTCAAAGACATGCAGTTAGGTAAAATACCCAGCCACTTGGGTTGTAGAAGCCAATGCTTACTTAGTGCCGGTCCCAAGCCCGGATAGACTGGAGAGGGTTGTGTCAGGAATGGCATCTGGTGTAAAACTTATGCCAAATCACATATGTGGAACAGATCCGCTGTGGTGACCCCAAATGTATGAGAGCAGCCAAAAAAGAAGATAAATTGACATGAAAGCTTTTAAATCAATTAATGCAGTATAATTCATTTCAGCATGATAGAATATAGGCTTTAGTAAAACAAATGGAAATTTGTATCGCATTTCCATACCATTTTACTAGATATTTTTGTCCTCTGTCAAATTTATTAACATTTTGAACACTCAGAAATAAATAAAATAAAATGGTATTGTTCAGTGAACTAGTCTTTATATCTTCACATAGAAATAAGTGCAAAGTACTTAGCATGATCACTGTTACGTGCTTGAAATATGTTGTTTAAAACCTGTCCCCAGTGTTCTCGGGATGAGCTCTGGATACCTACTGTACCACAGCCCTGACCAAGATATAGTGTTTACAGAAGATGAATGAATGAATAAACTTAATATTATTAAATATTTATATATTCTTTTTCTCCATCAGACGGATGTTTCCTCAGCTAAAAGTAAAGGTGTCTGGCTTGAACCCATCTTTACGTTATATCCTCCTGCTGGAAATCATACCTGTAGACTCCTTTCGCTATCGTTTCCAAGATGACAATTGGCAGGTAGTGGGAGGAGCTGAAGCTCGGCTTCCAGACAGGGTGTTCATCCACCCAGACTCTCCAGCAACTGGTGAACACTGGCAGAACCGAACCATATCTTTCCACCGAGCCAAACTCACCAACAACACACTGGATGGACAAGGATATGTGAGTATATACATGCTCATCATAAGGTACTTATATTTTATCGATGAATCTAGTTCTTAACAAGTAAAGGGTTTTTTTTAGTAAAGGGACAATTGTGGGCGGCACGGTGGTGTAGTGGTTAGCGCTGTCACCTCACAGCAAGAAGGTCCGGGTTCGAGCCCCGTGGCCGGCGAGGGCCTTTCTGTGCGGAGTTTGCATGTTCTCCCCGTGTCCGCGTGGGTTTCCTCTGGGTGCTCCGGTTTCCCCCACAGTCCAAAGACATGCAGGTTAGGTTAACTGGTGACTCTAAATTGACCCTAGGTGTGAGTGTGAATGGTTGTCTGTGTCTATGTGTCAGCCCTGTGATGACCTGGCGACTTGTCCAGGGTGTACCCCGCCTTTCGCCCGTAGTCAGCTGGGATAGGCTCCAGCTTGCCTGCAACCCTGTAGAACAGGATAAAGCAGCTAGAGATAATGAGATGAGATGAGGGACAATTGTCCCTTCAAACAGCATTTTTATCTTCCTTTGAAATCTCTATCTACCAGATCATTCTGCACTCCCTGCATAAGTACCAAGCACGAGTGCATGTGGTTGAAACCAGAGATGTGATGATGTGGGGTGGAGCTCAACACACCTTCACCTTCCCCGAGACCCAATTCATCACTGTTACAGCCTACCAGAACAACAAGGTATGAGTAAATTAAAGTTAAAGAACTAAAAGGCTTTGAGTATGTAGAGTCATTAAGTTTTGGGGTCTTTTCTTAGATAACTGAGCTGAAGATCAATTCCAATCCCTTTGCTAAAGGTTTCAGGGAGAACGGCATGAACAGCAAGAAGTACGTTGCATGTATATTCTCAATTGGCAAGTATTGTTTATACAAGAAAATGTGCATTTAAAACCATGTCATCATAATCATATCCTTTTTTATTTCAGACAAAGAGAGGCAAGACAAAAGAGGAAATTAAACCAGCCCAATCAAGATGAACTTTTAGACATAGGTAACGAAACTCACTTAGGATTTGTCAAAACAGACACCAAATAGACTAATTAGTTGTTTGTGGAACACAATATATTTCTGTCTTTCCCCCAGAGTCATGTGACCCATGTGATTCCACTGAGGCGTTACCACAGCCCATGGGACTGGAAAGCACCACTCTGTCTATATCTGATTCAGGCTTCTGCTCTGACATGCCATCTTTACCAGAGCACAGAGTACATCAGCATAGCTCTGGTCAAGCATTTCTGTGTTCCCAGATGCCTGAGATTTCAGAGATTCCAAAATCAGTCAAGAACCAACCTCAGTCGACCTCAAATAATGAGGTGAACAATGGATTGCTTGATGGGTGAGTTTTATGCTGCTACAAATAAACCTACAAACAATCTATATATAAAGTGCAAACTATATTCATAAGCTGCTTTAAAACAATTTAATGAATTATGCTAATGAAAACACTACCAGTGAAGTGCTAACCTTTCAACTCTGTATCCTTTTTACAGGTCTACCCAGATGATAGGCCTGTCCTCTTACACCACATTTGCAGCTCCTTCAATTACACCCTCATCTCATTTACAAGTGCCTCTATCACAGCCTACATCCCTCTATTCATCTCTGTCCTCCACTCAGAATGATCTATCATCCTCTCATTCCAATCCAACATCTGTGCAAGATTATTCTTCCATAGCTTCATCTCACTATCCTACCCTGGATTCCTCTTCTCCAATCACCTCTTCCTCTACCTCTCCCCAAGATTCTACACATACCTCTATCTGTCACTCATCCTCTTCTCCCCAATTGTCCTCTTCCTCCTTCCACTCCATTCTTCCATCCCAAGATCATAGCCCTCACACACCTACAAACCTACCCTTCCATTCTCTTCCTCAACCTCCTTGCCAGTCCATCAGCAATTGTGCTTCTGATCTTTCTGTTGACACAGCTCAGAGCCAAACGATTGGTGGTTTGGCTTCCTCTAATTCTACACCTTCTGCTGTCCAAGACTCCACCCCAACTGCTTTCCCCTTCTCACCAGTGCAATCCTCCAACAATCTGGATTCCAGTACTCCCCCATCCCAAGTCCTATCCCAAACTGCCTTTCCCTTTCCTCCAGTGGCACATCCAAATGGACAACAAGATCCAAATCAAATCCCATCAGCTTTCCCTTTTAATTCTGTGCCAGAATCCACCTCCACCCCTCAAAATACCCCATCAGATCAGGATAGTAACACCACTGCTTTTCCTTTCCCACCACAACCCAGCAATACAAATTCTTCAACCCTAGCACCTGACTCTTTCCAATCATTGGCAACTTCTCATATGAATCCTTCATCTTACCAAAACCCAACAGATTCAGCAACTGGATCCTTTACTCAAATGACTTCCAATTCTGTAAATGGAGCTTGTTCACACGTCTTCACCAACCCCATAGTGAATCCAATCCCAGCGTCTTCACTCTGTACTCTGCCTGCATCACTGCCCACACAGGTAGTCCCTGGGTCCATTTCTAATTCAACTCAAACCTCTCATATATCTTATCCCTTACCCCCTTCCATTCCAACTGTTCCCTCTCCTCTTCAGAATGTAGCAACGCAAACTATTGGGCCTTCCCAGATTGTTTCAGCTCTTCCAAATATAGCCCAGGTCCAGCTAACTATGCCCCAGTCATTCTCAAACTCCACTTTTTCCCATATCCCTCCCCAGTGTGCAAACCCTTCACAAATCCCATCACAGTCCTTTGCTCCTATGCCAGCTTCTACAGCTTCACTTCTTCCACATTCAGCCCTACAAAACCACCTCATCCCACCAGGATCAAACCCTACACAGTACCCTGCTACATCCACTGCATATCCTCCAGTAGCTCCATCAGAGATAGGGTCCTTTTCTCAGCTCAAGCCAACTGCCCCCTACCTTCCTGATATGGTATTGCACCCTTCTCTTCTCCCTTCATTAGATAACACCCTGCCCTCTTCTGCTACTTCTCTCTGTAACCCATTTCCTTCCTATCCTCTCCACCTCTGTCAGGACCCCCGATCCTCCTTTCATTTGCAGCTAAGACACATTTACAGGCAGCCCCAACATGTACATGCGAACAGTCAGGGTTCCTATCTAGACCTTGGAGGAAGGCCTGCATTTTGAGAAGCGATGCACCATGTTATGAGATGACGGAATTTCTGCTGACCTGAACAGATGACAGGCTACAGCTTTAAAGCTTTATGTAATAGTTTTAGTTTGTATTTTTGCATTCAGGATAGATTAAACATATGTATCATTTTTGATCTATTTGAAAAACATATGCATAATAAATCGAGCAAATGAAGTGTGTTTTAATGTTGTCTGTTTATTTTATGATTGAAGAATCACAAAATATGAAAAAAACAAATACAAATAAACCTTTAATGTGTTTTTATAAATGTGCTTTTAAAAATTTATCGAAGCAAACTAATTTTATATATATAATTAACTTCATTTTAGTTTTAAACACTTTCATACAGAAAACAATAAGACAGCCTTCCAGTTTTTATTAAAATAAACATTAGTAACACACTTTAAATCATGGTAAACATGTGATATTATAAACATAGACAAAAACAGAAAGTTACAGTGGTGCTTGAAAGTTTGTGAACCCTTTAGAATTTTCTATATTTGTGCATAAATATGACCTAAAACAGATTTTCACACAAGTCCTAAAAGTAGATAAAGAGAACCCAGTTAAACAAATGAAACAAAAAATATTATACTTGGTAATTTATTTATTGAGGAAAATTATCCAATATTACATATCTGTGAGTGGCAAAAGTATGTGAACCTTTGCTTTCAGTATCTGGTGTGACCCCCTTGTGCAGCAATAACTGCAACTAAACATTTCCGGTAACTGTTGATCAGTCCTGCACACCGGCTTGGAGGAATTTTAGCCCATTCCTTCGTACAGAACAACTTCAACTATGGGACGTTGGTGGGTTTCCTCACATGAACTGCTCGCTTCAGGTCCTTCCACATCATTTCGATTGGATTAAGGTCAGGACTTTGACTTGGCCATTCCAAAACATTAACTTTATTCTTCTTTAACCATTCTTTTGTAGAACAACTTGTGTGCTTAGGGTTGGTGTCTTGCTGCATGACCCACCTTCTCTTGAGATTCAGTTCATGGACAGATGTCCTGACATTTTCTTTGAGAATTCGCTGGTATAATTCAGAATTCATTGTTCCATCAATGATGGGAAACCATCCTGGTCCAGATGCAGCAAAACAGGCCCAAACCATGATACCACCACCACCATGTTTCACAGATGGGATAAGGTTCTTATGCTGGAATGCAGTGTTTTCCTTTCTCCAAACATAACACTTCTCATTTAAACCAAAAAGCTCTATTTTGGTCTCATCTGTCCACAAAACATTTTTCCAATAGCCTTCTGGCTTGTCCACGTGATCTTTAGCAAACTGCAGACGAGCAGCAATGTTCTTTTTGGAGAGCAGTGGCTTTTTCTCCTTGCAACCCTACCATGCGCACCATTGTTGTTCAGTATTCTCCTGATGGTGGACTCATGAACATTAACATGAGCCAATGTCAGAGAGGCCTTCAGTTGCTTACGGTAGAAGTTACCCTGGGGTCCTTTGTGACCTCGCCGACTATTACACACCTTGCTCTTGGAGTGATCTTTGTTGGTCGACCACTCCTGGGGAGGGTAACAATGGTCTTGAATTTCCTCCATTTGTACACAATCTGTTTGACTGTGGATTGGTGGAATCTAAACTCTTTAGAGATGGTTTTGTAACCTTTTCCAGCCTGATGAGCATCAGCAACACTTTTTCTGAAGTCCTCAGAAATCTCTTTTGTTCATGTCATGACACACTTCCACAAACATGTGTTGTGAAGATCAGACTTTGATAGATCCCTGTTCTTTAAATAAAACAGGGTGCCCACTCACACCTGATTGTCATTCCCATTGATTGAAAACACCTGACTCTAATTTCACCTTCAAATTAATTGCTAATCCTAGAGGTTCACATACTTTTGCCACAGATATGTAATATTGGATCATTTTCCTCAATAAATAAATGACCAAGTATAATATTTTTGTTTCATTTGTTTAACTGGGTTCTCTTTATCTACTTTTAGGACTTGTGTGAAAACCTGCTGATGTTTTAGGTCAAATTTATGCAGAAATATAGAAAATTCTAAAGGGTTCACAAACTTTTAAGCATCACTGTAAATATTTACAGCAAAATCATCTATTCAAGTAAATCATTAATATGCTAAGCAGCAGGTAGTTTGGCCACTTCACAGCTTCAGGGTTTTGCACCTTTCCTCTGGTTTTGCATGGTGACTTCTAACCTCCCAAAAACCACAAAACTTGCCCTGAGCTGTTCAGTGTGTGAGTGGTTGTGTAAATGGTGCCTTGCAATGCACTGGCCTTTCATCCAGGATGTACTCACACCCAGTGGAGGCTCCTGGCAAGGATATAGTGCTTCCTAAAGACGAATTAATTAATGAATGTGCCAAGACATGTGAATGTTCTCATTAAATATCTCACTAGTAATTTACATGGCCAAAAGTATGTGGACATCTGACCATCACACCCATATGTATTTGTTCCTCCAAACTGTTGTCACAAATTTGGAAGCACACAATCGTATTGAATGTCTTTGTATTCTGTAGTATTACAATTTCCCTTCATTGGAACTAAGTGTAACATGTTCCACAGCATGAGAGTGCTACTCTGCACAAAGCAAGCTCCATGAAGACATGGTTTGAGAAGGTTGGAGTGGAAGAACTCAAGTGTCCTGCACAGAGCCGAAGACCTCAACCCTACTGAACACCTTTGGGATGAATTGGAACGCCAACTATGCCCCTTTGCCCAACATTCCTAATGCTGTTGTGGCTGAATTAACACAAGTCCTCACAGCCATGCTCCAAAATCTAGTGGAAAGCTTTCCCAGAACAGTGGAGGTTATAATAAGGGCAAAACAGGGACTAAATCTGGAATGTGATGTTCAGAAATCACATATGAGTGTCATGGTCAGGTGTCCACAAACTTTAGTGCAACATATCACGTAGTTCTACTTGGAATCCTTTGATTTATAATATATACAGATGAGAAAAGTAACACTTTTTTTAATGAACCAACAATGGGGTCCAAGTGTTTGAGACCACTTTGAAATTCTGTGCATCTTCAATTTAAAACTGGAAATAAACAGAAGGTATGGATGGATGTAAACATGGATCACCAGATTTTACACAAACTTGTAGCATCCATACAAGCTTTAAGACAAAAGGTAGCATACCACGTACTAAGAATTTCTGAAAGTCATGTCAATTTTTCTAAATTCTACTTTTCACTCAAATCACTGCTGATAATTTAATTTGTAGTGAAATATCCATCCACCCATACATTATCTGTAGCCGCTTATCTTATTCAACAGGGTCACGGGCAAGCTGGAGCCTATCCCAGATGACTGTGGGCGAGAGGCGGGGTACACCCTGGACAAGTCGCCAGGTCATCGTAGGGCTGACACAGAGACAAGCAACCATTCACACTCACATTCACACCTACAGTCAATTTGGAGCCACCAATTAGCCTAACCTGCATGCCTTTGGACTGTGGGGGAAACTGGAGCACCCAGAGGAAACCCACACGGACATAGGGAGAACATGCAAACTCCACACAGAAAGGCCCCTGCCGGCCGCTGGGCTCGAACTCAGGACCTTCTTGCTGTGAGGCAACAGTGCTAACCACTACACCACCGTGCCGCCCCATAGTGAAATATTTTGTATTAAATTAGAAAAGAATGCAAAATCAAAGGCATTTTCACTCTCAGACTTTTGGCCCCCACTGTAGATTTTTAGAGAAAGACACTGATTTGTTACAAATATGGATACATTGCAGTGTACCAAATTTGACAAGGTACAGTATATTTAATTAAAAGTCCCTTAAAGCCTCAGACATGTAAGGACACTGATGATAGGACATAGCAGTAATAGAGGCCATGTACTAATGCCCAGCATTTCTCTGAGATTAAGCAGCTGCCCTTCTTATATTATAATTGTCAATGTCTATTTGAATACCTGTCTGGATGTTTATTTGTTTGTCTGTCTGTTTGCTTGTTGCATGATTGTCATATTCTCATGAAAATGTAATAAAAATTTAAATAACAAAAAGTCCCTTAAAGCTTGATGGCATTTCTCATTTCATCTCATTATCTCTAGCCACTTTATCCTGTTCTACAGGGTCGCAGGCAAGCTGGAGCCTATCCCAGCTGACTATGGGCGAAAGGTTGGGTACACCCTGGACAAGTCGCCAGGTCATCACAGGGCTGACACATAGACACAGACAACCACATTCACACCTAGGGTCAATTTAGAGTCACCAGTTAACCTAACCTGCATGTCTTTGGACTGTGGGGGAAACCGGAGCACCTGGAGGAAACCCACGCAGACACGGGGAGAACATGCAAACTCCTTGATGGCATTTCAATTTCATAAAATCAGTTAAATTTAGTTCCCTCTGAAATGTGGTCATTGTGATACATGTTTATTTCTGTAATAGCTATTAATTAAAAAAAAAAACAACAGGCCATTCCATGTCTTAATTTGAGGAGATTCCCTTGCAAATAATGTGCATGAAATCAGTCACTTCGCACAGTCAAGCAGATAGAGGAAATCCTTGTGCACATGCACAGGTTTAACTTCTTTTTCTTCTTCTTTTGGGTTTATGGCAACTGGCATCCAGTGTTGCATTACTGCCATCTACAGGTTTACCTTGACTGTGTACTGACAGTTACAGCATTCTGTCACTAAACTAACAGCTGATCACACCCCAAGGTGCTCACTGACCGCCGATATTTATTAGTTGGTCCTGCACTTCCTTTCTTTCACAACATAATGTCTTTTCTTCTCACTTTCCATTACTGTAGTAAGTCTTTCACGTTTCATTCACACACTCGCGTCCTCCATTTTTCTCTCCTGTTTCAAATTTGTATTCCACAGTGCCTTGCGTGAACAGGGAAAGCCCACCACGTGATGCATGACTTAGTATCTTGAATTGGGTCATGGTGAAGCAAGAAAAAATAGCGGTGAATTTAGGGCCACCTGGTTCTATTTAAAAAAAAACTAATAAAATTGGAAGTCTGTGATTTGGATTCAGTAGCTTTCGGTCCACTAAACAAAAATAATTGGGTGTCAGGGAAAATTCTTTTTATGACCTAAACTTGAAAAGTTACAGGCCTTTAATTTCCCTTAATTTACAATTTGGATAACTCAGAGAAAAGGCTACACTTTTTCTTGTACATTCCATAATACTCTATATATCATGAGAACTGAGGGTGAGTGAATTGGAATGCTTCAGATTGGCATGCTGTGTCCCAATAAAGTTGCTCCATTGTGTCCCATATCATTGTGCACTGTGAAACCCTAGATCATATGAGCATTCAGAAGAGTTTTAGTTCCCTACCCTGGGGTTTTCAATTAGCGGTGGCTATAAAGAATACTCACACGAGATACTGGAAAAAAAAACTGTGGATGGCTGTCATGGTATAGTGGTTAGCACTGTCGCCTCATAGCAAGAAGGTTCTGGGTTCAAGCCCAGTGGCCAACGGGGGCCTTTCTGTGTGGAGTTTTCATGTTCTCCCCGTGTCTGCATGGGTTTCCTCTGTTTCTCCCACAGTTCAAAGACATGTGGTTAGGTTAATATGGGGCAGCCTTAGGCTGAAGTGCCCTGAGTAAGGCACCTAACCCCCAACTACTCCCTGTAGCATAGCTGTAGCACAGCTGCCCACTGCTCTGCTCATTGCTCACTTATGTGTGTTCACTGCTTCAGATGGGTTAAATGCAGAGGGTGAATTTCACTGTGCTTAAGTGTGCATGTGGCAAATAAAGGCTTCTTCATAAATGTTCAAATTTTTCGTGGGTTTCCTGTTGTCTTTTAAGCATACTGTTCCTATTTTCATTTCTTTCTTGGTGTTAATTACACAATGAAGCCTGGAATTATGAATTGTTGCACTGTTCTCATTCATTATTGGTACATTTGTTATCATGGAAAGTAATAGAGTACAGGACCATTTGCTCAAGAACAGGTTTTGAATGGGAGTGAACTGGCTGTAGTTCTGAAAGCCATTAAAGAGTAGGTGATAATGATTACAGAACCCTCCTCTCCTTTTGTTGATGGAGTGGATCGGAGAAAAAGTGAAAAGCGAAGTAAACAAATCTCATCTCATCTCATTATCTCTAGCCGCTTTATCCTGTTCTACAGGGTCACAGACAAGCTGGAGCCTATCCCAGCTGACTACGGGCGAAAGACGGGGTACACCCTGGACAAGTTGCCAGGTCATCACAGGACTGATACATAGACAACCATTCACACTCACATTCACACCTATGATCAATTTAGAGTCACCAGTTAACCTAACCTGCATGTCTTTGGACTGTGGGGGAAACTAGAGCACCCGGAGGAAACCCACGCGGACACGGGGAGACCATGCAAACTCCACACAGAAAGGCCCTTGCCAGCCACAGGGCTCGAACCCGGACCTTCTTGCTGTGAGGCGACAGTGCTAACCACTACACCACCGTGCCGTGGTAAACAAATCTTTGGGGGTAAATTATATTTGAGGAAAAAACATTCAGAAACCTGCAAGTTGTTGAAATACAATAAATTGAGGCATAATTGAAGCAGAAGTATGTAAGAAAATATCACATAAAAATACCACAATGAAAGTCTCATCTCATCATCTCTAGCCGCTTTATCCTGTTCTACAGGGTCGCAGGCAAGCTGGAGCCTATCCCAGCTGACTACGGGTGAAAGGCAGGGTACACCCTGGACAAGTCGCCAGGTCATCACAGGGCCGACACATAGACACAGACAGGCACATTCACACCTATGGTCAATTTAGAGTCACCAGTTAACCTAACCTGCATGTCTTTGGACTGTGGGGGAAACCAGAGCAAACTGGGGAGAACATGCAAACTCCGCACAGAAAGACCCTCGCCGGCCACGGGGCTCGAACCCAGACCTTCTTGCTGTGAGGCGACAGCGCTAACCACTACACCACCCATAAAAAAAAAATCTCCTTCTCACCCCCAGCGGGGGGGTGGTATCCATGTCATCCTCAAGCTCGGGTCCTCTACCAGAGGCCTGGGAGTTTGAGGGTTCTGCGCAGTATCTTCGATGTTCCTAGGACTGTGCTCTTCTGGACTGAGGCTTCAGATGTTGTTCCTGGGATTTGCTGGAGCCACTCTCCCAGTTTGGGGGTTACTGCCCCAAGTGCCCCCACTACACCATGGGGACCACGCAACCCTTGACCTTCCACATCCGTTCCAGCTGCTCTTTCAACCCTTGATACTTCTCAAGTTTCTCATGTTCCTTCTTCCTGATGTTGGCGTCAGCTGGGATCACCACATCTATCACCACCACCCTCTTCTGCTCTTTGTCCACCACCACTATGTCCGGTTGGTTAGTCAGGATCTGTTTGTCAGTCTGGAAGCTGAAGTCCCACAGAACCTTGGCCCTGTTGTTCTCAGCCACCTTCTGTGGTATGACCCACTGGGACTTGGGTACTTCTATTCCATACTGGTTGCAGATGTTCCTGTATACTATCCCAGCCACTTGGTTGTGCCTCTCCATGTACGCTGATCCAGCTAGCATCTTACACCCTGCTACTATGTGCTGGACTGTTTCAGGGGCTTCTTTGCACAGTCTGCATCTTGGGTCTGATCTACTCTGGTAGATCCTGGCCTCTATGGCTCTTGTGCTTATGGCCTGTTCTTGTGCTGCCATGATTAGTGCCTCTGTGCTGTCTGTCAGTCCTGCATTATCCAGCCACTGGTAGGATTTCTTGATATCAGCCACTTCCTCTATCTGACTCTATCACTTCCTCAAAGGACCATATATACACACACACACACACACACACACACACACATATACACGCATACAGTGCTCTCCATAATTTTTGGCACCCCTTGTAAAGATTAGTTAAAAGGGTTAGAAAAAAATCCACCTTTTGGTGAAGTCGGTTTATCTCACACTGAAAAAATGAGAAAAACCCAACCTTTAATTAAAATCAATTTATTCAGAGAAACACAAATCCTTATCAAGAAATAATTATTTTCAATAAAAACACATATGCTACTATTATTTGCACCTCTGCATTTAATACTTTGAATAACCTCCCTTTGCTGGCATGTTATAAGGTTGGAGATACAGAGCAGGGCATTTGAGACCATTCCTCTTTACACAATCTCTCCAAATCATCCATGGTCCTCGGTCCTCTCTTGTAGTCTCTCCTCTTCAGCTCACCCGATGGGTTTTCACTGGGGTTCAGGTCAGGGGACTGAGATGGCCATGACAGAAGCTTGATTCTGTGATCAGATAACTGTTTTTGTGTTGATATGGACATATGCTTCAGATCACTGTTCTGCTGGAAGATCCAATGATTATCCAGTTTTAGTTTCCTGGCAGAGACAGACAGATTTTGATTTAAAATGTCCTGGTATTGCATCGAGTCCATGATACCCTCACAAGGTTTCCAGGGCCTTTGAAAGAAACACAGCCCAAAAACATCACAGAACCTCCACCATATTTTATAGTTGAGATCGGGTTCTTTTCATTATAGCCATCCTTCTTTTTACACCAAACCCACCTTGAGTGTTTATTGCCAAAAAGCTCCATTTTTGTTTCATCAGACCACAGAACATGGTTCCGGTCAAAACTGTAGTAGCGTTTCACAAACTTCACACTGCAAAAAAATTATATCTTAGCAAGTGAAAATATCTTGAAAATAGTTGAAACAATCTAACATTTCCTATTAGAAGAATACAAGACACCAATTCTGAAATTATTAAACTTAGTTCTAGATTGCAACCAACTTATTCTAAGATGTCTTATCAAGTAAAAATATCTTTCCATTCAGCAAGATAATTTCACTTTAAGTAATTTTCTCCTCAAATTCAGTTTTCATTTTTTTTGCAGTGCAAGTGTTTATGTTTGTGGTTAACTGACAGAAAATACTTTTTTTTTTGCAAACCTGCCAAATAATCTGTTGGCATGGAGGTGGAGTTTGATGGTGGTTTTGGAGACTTGGAAACCCCAAGATTGGACTTTTTCTTGTAATTCACCAACGGTGAGCCTTGGGAAATTTTTTTTTGCCCCCTTACCCTCCTCCTCACTGTACTTGGGGGCAAAATAAACTTAGGTCCTCTTTCAGGCAAGTTTGTAACAGATCCAGTTGGTGTTCACGTTTTTATTATTGCCTTAACAGTAGAAATGGACATTTCCAGGTGAGTAGCTATTTTTTATAACCATTCCCTAACTTATGAAGGTCAACACACTTTTCCATCATTTGGTTTGTGTGTTCTCTTCTCTTTCCCACACTGATGACTGATGAAGGGAATTTGGCCTCTGTGTCACCTCATATTTGTACCCCAGTTAATCAGGAAGTCATGGATTACAGCTTGAACGTTCCTACACACGCTAATCAACTCAAAAATCCTGTACACTTCAAATGGGAAACATGCTTCAGTTCCATTGTTTACAATAATTTCCAAGGGTGCCAATAATAATGGCATATGTGTTTCTGTTGAAAATAATTATATTTCTTGGTGACGGTATTTATCTGAATAAACATATTTCTTTTACCAATTAATCATAACTTCACTTGATTTTACTTCAACCCAACCCAGTTAAACCAAGACCTAAGCAAAAACTAGCAGTTTAACTAAATTCCCTTTAATTTTCCATAGGTAGACCAGAGTACCCCACTTGTCAGACACCTACATGTAGCTGTCATAACTTCCAATAAACCACATTCATAGTGGAGACCCTTGTCTTTTCTGATTTGTTGTTTTTCTTTCTCCCTTTCTCGATTTGGATCGAGTAATCTTCTCCCAGACTCTACGACGTAGCTCTTGCCTCAGGAGGTCTCTCTCTTTACGGATCCCTTGCAACACAGTGTGGTTCTCCTGAGCCCGTCGAATCAGATATGGCAGAGTGTCATCCACTGAGCCATAAGGCACAGACTTATACACTGAGAAACCCTGCTGAGCTGCAGGGAAGTCAAATAGTCAAAAATAACTATAAAACTCAATAAAGATATTAGCACCAACATTTAAAGAATAATTTTAAAATCTGATTGGTCATAAACTTCTGACAGAAGTACCATCTGTGATTCAAATTACAGGTTTATATTAATGTGTTCACTCTAATATGTTATTGTTTCTACAGAAACAGCTCATTCACAGGGACATGTATAGTTCCATATAATCCAAGCTTTATAATAAATTAATTAAAATGTGGTGTTATTTAACAAAGAAAATAATAGGATTTCTATAAGGAGATATTTATTTAATATTTTTGGAAAACGTCTCCAGTGTCAGCTGTAATAACTTGCTTTTGGTTGTTCCCTTACATTACAAATAGCTACAAAATAGAAAGAAAAATACAATGTATGATGTGTCATTCTTTAATTAACATATTAACATTGTAACTGTTGGAAAGTTGCTGTAGTATAAGAGGAATTAAACATTTAAAATGTTTTACTTTGGCATGGTAACAGTAAATTGACACACCACCCCATCACTAATTATAGTCCAATAACAACACTGGCTGTTTTGGTTTATTCCTTACATATTGGAAGTAAATGATGATATTTACCCAGAGTGAGAGACACATGATCACACATCCCCAGAAGTTGACCGAAACACACTGAACCTCCATCTCGAGCAATCCCTAACTCAGTCATCCTGAAAAAGAGATTAATTAAATTTTCCCTACAAAAGTATTTTAAAGCCACAGAACTGAACATTTCCATATTAATTGGAAATCTTTTTTAGTCAAGAACAAATACAAAAGATGACAGCAATGCTGACAATAGTTAGTCATTCTAGCAAGAACAATGCTATCATCCCTCATAAACAGGTGTGCATTATGTCATACCATGTCACTGCCTTTCTAACAGATTCTTCATTGTGAGTTGCTACAATGATCTTGTAGCGGTCAGGTTGCTGCGAAATCAGGTTAAGTATCACTTCCAGAGACCCATTGTAGCTGCATTCAAAAGTTGCCACAGCATGAAAACAGAAACCAGCATGCAGGATATTTCTGAATTTGTAATATTCTGTCTGTGTTCATATATCCTTTTTTGTATACTTAGTACTTTTGCACTACTCCTTCACTGCCTTATCTTTTTCTCTTTATATATTTTGCTGCTGTAACAATGTAAATTTCCCCTTGTGGGATAATAAAAGGCTATCTTATCTTATTTCATTTCATCTCATCTCATCCACCTATCATTTGTGTGCTTCCAAGACTGGTGAATGGGGTCAGGTCGTCCTTCCTTGTTAGCCAGCTTCCTCTCCTTGTCCATATATGCACCTCGGACAAGTTTAACCCCAAGGCAGAAGGACTGGTCCACAGACAGACGGATAGCATCAAGGACAAGGTCTCTGGACTCCTGGCAAGAAATGGGAGCGCATCATTCATTCACACACTCACTCACTCATTCATTAATCATCTTCAGTAACTGGTATATCCATGTCAGTATCATGGTGAATAAGGAGGCCATCCCAGGAACACTTGGGTACTAGTTGCAGACACAACCTAGATATCACCAAGTAGTGTTGTAGTGAAGACCACCTAAACTGAGACCAAATCATGACCGAAAACAGAATGCATTGAGACCGAGACAAGTCCAAGACTTTGACTAGGGATAAAATTAGCTCATGTTTAAAATCACTAAAATTCTGTAAAGCTGCTTTGCGACAATGTCTATTGTTAAAAGTGCTATAAAAATAAACTTGGCTTGACTTTGAGGAGTTGAGACCAAGTCAAGACCAAGACTTTGAAGGGTTGAGACCAAGTCAAGACTAAGACGTAGGCAGGGCAAGACTGAGTCAAGACCAGAACCAGACCAGGGTGTATGAAGGGGGACAGGGAGGAGTGACAGACATTAACAGTAACAAAAAATTTTAAATTAGAAATTAGTCAGGGTGGCACGGTGGTATAGCGGTGGTGTACCACTGTCGCCTCACAGCAAGAAGGTCCTGGGTTTGAGCCCAGTGACTGACAGGGGGCCTTTCTGTGTGGAGTTTGCATGTTCTCCCTGTGTCTGCGTGGGTTTCCTCCGGGTGCTCTGGTTTCCCCCACAGTCCAAAAGACATGCAGGCTAGGCTAATTGGTGGCTCTAAATTGAGCATGAGTGTGAATGGTTGTTTGTCTCTGTGTCAGCCCACAGCAATGGCCTGGTGACTTGTCCAGGGTGTACCCTGCCTCTTGAAGGGGGGCAGGGAGGAGTGACAGTCAGCTGGGATAGGCTCCAGCTTGCCTAAGTTTGGATAAGTGGTTACAGATAATGAATGGGCATGTTTTTGGTTGCATTTGAAGCAGGAAATTTCATCCAATCACAGTAACAATGTTAACAAATAAATCAGACAATACACAGGCAATTTAGTGATATCTCTGCAGTTGTAGTTTTGACCAGTCTTGAAATAAAATCCTGAGTCCTCTATGTCTGAGATCGAGACAAGACCGAGTAAAAATATGGTCAATTCCAAAACAAGACCAAGACCTTCAAAAAGTGGTCTCAAAATCTATCTCAGGTACAACAACGCTTCCACCAAGCACACACATTCACACCTAGGGGTAATTTGGCATGTTTTTGGGACGTGGAAGGAGAAGGAAAAGCTTATATTTGTATAAACTGCACTTTCCAATTAAATGGCATTGTACCTTCAGGTAGCACTGGTATGTGTTCCAGATCCAGGCACTATCTCGATTGAACTTCTTCATCATGGCCATGGTGACAAGAGAGAGCGTAGGATTCATGTACGTGTACTCAGCATCTACTAGAACTCTGACTTTGTTAACACTTGCCTATTGAAAAAAACAACAACAATTTTTTGGTTGTCATATCAGCATTTTTTAAAATTATTGTTTTAAGATAGATTAAGTCTCTTGATGAGTGTTACCTCTCCAATTTGGTTTAGTCTGTTGAGTCCAAGTAGAAAATGTGTGTTTTCAGTTTCAGTGAGCCCAGGAAATGTAACAGCCTGGGTGGAGAATGAAGGGTCCCAAAACATGCGACATTAATCAAATGTTTACTGGCTTTGATCATTTCTTGTAAATATGGAACAAAGGAATAAGAGCATAAATTCCCAAGTATTTGTACCTCTCCATCCATTGCTCTGACCAACAGGTCAAGATCATAATGTTGCTTCTTCAGCAAGGAGGTCAGCTTAACCTAAACATTGTCACAACATTGAATAAGGCAATAAATAGCCAATCCAGGAAGTAAATAAATAGCTAAGCCCTTCTGGAATTGTTGGCATCCACATTGTCTTATTTGCTATTAATAAATACTGTGGATTATATTTTTCTTTTTGTGGAATCAGGAATGATTAGACTAATCATTATAAGAAAAAATACACAGTTAAAGTAGAGGATGGGGCTGAATTCTGTCTAGTGCAGAATATAGAATCTATTGTTAGCAGTCAGATTATGTGATTACAGAGTGAAATGCCCGGTACATTTTGGTGCCCTTTGGAGCTAAATTATTTAAGGCTGCCTTACAGACACATCCATAACGCATCCATGATCAATCTCAATCTCAATGAAATTCAGTAGCAGGTACAATAAACATGAACAAGGTGGATTACTTTCTTAACTGTTAATTTTTCTAAATACCCTTGGAGGAGAAACTAGAACTAGAAGTAAGTAGACTAAGCATCAAAATACAAATTACACAATAGGACAAATGACAGAAGCACAGAAGCAAGCATAACTGTTTACTTTGCTTGCAATGTGGGACAATTATGTTGCCAATCTAAATTTCAATGAGTGTGTTCCTATATGTAATAGTTTAAGGCCTACATTGAGACTCTGCTATATACTTTGAGATTTTGTTCAATAGTACAACCAGCCATCTTTATGCATTTAAATAACAGCATGATGCAGATTGAGTGGTGTCTTGCTAACATATCTGATATCAGTCACCTACACAAAACTCGGGGCTGACCAAGGCAGTCATCTTCAGCTGCATCATGGGATCTTTGCTCCAGGCATTGCTGTGAGACATGTGCACACACTCCAACATGGCTGCCAAGTTGTCATCATACCTTTTCTCTCTGTTTATGTTGTAAAAACAGAGATGTCAGACAGGCATAGATTATTTTAGTACCTTTCTTTCAAAATGTAATTATGTATTTATATATTATTTTGGTTTACTACCCAGAGCTTTCTCCTAGATCCTCCTCAATGGGCACAGCCAACATGGGACGTAGTCCTAGCAAGTTCATCTTCTCCATGGATGCTGCAATCTCACTCTCTGTTTCCCCAGCAACAAACTGAGCATACACAAATGGCCGAAGGACCATGGCAAAAACTCGTTTGCCCAGGACAGTCCATGTAAATGACATAAGCTGAAAGAATGCAGGACAGGTATATACTAGTTTCTGAGGTGTCAAAAGGAAATTACAGTAGTGGATATGCATGGATGCCCATGTACTGTATGTCCTGTGCCTGTGCATACAGTCCACTCCAAAAATATTGAAACGGCAAGGCCATTTTTTTTCCCTGTACACTGAAAATAGTTTGGGGTGGCACAGTGGTTAGCACTGTCACCTCACAGCAAGAAAGTCCTCTGTTCGAGTCCAGCGGCCGGTGAGGGCTTTTCTGTGTGGAGTTTGCATGTTCACCCCGTGTCTACACAGGTTTCCTCTGGATGTTCCGGTTTCCCTCACAGTTCAAAGACATGTGGTTAGGTTAATTGGTGGCTCTAAATTGACCATAGTGTAAATGTGAGTGTGAATGGTTGTTTGTCTCTGTGTCAGCCCTGCGATGACCTGACGACTTGTCCAGGGCGTACCCCGCCTCTCGCCCATAGTCAGCTGGGATAGGCTCCAGCTTGCCTGCAACCCTGTAGAACAGAATAAGCGGCTACAGATAATGGATGAATGAAAACAGTTTGGGTTTGAGATCAAAAGATGAATATGAGGGTGCCACGGTGGTGTAGTAGACTGTAGACTGTCACCTCTCAGCAGGTCCTGGGTTTGAGCCCAGCAGCTGATGATGGCCTTTCTGTGTGGAGTTTACATGTTCTCCCCATGTCTGTGTGGGTTTCCTCTGGGTGCTCTGATTTCCCCCACAGTTAGCACGCAGGTTAGGCTAATTGGTGGCTATAAATTGACTGTAGGTGTGAATGGTTGTCTGTGTCTATGTGTCAGCCCTGTGATGACCTGGCGACTTGTCCAGGGTGTACCCCACTTCTCGCCCATAGTCAGCTGGGATAGGCTCCAGCTTGCCTGCGACCCTGTACAGGATAAGTGGCTACAGATAATGGATGGATGGATGGATGGATGGATGGATGGATAATTAATAGCTCTGAATATCTACTCTTGGTTTGAGCCCTGGATTTCACCTGTGAAGACTGTATTTGTTAAAAAGGATAAACCAGCATGAAGACCAATCTATGGGACAAAAGCAAACCATTTTGAATTAACGTACAGCAAAAACAAATGAATTGGCCTTGCTATTCTAATACTTTCAAAGAGGACTGTAATAAAAACAAACAAGAGGGAGAGGCTGCAAGTGGATTTTTTATTTATTTCTTTATTGAAACACATTGCCAGAGCTGGAAAAAATACTGCAGAATGATACTTAAATGAATATATATATATATATATATATATATATATATATATATATATATATATATATAAATATATATATATATAAATATGTGTGTGTGTGTGTGTGTGTGTGAAAATCACATTATTACTCAAATTTTTTTTTTTTATGTCCTCAAATATCTAAAACTGTCAAAAACAATTATGTCATGCCTGAAAACATTCAGTCTCAACATCATACAAATAGGTTTGCTGGTCATAGTTTGCTAATGAATTAATCAGAACTAAAATGTCATGTAAGTACTTATTATTTATCATTTGCTAAAATTTGACCTGCTACATAGCCATTTATGTCAGCTACTGCAAAGAAAGCAGGCTGAGTTAAATATAGTCATATAATGTTAAAAAATTAACAAAACTTACCTCTGCGTGTTGTTTCAAATTAGATGTAGTTCATGCCTTCTAGAGATGCAAAAGTACAGTGGGGCAAAAAAGTATTTAGTCAGCCACCAATTATGCAAGATCTCCCACTTAAAAAGATGAGAGAGGCCTGTAATTTTCATCATAGGTACACTTCAACTATGAGAGACAGAATGGAGGGAAAGAATCCAGGAAATCACATTGTAGGATTTTTAATGAATTAATTGGTAAATTCCTCGGTAAAATAAGTATTTGGTCACCTACAAACAAGCAAGATTTCTGGCTCTCACAGACCTGTAACAGCTTATTTAAGAGGCTCCTCTGTCCTCCACTTGTTACCTGTATTAATGGCACCTGTTTGAACTCGTTATCAGTATAAAAGACACCTGTCCACAACCTCAAACAGTCACACTCCAAACTCCACTATGGCCAAGACCAAAGAGCTGTCAAAGGACACCAGAAACAAAATTGTAGACCTGCACCAGGCTGGGAAGACTGATCTGCAATAGGTAAGCAGCTTGGTCTGAAGAAATCAACTGTGAGAGCAATTATTAGAAAATGGAAGACATACAAGACCACTGATAATCTCCCTCGATCTGGGGCTCCACGCAAGATCTCACCCCGTGGGGTCAAAATGATCACAAGAACAGTGAGCAAAAATCCCAGAACCACACGGGGGGACCTAGTGAATGACCTGCAGAGAGCTGGGACCAAAGTAACAAAGGCTACCATCAGTAACACACTACGCCGCCAGGGACTCAAATCCTGCAGTGCCAGACATGTCCCCCTGCTTAAGCCAGTACATGTCCAGGCCCGTCTGAAGTTTGCTAGAGAACATTTGGATGATCCAGAAGAGGATTGGGAGAATGTCATACGGTCAGATGAAACCAAAATAAAACTTTTTGGTAAAAACTCAACTTGTGTTTGGAGGAGAAAGAATGCTGAGTTGCATCCAAAGAACACCATACCTACTGTGAAGCATGGGGGTGGAAACATCATGCTTTGGGGCTGTTTTTCTACAAAGGGACCCGGACGACTGATCCGTGTAAAGGAAAGAATGAATGGGGCCATGTATCGTGAGATTTTGAGTGAAAACCTCCTTCCATCAGCAAGGGCATTGAAGATGAAACGTAGCTGGGTCTTTCAGCATGACAATGATCCTAAACACACCGCCCGGGCAACGAAGGAGTGGCTTCGTAAGAAGCATTTCAAGGTCCTGGAGTGGCCTAGCCAGTCTCCAGATCTCAACCCCATAGAAAATCTTTGGAGGGAGTTGAAAGTCCGTGTTGCCCAGCGACAGCCCCAAAACACCACTGCTCTAGAGGAGATCTGCATGGAGGAATGGGCCAAAATACCAGCAACAGTGTGTGAAAACCTTGTGAAGACTTACAGAAAAGGTTTGACCTCTGTCATTGCCAACAAAGGGTATATAACAAAGTATTGAGATGAACTTTTGTTATTGACCAAATACTTATTTTCCACCATAATTTGCAAATAAATTCTTCAAAAATCAGACAGACAATGTGATTTTCTGGATTTTTTTTTTCTCATTTTGTCTCTCATAGTTGAGGTATACCTATGAGGAAAATTACAGGCCTCTCTCATCTTTTTAAGTGGGAGAACTTGCACAATTGGTGACTGACTAAATACTTTTTTGCCCCACTGTAGATGCCTCATTTTATATAAGTATTTCCTTAGTCCAGCATACTGAAATATTTTACTGAGGTAGGGTCAAGGGTGCTCATCCTCAAGTTCAACACTGCAGTCGGGTGGTTTATTCATCATCAAACACACACGGATACCTATAGCACTAGCTGAATTGTGTGGCATGAGAAGGTCAATGCAGATGATGAATTGGTTTGAGTGTTTTTTGTTTGTTTGTTTTTTAACATTAATTTGCTTTAAAGAGGACATTTGAAAAATTTACTTTTTCAGTTCTTGTACACATACATTTGGCTATCTGGAACCTACCAACCCACAAACTCTGAAATCAGACACCCAGTCAGTTTCATTTGGGCTCTTATTTCAGAAAACATATGCTTCAACAAGCCGTTCACATTTGGCTCCCCTTTCTACGTCAAAGAGGTTTGCTGGTCATAGTTTGCTAATGAATTAATCAGAACTAAAATCATTAGAATTATGCCCCCCATCTGTGTATCTCCACTCATGACTTGAGAACGGCCTTTGTGAATGAATATTCATGAGGAAAGTGCTACCTGATTGGTTGGCAAAAGAGGGGGTGGGGTGAGCAGTGGCTTATTATTATTTAAAAGAACAGTCACTTGAATCGGCTGTTTTGAATACGACTGTTTAGACAGGGTGAGAAGAGAGCTGTGGTGCTTTATGCTTTTGGTATTTTGACCAAAGCATGCCACAGACATTTCATTAAGAATGTATCAGGGAATTGTGTCAACTTGTGGAAAAGGGGTATGTCACCTTTAAGCTGAATAGTAAAAAAAAATTGTGCAGGAGTCTGTTTGGTGTTTAGTGTATAGTCATGACTGGATGAGAGAAGAAGAGAGCAAATACTGGTCTTGATTTGTAATGAGGGCGGCACGGTGGTGTAGTGGTTAGCGCTGTCGCCTCACAGCAAGAAGGTCCTGGGTTCGAGCCCCGGGGCCGGCGAGGGCCTTTCTGTGTGGAGTTTGCATGTTCTCCCCGTGTCCACGTGGGTTTCCTCCGGGTGCTCCGGTTTCCCCCACAGTCCAAAGACATGCAGGTTAGGTTAACTGGTGACTCTAAATTGACCGTAGGTGTGAATGTGAGTGTGAATGGTTGTCTGTGTCTATGTGTCAGCCCTGTGATGACCTGGCAACTTGTCCAGGGTGTACCCCCCCTTTCGCCCGTAGTCAGCTGGGATGGGCTCCAGCTTGCCTGCGACCCTGTAGAAGGATAAAGCAGCTAGAGATAATGAGATGAGATTTGTACCAAGTAAAGCTTGGTTCCCTTTTGGGTCTGGTTCCTCTTGAGGTTTCTTCCTTGTGTTGTCTGGGGGAGTTTTTCCTTGCTACTGTCACCACGGGCTTGCTCATTGGAGATAGATTAGGGATAAAATTGGTTCATGTCTTGGGTCATTCAGATTCTGTAAAGCTGCTTTGGGACAATGTCTATTGTTAAAAGCGCTATACAAACAAACTTGACTTTTTTAAACTCTAAGTATGAGTACTCGATTTCAATAATACTCAAGTACAGTATAAATACCACAAAATATTTATGTATAGTAATAAGTACAATTATTCAAGTATTTTCCACCCCTGCATTATATGTAGTGCCTCATGCCCAGCAGACATGCAGCTTGTGAACAGACAAGGCAGGCAACTGATTGGGGCCCCCTGGCCCAGGGGCCCCCCGAGAGTCAGGGCCAGAGGGCTTATTTATTTTGTTTTTTATTGTTTTTATTGTTCTTTACCATTGTATTTTCACATTTGGAATTTAAAAAACTTTGGTTTCATACATTTTTCGTTGGTGTCAGATTATTTATAACATATTGGTGATGAACACTGGTCAGAAGGGCCCCCTGAAAATTTTTGCTTGGGGCCACAACAGATTCTAGAATCGCCTCTGATGCCCAGTGTTTTCAGGATAAGCTCCAGAGTCACCATATCCCTGACCAAGATAAAGCAATTCCTGAAGATGAATAAATGAATATTTTGTAGTCTGCAGAAAAATTTAATTTTGCACAATTTAAAAAAAAATGACTATACAGTATACTCTAGCATGTTGGATTTGAAATGAAACAATGCTTATTGAGTGCAGAGTGTCAACTATACATCCAGCATATTTGAATCTATATAAAAGAAACATATGAATTCAAGCCAATACATATTTCTTATATTTTACAGAACTTTATATTGTACAACTGCTATAATATTAAGATTCTGATGCAAATACAGTCTATTTCAGGCTAGATACTTTTTTTTTTCTGGTGATGATCTGCCAGGCCTGAAATATTTTATATATTTTTGGTCTGTCCTGTAGCAAGGTGGTGCACTCAATTATTCAATTAACTAAAAGTGAGACGTTCATTAGTGTGGATAGTTAGACATCTGTTTGACTTAGTTGTATGAATAAGGTAGTGTAACAGAGAGGATCTATCTGCACTAATGCTGGTTGAAGATTTACTGTATTTTTCAGATAATGATGTATTTTCTTACAGACATTACGGATACGCTCCTCATTAAACTGTTTCTCATTGCACATAAACTGGAGGTATTATGGGAGGCATTCACTGATCAGAATAAAAACAAATCTTCATGAAGCAGATAGAGCAAGGACAATAATCTTCTTGTTATTTAATGTAAATTTGATGTGTTTTATATATTCTGTTCATACTTATTCATCAATATTTATACATTTAGTTGTCACAAGATTTTTAGATGGGCCCGCAGTAATTGGCTTAACGCTGTTGTGGTTTCCCTGTTATATATCGAGAGAGAGAGAGATTTTTTTTAGTTATCTATTTCTTGTTTGATATATTGTAAAATTTATAAACTACATAATTATAAATAACAAAGCAAATAAAATAAAATAAAATAAAATACTCATTCAGCATGCATATGCATATATTTGTCAGTGCATATTTGTAGGGCCTTGCTTCTTTAATGATTATTTAAATAGATTTTATGAAATGCAATACAGTGTTCATAAGTAGTTAGTCAAAGAACAACAATAATGTACTGTAAATACCCAGGTTTTTTTTTTTTTTTTTTTGGGGGGGGGGGGGGGGGGAATGAGCCATTTGGGAGAAAATTAAAGAATCTGACTTACTGAAAAGAGTTGAACAATTTCTATCTGCAAAATGACTTCATAAAGAATTCATACACAGAATAAATGTACACATGTACATTTATTCTGTCCACATTCACTGGATACGAGTGCTCTGATTGGCTACTCTACTACTAGGCTATCAGCTCAATTACCGTGAGTAGAGAAAAACAAAATGGCGGAGTGTGTTGCTGAACTAACCGAGGACAAAATAAAAACTCTACTTGAAAACAAAACCCCAAAAAATACAAAAAAGCAACAAAATATGAAATGAAAGTATTGGATGGTAAAACATATCTTTTTTTTATTTTTCAAGAATTACTATTATCCACGGCTTTCCTGTGAGAGACAATGGGGGTCGACATGATACCTGCCTCTCCCAGATGCCAGTCTTTGATTTCCGGTTTATCCAAGCAGTTATGGCTGAGGAAGCTGAACGTAGCTATGACAACCATGTTTTAATCAGAGCCAGAGGTGAACAGTAACAAAGTACATTTACTTGAGTACTGTACTTAAGTACACTTTTTGAGTATCTGTACTTTACTTGAGTATTTTTTTTTAAACTTAACTTCACTACATTTGAAAGACAAATATCGTACTTTTCACTCCACTACACTCAAAAAATAATAATTGTACCAAAAACGCTGACTTTAAGTATTTCAATTACATGAAGTTTTTCCATGTAATTTTATTAGGCAAGTTCAATGTAAGGGTCCCATTTAATTCAATGGGACCCTTACATTGAACTTGCCTAATAAAATTACATGGAAAAACATGTAATTGAAAGACTTAAAGTCAACGTTTTTGGTACAATGAATGAATGAATGAATGAATTCATTCTTTTATTGTCATTAGTCACATGTACTAGCGAAATTAGCCGTCAACCCGTCCGTACATATACATACATACGACTGACACAGGGATAGACAGGACAGGAAGACAGGGATGAAAAATACAGAATAACATGAGGGGAGAGGAGGAGAAAAAAACAACCCCCACACTATGCTTCTGTGGGAAGTACAGTGTGGGAACATTTAAAAAAAAAACACCTCAGCACATAAGCACAAAAAACACAGTATGCTTTACAACATGAAAACTCGGGACTCGAGGGGGAAGGGAGTGAGGGAGGGGGCAATCATGGGAGGGGGAGGGGGGCAGAGGTATAGGTAACCCAGGGCAAACAAGCAGTCCAGTCCTGCAGCCAGACGGCGCTTACCCACTTGTCACACTGGGGGTAAAAACAGCGATCGTGGGGAGTGGGGGGAGGAATACAAAGAGAGTCTGACTGCAGTGATCTTCAGGGGGAGTTATTTTCCCAGCAACGGCCTTGGCCAAGGCATTGCTGGCTGAGGGAGCCGAAGATAAGATTGGAATTTGTTTGGTCTTGGGACAAGTAGATGCATTCTTTTCACGACTACCCTGCTTGTCCATTCTGGTCTCAATCCATTTCCCTTTGCAAAGCCAACAGCTTCTCCAAGATGTTATCCACATTGCAGTTCAAGTTCTGAATAGCCACAGTCTGAGTGCCGACAGCTCTGCCCACCGCTTCAATCATGTCAGGCAGCTTTATGGGGCTTTGGACAGCCATCACCATTTTCTGATTTCCTTGATAAACCAGGGCAATGCCTAATCCAATCAGCAAAAGTCTTGTAATCATGGTTCCGAATAGGTAGATGTCTTCAATGTCCTCCACAGAAAGAACCGCCAGGCACACGACCCGCCACTTCTCCCACACGTCCATCGTATAGCCAGCTGTGAACGTTCGGGCAGGACAGGCTGGTTCCCCCGAACCCAGGCTTCTCGTCGAGAAAATAGTATTAATTGCGTGAAGAGACCAGTTTATCAATTCCATGATTTTTAGTTTAGAGAGCAACGCGGAGAGTCTCTCAAAAGCATAGACAATAGACAGACGAGACAGCAGAAGCAGAAGCAGGAAAGATAAGGGGAGGGAGAGAGAAATGCGACCGCCTTCCGTGGAAGCACAGAGAAAGATTTTATACAGTTTTATACAATTATTTTTTTGAGTGTACATTTCTATCAAGGTCCTTGTTGCTATGAAGCGGCTTTGAAAGTGGATGTTTTTTCTTTTCTAAAATGTGATGGTTTTGTCACAGGTGACACTGAGACAGCCTATCAGTAATCACTAGGGTCATGTCAAGTCCATAAACTGTATAAAATCAATATAAATTATTTCTTAACAGCTTTATTTGAACATGATCAGTTGATGGCAGAATGGAAGGAGGTGGTTCTTCTAGGGAATGCACGCACCCATGGCTTTACCTAGAACCCATGTTTCAGTTTTCTGAAAGGATTAAAGATACGTTTCGTTTTAAATGTTTGCTTTGTTTGCCAAAAATGAACCACAATCACGGCCAACAAAAACTCGCTGTCCAACCTGTGGGAGCATATTGAGGTATGTAAATGTTTTATTTCAAGAGAAAGCTTGCAATGAAGTTGCCTGTGCTTTTAGAGCTAGCGATAATGTTGCAAACATAGCTATGCAGTCTGGTTAGTCAAATGACTTTCTATGGATTTGCCTGCCAAGTTGCCATAGCCTTGTTCACGGCTAACATTTACACATAGATAGTTAACTTGGACACTGTTAGTTAGCATGTAAAAACAGAGTTACGCTTGCATGAATAATGTTAACTTATCTGAAGTCCTTTCAGAAATATGTTTTAGCATAATCTTGCCAAATAAACAGAATGTAGAAATCTTTCTTTTCTAGTAGCGTTAGCTACTAGAAATATGATTTCGAGTTTGAAGAGAGTTTGCTAGCATGTCAGATGGAGCCTCACTGACTAGCTAGCTTAACGTTAAACCACTATGATGGCATAGCATGTGTTCATTTTGTGAATTCACATTTCTGTCTTTGATAGTGGCATTAGGTTTTGTAAGCATTGTGTCAATAATACAACAATGCATTGACAGAAAATGTACTGTTAATACTTAAGTATTTTTAAAAGCAAGTACTTCAGTACTTTAACTTAAGTAAAAATTTGACTGTACAACTTTCACTTGTATTGGAGTAACATTTGACCAGTGGGATCTGTATTTTGACTTAAGTAATGAAGTTGGGTACTTTGCCCACCTCTGATCAGAGCATAACATCTTTTTAAATTGTGTCTTTTTCTGGTTCAACATGTGCCATCAGGTGCACAAACAACTCACAAAAGCTGAAAGATTTTATGAATGGAATCTGTTTTGAGCACAAACAGACTCACAAGACGTGTTGTCCAGCACCATACGCTGCTCATCTGTACATGCGATTCCTGTCTTTCCACTAACTTTTGCATTTTGGACCTGAATCAACAACATTAATTCTATGTAATTGTTGTTTAGATATTGTACATGATTCAAACATTACACTACATTACAGTCATTTAGCTGACAGTTTTATTCAAAGCGGCTAACAATAAGTGCATGTAGCCTTGGTAGCCAAGAGAATCCAAGAGCGACCAGTGCTGAAGTACTAGCATAAACAAATAGCCTACAAATACCATGGAATGGTCAGGGTAGTTAAAAAGTTGAAGAAGCTTGGACAAATCCACAGACAAGGAATTATTTAAGTATGGTATGTTTATTGTTCCCAAAGTTTGACAACATCTGCATTAAAATAGTTAGCCTATGCTTCTCTGACCTAGTTTTTGCTTCTTGAGCCTATACATACAGTGGGGCAAAAAAGTATTTAGTCAGTCACCAATTGTGCAAGTTCTCCCACTTAAAAAGATGAGAGAGGCCTGTAATTTTCATCATAGGTATACCTCAACTATGAAAGACAAATATAGTTAGTTTTTTTTTTCTTTTTTATCAGACATCTAGTTTTTGGGTTTGTTTACCTGACATGTTTCGACGTACGACTGTCGTCTTCCTCAGAGTGTCACCGGATGTTATTGGTGATGCATCTTTTATCAGCTGATGTTTCTGAAGGCGTGGCCTTCCTGTTTGGTTTGACAGGTTGGTCACGCCTTCTACTGTCAGTTCGTCCCCTGCAAGATGGCACTCCAGGTATGGGAGAGCATGTATGCTCTCTCATCCCGGTTGATGGTCCTCGGGCTTCGCTTACGGATCTCCATGGCCTCCCTGATCCAGCGCTGATGTTTGTTATCTTCTGTGCAGATGACTCTGGCATTCCCCCAGTCCATAATATGATTACATGAACATTACATGAACGCACAGCAATAATTACAGATCCACAGGACAAAGAACAGGAGGAACAACATATACAACACGCACTGAAGGCATGTCAATATCCACAATGGGCAATATCCAAAGGGGTGGAACAGGTTAAGAACAACAAAACACAGAAGAAAGAGAAAAAACAAACTAACAAACAAGAACACAGGGGAGTAGTTACATTACCATACATTAGGGGAATAACTGAACGCATTCAAAGAGCAATGAGGAAACACAACATTAACACACCTGTCAAACCATACACAACACTCCGTCAGATCCTGGTTCATCCCAAAGACAGAATACATCCGGACAACAGATGCAACACCATATATGTGATTCCATGTCAATTATGCAATAAAACTTACATTGGGGAGACAGGAAGGAGTTTCAACACAAGAAAAAATGAACATAAGAAAGAGTGCGAAAAGGAGACAGCTACAAGACAAACCTGAACAATAAAAGAAAAGGCACAACAGGAAAATTATAAGTCAGCTATAACAGATCATTGCAAAAGGGAAAATCATATTATGGACTGGGGGAATGACAGTCATCCGCACAGAAGATAACAAACATCAGCGCTGGATCAGGGCGGCCATGGAGATCCGTAAGCGAAGCCCGAGGACCATCAACCGGGATGAGGGAGCATACATGCTCTCCCATACCTGGAGTGCCATCTTGCAGGGGACGAACTGACAGTAGAAGGCGTGACCGACCTGTCAAACCAGACAGGAAGGCCACGCCTTCAGAAACATCAGCTGATAAAAGATGCGTCACCAATAACATCCAGTGACACTCTGAGGAAGACGACAGTCGTACGTCGAAACATGTCAGGTAAACAAACCCAAAAACTAGATGTCTGATAAAAAAGAAAAAAAAAAAACTAACTATATTTAATATAAGACATAATGAACGTAATCGAAAGATATGAAAGACAAAATGAGAAAAAAAATCCAGAAAAATCACATTGTCTGATTTTAAAGAATTTATTTGCAAATTATGGTGGAAAATAAGTATTTGGTCAATAACAAAATTCCATCTTAATACTTTGTTATATACCCTTTGTTGGCAATGACAGAGGTCAAACATTTTCTGTAAGTCTTCACAAGGTTTTCACACACTGTTGCTGGTATTTTGGCCCATTCCTCCATGCAGATCTCCTCTAGAGCAATGATGTTTTGGGGCTGTCGCAGGGCAACACGGACTTTCAACTCCCTCCAAAGATTTTCTATGGGGTTGAGATCTGGAGACTGGCTAGGCCACTCCAGGACCTTGAAATGCTTCTTACGAAGCCACCCCTTCGTTGCCCGGGCGGTGTGTTTGGGATCATTGTCATGCTGAAAGACCCAGCCACGTTTCATCTTCAATGCCCTTGCTGATGGAAGGAGGTTTTCACTCAAAATCTCACGATACATGGCCCCATTCATTCTTTCTTTTACACGGATCAGTCATCCTAGTCCCTTTACAGAAAAACAGCCCCAAAGCATGATGTTTCCACCCCCATGCTTCACAGTAGGTATGGTGTTCTTTGGATGCAACTCAGCATTCTTTCTCCTCCAAACACGACGAATTGAGTTTTTACCAAAAAGTTCTATTTTGGTTTCACCTGACCATATGACATTCTCCCAGTCCTCTTCTGGATCATTCAAATGCTCTCTAGCAAACTTCAGACGGGCCTGGACACGTCTGGCACTGCAGGCGGCGTAGTGTGTTACTGATGGTAGCCTTTATTACTTTGGTCCCAGCTCTCTGCAGGTCATTCACTAGGTCCCCCCGTGTGGTTCTGGGATTTTTGCTCACCATTCTTGTGATCATTTTGACCCCACGGGGTGAGATCTTGCATGGAGCCCCAAATCAAGGGAGATTATCAGTGGTCTTGTATGTCTTCCATTTTCTAATAATTGCTCTCACAGTTGATTTCTTCACACCAAGCTGCTTGCCTATTGCAGATTCAGTCTTCCCAGCCTGGTGCAGGTCTACAATTTTGTTTCTGGTGTCCTTTGACAGCTCTTTGGTCTTGGCCATAGTGGAGTTTGTAGTGTGACTGTTTGAGGTTGTGGACAGGTGTCTTTTATACTGATAACGAGTTCAAACAGGTGCCATTAATACAGGTAACGAGTGGAGGACAGAGGAGCCTCTTAAAGTAGTTGTTGCAGGTCTGTGGGAGCCAGAAATCTTGCTTGTTTGTAGGTGACCAAATACTTATTTTACCGAGGAATTTACCAATTAATTCATTAAAAATCCTACAATGTGATTTCCTGGATTCTTTCCCCCCATTCTGTCTCTCATAGTTGAAGTGTACCTATGATGAAAATTACAGGCCTCTCTCATCTTTCTAAGTGGGAGAACTTGCACAATTGGTGGCTGACTAAATACTTTTTTGCCCCACTGTATACATATTGAGCCTATATGGTATTTGGCAGACACTTTTGTCCAAAGTGACTTACAATATATAAACACTACATTATTAGTAAACCAATACAATTGCCCTACTCTGACATAGCCTACCTTCCAGATGATAGCTGCTACATGACTGCAGGATTTCCCTTTTTTTGTTCTGGCTCGGCGCAACCTCAGCCTTTAAGCAAACAAACTCGCACTCTTTTTTACACATAATTTTGCCAATTTATAATTTTATATATATATATATATATATATATATATATATATATATATATATATATATATATCCTCCATTGAGAGCCAGTGTGCTTCAGCCACACCACACCAAGCTTTTACTGACTGCACCAAACTGTATGAAATGAAAAGAAATGAGACTTAGCAACACTCACCTTGCCACCAGCATTGACCAGCATTGGGTAAGAGCAGAGTCTAAAAACCCCAAGTGCTCGTATTAGTTCCCACCCGCTCTTGGCCTGGAATGCTTGTGGGTCATTGAAAGTTAGCAGGGCAGGTGGAACAGGGTTCTTGAGTTCATTACACCTAATGGGCGCAAACCCTACATGTTCTGATGTCAGCGTCCGTGCCCCCATTATGCGCAGGTACTGGAAGTGATGTACCATACTCGAGCGGAGAACAGACATCTTTGTGGATTTTGTGCAGATCTTTGTGTATGTTCGAGCCCTTTCTCCTCAAACTGGAATTTAAATATTCCAACTCCAAATCTCCTCTCCAGAAGAGCTGTCCAGAGTACCTGTATGTGAAACGTATGTTTAGTGAAAGGTTTGGTTGTACATTTCAATAGATAGCACACTTTGACTAGTGATAAAATCCTTGCCCTTTTCAAAGCCAATAAAATACTGACTTGAAATGTGTACAAAAATCCATATATCTGTTTGCTACAAATCATACAGTGATCAAAGTTAGAAAAATATTTTGACTTTAAGTTCAAGTTCATACCTGCTCAAGCCCAAGCAGTTACTTCCAGAAAGACCAGTGATTATTATGTTACTTAATCTAGCAGGTGGGTGAATATTCAGTGAAAGAAAATTTTGGATGAAAGGGCACAGAGGGTGGAAGTTTGGGGTTTATATTGGGTCTCGTGGTTAATTACTGACGAGCAGAATGAACTTTGGGCTGAGCACTGGGGAAGAAATTTTTGATCATTTTATTTTGTTTGGTTAAGTTTTCTTTGACCTCATTACAGTTATAGTCAAATAAAATTTGTAGAATGGGGATGGAGAGAGAGAGAGAGAGAGAGAGAGGAAAAAAAACAAAAAAAATAAAGCTGGATCCAGTGACGTTAGTGGTCAGTGACATGTCTGACCCGAGACATAGACTTTGATCCAAAACTGATCCTGCAAACAAACAGGTACTAAAAATTAACCTACAACTTACATCACTACTGATGTTCCAGAAACTAAACTCATAATAATAATACTGCCCTGACTTCTCATTAATAATTCAGCATGGTGGTGTAGTGGTTAGCACTGTTGCCTCACAACAAGAAGGTTCTGAGTTTGAGCCCAGCGGCCGATGGGGGGGCCTTTCCGTGTGGAGTTTGCATGTTCTCCCCGTGTCTATGTGGGTTTCCTCCAGGTGCCCCAGTTTCCCCCACAGTTCAAAGACATGCAGTTAGGTTCACATGGGATGGACTTCAGCTGAGGTGCCCTTGAGTGAGACACCTACCCCCCAACTACTCCCCGGGTGCTGTAGCATGGCTGCTCACTGCTCTGGGTATGTGTGTGTACATGTGTGGGTCATTTCACAGTAACTGAGCATTTTCCAGTCAATAAGAATGGGATGGGTAGCTGTCATGTATGCATGTAAAAATTAGCTTGAGTAAGTGTAGGGAATAGATATATCATGTTCCAAAGCTTGACAGTGCACTTTTTTTTAGATATTTTATATGCTAGTACCTAGCTGAACTGTCAGTGCTGTTACCGGATGTCATGGAAGACAATGCACTATGAAGCAAACTTTCTTTTGTGAGATTTCTGTGGTTAACATGCACACAGTGTGTCCCTTTCCCACACTGCCATGTGAAAGAAATGATATGAAACATATATTTCATTGAAAACATGAAATTCATGTAAACACAAACTTTATTTCCTTGGAATAACAACTTCCAAATAACAAAATGACAAGAATCCAATAACATGATAAATTCAGCAGTCATAAAATGATGAAGTACTAATGGTAGAAAACGAAACATGGCATAACCCTTCTGTCAGCCTTTTTTAGATAAAGAAATCTAACCAAAACAAAGGGTAACAGGAATGAAAACCAAGTAACAATACTGACCTATGTCACTGCTGTGACTAGAGTTACACTTGTCATTACTGTTACCAGTACATTACCAGTTAAATACAACACCTAAACAGAAACAACTTTTATTCATAGAATAAGGTACCACACACCCTATCAACGTGTGGCAGCGGGGGCATGGTCAAGCATCGGTCTGTGACTGGAGGGTGGAGTCAGGGAAGGTAAGTGGCAGAATCACTGCACCTGATGTTGGTTAACCTGTGTTTGTGTGTCTTCCCCAGTGACCGCGCCCTATAAGAGGAGAGGGAGAACAGAGGAAGGGAGCTTCTCCCCAACCTGGATACTTGTGTGCGTGCGTGTATAGCTTAAAGCTGAAAAGCTAATAAAATACTTTGTGGAACTTAATTCTGGCCTGCCGTCTTTCTGTGCTCCACCCACACGAACTGCTACAGTGGTGCCAAAACCCGGGATCGAGCACAGGAAAAAGAACAGCCCCATGGAGTCCTCCCCCTTTGCGGACCTGGTCCAAGCCCTCACCACGGCCGAGCAGAGCCAGCACCAGGCGCTAGTCACCCTCCGAAAGGAGCAGGAGCACCGGTTCGAGGCCCTGGTGCTGGCGCAGCAAGACGACCGACAGGCGTTCCGACACCTCCTCGCGTCAGCGGGGTCCACCACCTCCACGGGCCCTTCCCCCCTCACCCTCACTAAGATAGGCCCGCATGATGACCCCGAGGCCTTCCTCACGCTCTTCGAGCAAGCAGCAGAGGCCTCGGGCTGGCCGGTGGAACAGCACGCGGCGCGCCTCCTCCCCCTGCTAACGGGTGAGGTGCAGCTGGCCACGCTACAGCTCCCCGCCGACCACCAGCTGGTCTACACGGACCATCACCGGGCCATCCTCCAGCGGTTGGGGCGCACCCCTGAACAACAGTGTCAGCGCTTCCGCGCTCTGCGTCTGGAGGAAGTCGGCCGGCTGTTCGCGTTTGGCCAGCAGCTCCTGGACGCCTGCTGGCGGTGGTTGAGGGCTGACAACCGCGACGCCGAGGGGATAATCGATCAGGTGGTGCTGGAGCAGTTCATTGCCCACCTACCAGAGGGAACCGCGGAGTGGGTCCAGTGCCACCGCCCGGCGTTGCTGGATCAGGCCATCGAGTTGGCGGAGGACCATTTGGCGGCTGTTCCGACGGCAGGACAGCAGACATCCTCTTCTTCCCTCCTCTCTCTCTCTCCCCCGCTCTCCTCCTCTGTCTCATCCTCGCCCCATTCCCCCACCACGGAGGCGGGGGCCGGCCCCACCCCAGCTGGCCCATTGCACCCGTGGTGCCCTCCCGTTTTTCCCTTCTGTGTCTGTCTCTCCCCCCCCAGGTGAGTGAGCCCCAGAGCGCCGGTGCAGAGAGGAAGCCCGGGCCGGTTTGCTGGCACTGTGGGGAGCCGGGCCACCTCCACCAGCAGTGCTCGGCAATGGAAGTGGGGGTGGTGGTTCGGATCCCCGACGCACCAGGAGCCGCCCTCGATCGGGCCGGAGCATATCGCATACCGCTGAGTATCCAAGGGGATACATATCAGGCTTTGGTGGACTCTGGCTGTAATCAGACCTCAATTCACCAAAGCCTGGTGCAAGACGAGGCATTGGGGGGAGCACAGGGGGTGAAGGTGTTGTGTGTGCACGGGGATGTTCACAGCTACCCTTTAGTGTCAGTCCACATTCTTTTCCAAGGGGAAAAATTTAGAGTAAAGGCGGCAGTTAATCCTCGCCTCACCCACTCTATAATTTTGGGGACTGACTGGCCGGGATTCAGGGAGTTAATGAGTGAAGAGTGGGTCCTGCCGTAATTCAGCAGGGGGAGGTCCCGGTGTCGCTTTGGCGGGAGCAGCCGTCACAGAGCCATCTACGTCATCTCCGCGTCAGAGTGAGGAGCAGCAGGCTCTTCCTCCCTCTCTCGGGGAATCCCTTGGGGATTTCCCATTAGAGCAATCACGAGACGAGTCTCTGCGGCATGCGTTTGACCAAGTGAGAGTAATCGATGGCCAAATGCTCCAGCCAAACGCCACCCCGTCCTTCCCCTATTTTGCTATTATGAAGGATAGGTTGTACCGAGTGACACAGGACACTCAGACTAAAGAGCAAGTCACACAGCTTTTGATTCCAAAGAGCCGCCGGGAATTGGTATTCCAGGCGGCTCACTTTAATCCCATGGCTGGACACTTAGGGCAGGATAAGACACCGACTAATGGCCCGGTTCTATTGGCCAGGGATTCACGGCGATGTCCGTAGGTGGTGTACGGCGTGCCGCGAATGCCAGTTAGTAAATCCGGCGGCCATTTCAAAAGCACCTTTGCGCCCTCTACCATTAATTGAGACCCTGTTCGAAAGAATTGGGATGGATCTCGTCGGGCCATTAGATCAGTCAACACGAGGGTACCGCTTTATTTTAGTTCTGGTGGACTATGCAACGCGATACCCGGAAGCAGTGCCTCTTTGCAATATCAGCACGCAGTATTGCGGAAGCGCTCTTCCGCGTCATCTCCCGAGTTGGAATCCCAAAATAGATTCTGACTGACCAAGGCACCTCGTTTATGTCACGTACACTGAACGAACTGTATGGGTTATTAGGTATTAAGCTGATCCGCACCAGCATTTATCACCCACAAATGGACGGTTTAGTTGAACGGTTTAATTGCACCCTCAAAAATATAATTAAAAAATTCTTAAGTGAGGACGCACGTAATTGGGATAAATGGCTCGAACCCTTGTTATTTGCAGTGCGAGAGGTCCCCCAAGCCTCCACGGGGTTCTCCCCGTTCGAACTGTTATATGGATGTAAGCCGCGCAGCATTCTAGATGTGCTGCGAGAAAATTGGGAGGAGGGACCTTCGCCCAGTAAAAATCAAATTCAATACGTTATGGACCTGCGCGCAAAACTCCACACACACACACACACACCTAACCCAGGAGAATTTGTGGCAGGCCCAAGAACGGCAAACCCGCCTGCACGACAGGGGTACGCGCCTTACGGAGTTCGCACCAGGAGATAAAGTTCTTGTACTGTTGCCCACATCGAGCTCCAAATTAATCGCCAAGTGGCAAGGACCCTTTGAGGTCACATGGCGAATCGGGGATGTCGACTACGAGGTGAGGCGAATGGACAGGGGTAGGGCGCTACAGATTTACCACCTCAATCTGCTCAAAGTCTGGAACGAGGAGGTCCCAGTGGCGTTGGTGTCGGTGGTTCCAGAGAAGGCGGAGCTGGGGCCGGAGGTTCAAAAGGGAACACTGGCATCGCGTACCTCTCTGGTCCCCTGTGGAGACCACCTCTCCCCAACCCAACTCGCGGAGGTCGCCCAGCTGCAGACTGAGTTTTCAGACGTGTTCTCGCCCCTGCCCGGCTGCACCGACCTCATAGAGTACCACATTGAGACGCCCCCAGGGGTGGTAGTGCACAGCCGCCCTTACAGGCTACCCGAACACAAGAAAAAAGTGGTTCGGGAAGAACTCGAGGCCATGCTCGAAATGGGCATCATCGAGGAGTCCCACAGTGACTGGAGCAACCTGGTGGTCTTGGTACCCAAGACCGATGGGTCGGTCCGATTCTGTGTAGACTATAGAAGTCAATGCGGTGTCTAAATTCAACGCATACCCAATGCCTCGTATTGATGAGTTGCTCGATCGACTAGGCATGGCTTGCTTTTACTCGACACTGGATTTGACAAAGGATTATTGGCAGATCCCCTTGACTCCATTATCCCGAGAAAAAACGGCCTTTTCCACACCGTTCGGCTTACACTAGTTTGTCACACTTCCTTTTGGGCTGTTTGGGGCGCCTGCTACGTTCCAGCGACTGATGGATAGGGTCCTCCGCCCCCATGCCACCTATGTGGCCGCGTACCTAGACGATAACATTATTTATAGTAATGACTGGCCACGGCACCTACAACACCTGAGGGCCGTCCTTAGGTCGCTGAGGTGGGCGGGTCTCACAGCCAACCCGAAGAAGTGTGCGATTGGGCAGGTGGAAGTACGGTATCTGGGCTTCCACTTGGGCAATGGCAAGGTGTGTCCCCAAATTAACAAAACAGCAACAATTGCGGCCTGCCTGAGGCCCAAGACCAAAAAGGGGGTGAGACAGTTCCTGGGGTTGGCTGGCTACTATCATAGGTTTATACCTAATTATTCGGACGTCACCAGCCTGCTGACTGATCTGACTAAAAAGGGGGCACCAGATCCGGTCCAGTGGACGGAGCAATGCCAGCAGGCTTTCTCTGAGGTGAAGGCTGCACTGTGCAGGGGGCCACTGTTACACTCCCCTGACTTTTCTCTCCCCTTTACGTTACAGATGGATGCGTTGGACAGAGGGCTGGGGTCCATTCTGTTCCAGGATGTGGAGGGGGAGGCCCGTCCTGTACATAAGCAGGAAGCTGTCGGTGCGTGAGGGGCGCTACAGCACCATCGAAAAGGAGTGCCTGGCGATTAAGTGGGCAGTCCTCGCCCTCCACTAGTACCTCCTGGGGCACGCTTTCACCCTCTGTTCGGACCACGCGGCCCTCCAGTGGCTTCACCGCATGAAGGATGTTAATGCGCAGATACCCGTTGGTATCTGGCACTCCAGCCCTTTAATTTCAATGATGTTGGTTTACCTGTGTTTGTGTCTTCCCCAGTGACCGCGCCCTATAAGAGGAGAGGGAGAGTGGAGGAAGGGAGCTTCTCCCCAACCTGGATACTTGTGTGTGTGCATGTATAGCTTAAAGCTGAAAAGCTAATAAAAGACTTTGTGGAACTTAATTCTGGCCTGCCGTCTTTCTGTGCTCCACCCACACAAACTGCTACACAACGTTTCTTTACATCCTGAGTTTTTTTACTTCTTTTCCATAGATCTGCACACTGAACAATGACCATCACAATTTGCCTCTCCTCCTAGGCAATTTGTGCCTTCGAAATGCAGTTATCAGCTACTTATTTCAATGATTTCATTCAAACTTCAACTCAAACATTGCAACAAGTACCGAAGCATGAGGGCTTCAACAACTTAGCTTATGTGGAGTTTCACCAATTCAAAGTTCAAAAGTCACCATCAAAAAGTTTGAGAAAATTACTCCATATCATGAACAAAGTCCTCCACAAGCCTCCAAACATTTGTGTCAACCTTGAAATGGTTCCGTCTTTCAGTAATCTGCTGCGGCTCTTCAATGAGTGTTATGACATCACTTGGTGCATACCTGCAAATGTCCTCCATGGCTGGCCAGAAAAATCGGTTCTGGCTGATACGGGACATACACTTTACCTCCAGGTCGATTTCATCATGTCCAATGATTTTTCCTGGGTATGGCTTACCATCAAAGCTGTACAACACGACACACCACTTGCCAACAAGGCTGTCTTCAAGTGATTCCAGGGGGATGAGCTGGCTAGGAGAACTAGCAGAGGTTGCTCCTCCTTCTGTACTCCCTTTGGATTTCCGCCCTCAACTTTGGTGGCATGATGGAATTACAATCCAATCCAACTCTGGAAGATAAAATGGTTTGATCAGATGTATAGGTGGTGGGCAACTACCGAATCAATTCCAACAGTAGGCCTAGGCTGTAAAAAGCACTGTTTTCAATAAAATATCTGGGAAATATAAGGGTTAATATTAGAACATATCCCTGAACTGTTATTGCTGTTACTCTGTGTCAGTGCTGTTACCACGTGCAACTTAACAGTACTGACGGTAACAGCACTGACAAAAAATGACAAAATACACTTTCATTCATGAACCACAAGCTTACTGTGCTGATACTTTCGCCCTGGTTGCATCTCTCATCATGCCTCTTACGTCCCTAGTTGTTACTCCTTTCTGTGGAGCACATAATAAGCGCAAATTACAGTAACATCACTGACAGTGAATTAACATACTTGGTCAAAAATCAGGAATATTTACCAAATTTAGAAGACACAAGCCACCACTTCTGCCATTTTGAATTCCCTCCAAAATTAAGTGCAAGGGAGATGCCGTTTGGCCACTGGAAGAACTGAATTAATAGTCAGTATAGTCAGTCTGTTCAGCCTCTCTAGAAAATGTGGTTTGGTAACAGCACTGACACTGAATCGCAGAACAGAGACTCGTCTCGCCTCGTCTTCTTCCGCTTATCCGGGGCCGGGTCGCGGAGGCAGCAGTCTGAGCATGGAAGCCCAAACTTCCCTTTCCCCAGACACCTCGGCCAGCTCCTCAGGAAGAACACCGAGGTGTTCCCAGGCCACCCGAGAGACATAGTCCCTCCAGGGTGTCCTGGGTCTTCCCCAGGGCCTCCTCCCAGGGGGACATGCCTGGAGCACCTCCCCAGGGAGACGTCCAGGAGGCATCCGAAAGAGATGCCCAAGCCACCTCAGCTGATTCCTCTCGATGTGGAGGAGCAGCGGCTCTACTCCGAGCTCCTCCTGAATGACTGTGCTTCTCACCCTATCTCTAAGGGAGCACCCAGCCACCCTGCGAAGGAAATTCATTTCGGCCGCTTGTATCCGCGATCTTGTTCTTTCGGTCATTACCCAAAGCTCATGACCATAGGTGAGAGTTGGAACGTAGATTGACTGGTAAATCGAGAGCTTCGCCTTTTGGCTCAGCTCCTTCTTCACCACGACGGACTGGTAAAGCGACCACATCACTGCGGAGGCCGCACCGATCCGCCTGTCGATCTCGCGCTCCATCCTTCCCTCACTCGTGAACAAGATCCCGAGATACTTAAACTCCTCCACCTGAGGCAGGACTTCACCAACTTGGAGAGGGCAAGCCACCCTTTTCTGGTCGAGAACCATGGCCTCGGACTTGGAGGTGCTGATTCTCATCCCAGCCGCTTCACACTCGACTGCAAACTGCCCCAGTGCATGCTGAAGGTCCTGGTTTGAAGAAGCCAACAGGACATCATCATCTGCGAAAAGCAGAGATGAAATCCTGTGGTTCCCAAACAGGATTCCTTCCAGCCCCTTGCTGCGCCTAGAAATTCTGTCCATAAAGATTAAGAACAGAACCGGTGACAAAGGGCAGCCCTGCCAGAGTCCAACATGCACTGGGAACAGGTCTGACTTACTGCCGGCAATGCGAACCAGACTCCTGCTCTGTTCGTACAGGGACCGGACAGCCCTTAGCAAAGAGCCCCGAACCCCATACTCCCGAAGCACCCCCCACAGAATACCATGAGGGACACGGTCGAATGCCTTTTCCAAATCCACAAAGCACATGTGGACTGGTTGGGCAAACTCCCATGAACCCTCAAGCACCCTATGAAGGGTATAGAGCTGGTCCAGTGTTCCGCGACCAGGACAAAAACCGCATTGCTCCTCCTGGATCCGAGGCTCAACCATTGGCCGAATTCTCCTCTCCAGTACCCTGGAGTAAACCTTCCCGGGGAGGCTGAGAAGTGTGATTCTCCTATAATTGGAGCACACTCTCCGGTCCCCTTTCTTAAAAAGAGGGACCACCACCCCAGTCTGCCACTCCAGAGGCACTGTCCCCAACCACCACGCGATGTTGCAGAGGCGTGTCAGCCAAGACAGCCCCACAACATCCAGAGATTTGAGATACTCGGGGCGGATCTCATCCACCCCCGGTGCCCTGCCACCGAGGAGCTTGCAAACCACCTCAGTGACTTCGGCTTGGGTAATGGACGAGTCCACCTCTGAGTCATCAGCCTCCGCTTCCTCAATGGAAGACGTGACAGTGGGATTGAGGAGATCCTCGAAGATTCCACCACCCGGCAATGTTCCCAGTCGAGGTCAACAGCTCCCCACCCGCACTGTAAACAGTGTTGGCAAAGTACTGCTTCCCCCTCCTGAGGTGCCGGATGGTTTGCCAGAATTTCTTCAAGGCCGACCGACAGTCCTCCTCCATGGCCTCACCGAACTCCTCCCAGTTCTGAGTTTTTGCTTCCGCAACTGCCCGAGCTGCGGCACGCCTGGCCTGCCGATACCCATCAGCTGCCTCAGGAGTCCTGGAGGCCAACATGGCCCGATAGGACTCCTTCTTCAGCTTGACAGCATCCCTTACTTCCGGTGTCCACCACCGGGTTTGGGGACTGCCGCCACGACAGGCACCGGAGACCTTGTGGCCACAGCTCCAAACAGCCACGTCGACAATGGAGGCAGAGAACATGGTCCACTCAGACTCAATGTCCCCCGCCTCCCTCGGAAGCTGGGAGAAGCTCTCCCGGAGGTGGGAGTTAAAGACCCCCCCGACAGAGTGCTTGGCCAGACATTCCCAGCAGACCCTCACCATACGTTTGGGCCTGCCAGGTCTGTCCGGCTTCCTCCTCCGCCAGCGGATCCAACTCACCACCAGGTGGTGATCAGTTGACAGCTCAGCCCCTCTCTTCACACAAGTGTCCAAGACATAGGGCCGGAGATCAGATGAAATGACAACAAAGTCGATCATCGACCTCTGACCTAAGGTGTCCTGGTGCCACATGCACTTATGGACACCCCTATGCTCGAACATGGTGTTTGTTACGGACAAACCGTGACTAGCACAGAAGTCCAATAACAAAACACCACTCGGGTTCAGATCAGGGAGGCCGTTCCTCCCAATCACACCCCTCCAAGTGTCACTGTCGTCGCCCACGTGAGCATTGAAGTCCCCCAGTAGAACAATGGAGTCCCCAGTCCGAGCACCTCTCAGTACCTCTCCCAGGGACTCCAAGAAAGCTGGATACTCTATACTGCTATTCGGCCCGTAGGCACAAACAACAGCAAGAGCCCTCTCCCCGATCCTAAGGCGCAGAGAGGTGACCCTCTCATTCACTAGGGTAAACTCCAACACATGGCGGCTGAGCTGGGGAGCTATAAGCAAGCCCACACCAGCCCGCTGCCGTTCACCATGGGCGACTCCAGAGAAGTGGAGAGTCTAGCCCTTCTCGAGGAGCTGGGTTCCGGAGCCCAAGCCGTGCGTGGAGGTGAGCCCAACTATCTCTAGCCGGTACCTCTCAACCTCCCGCACAAGCTCAGGCTCTTTCCCCCCCAGCGAAGTGACATTCCATGTCCCAACAGCTAGCCGCTCTGTTCGGGGATCAGGTCGTCGAGGCCCCTGCCTTCAGCTGCCACCTGATCCACACTGCACCAGCCCCCTACGGCTACCTCTGTGGGTGGTGAACCCACAGGAGGCCAGGCCCACGTCGCCACTTCGGGCTGAGCCCGGCCGGGCCCCGTGGGCAAAGGCCCGGCCACCAAGCGCTCGCATACAAGCCCCAACCCTGGGCCTGGCTCCAGGGTGGGGCCCACGGCTGCACCATACCGGGCGACGTCACGGTCCTTGATTTTATTTTATCCATAAGGGTTTTGGTGAACTGCTCTTAGTCTGGCCTGTCATCTAGGACCTGTCTGCCTTGGGAGACCCTAACAGGGGTGTAATGCCCCCGACAACATAGCTCCTAGGGATCATTCAAGCACACAAATGCCTCCACCACAATAAGGTGGCAGTTCTAGGAGGGGAGAACAGAGACGATCAGTGAAAAAAATATACTTCGTGAATTAGGAACCTTGTCCCTGGGGAAATTAACTGACCACAATCTTTTTAGTAGATTAAGCCAAAACTTTGTACTAAATCCATGCTAAATTCGACAAAAAAAGGCATTGCAAATTTTAACCCAGCCCACCGGACAGCCCAATTTTGTGAATTACTAATTTTATATTTATTATTTCTAAAATATAAAAAGTGTCGATAATTAATTTTTTGGACTCCATCTACAGAATATAGTTCTTCTTAGTATTTTAGGGTATTTAATTGCCTTACATGAGTTGTCTGATGAACCTTTATTCCAGCAGCTAGTCATAGGACACAAAATGCTCAGTTACTGTGAAATGACCCGTGTATGTTCACTGCTTCAAGTGGGTTAAATGCAGAGAGGAATTTCACAAGTGTATGTGTGATGAATAAAGTTGTTGTTCTTCTTCTAAACAATTAAATCATGGGAGAACTTCTGTGAGAATTAAAGTGAACAGTATCTGAATATTACTCTAATTCTGGACTGATATAATAATAATGATAAAATAATTTCATTACCCAATAATAAACCACCGTGTCTGTTATTGTGTATATGACAAATAAACATCTTGAATCTTGACTCTAATAATAATAGGGGCCACAATTCAAGCACATTTTAATTCAGGAATAATTCTTTCAGCTATTCATACATCTTGCTACACTGGGTATTGCAGAGATTTGCAGATTGTATCAACAATCTCAAAGCTCTTCGTCTATGGAGACAATGTTGGGCTACTTTTAAAAACACCACAACTACCTCCACATTCAGATTCATTAATAAGCTGTGTGACCTGCTCAATGTGCAGTGAAAATGAAATGAAAACGATTATCACTAAAATGCAACAAGAACCTTGGTTTAGGTGTTTCATATGTTCTCTCCAAGTCAGTGAAATGAAGAAAAATAAGGGTAATATTGATGCTCCCTAGCTGCACTGCTAACAGGCATCTATGTTGTAGCCAACTAGTTAATCCTTTTGCTAGAGAGATTTCTTGGTAACTTTAGCCACCTGACATTGCTTGAAATTATAGGACAAACCCGGAGGACTGACTAGACATAGATCTACAATGTCTTGCAAAAGTATTCATTGCCCTTGGTGTTTGTCCTGTTTGGTCACATTACAAGCTGGAATTAAAATGCATTTTGGGGAGGTTAGCACCATTTGATTTACACAACATGCCTACCACTTTAAATGTGCAAACTTTTTTTTAATTGTGAGATAAACAATATTTAAGATGAAAAAACATAAGTGTGTATAGGTATCCAACCCCCAAAGTCAATACTTTGTAGAGCCACCTTTTGCTGCAATTACAGCTGGAAGTCTTGGGATACGCTGTATGTCTCCATTAGCTTAATACATCTAGCCATTGGGATTTTTGCTCATTCCTCAAGGCAAAACTGCTCCAACTCCAAGTTAGATGGGTTGCGTTGGTGTACAGCAATCTTCAAATTTTGCTACAGATTCTCAATTAGATTGAGGTCTGGGCTTTGATTAGACCATTCAAAGACATTTAAATGTTTCCCTTTAAACCATGCCAGTGTAGCTTTAGCAGTACGTTTAGTGTCATTGTCCTGCTGGAATGTGAACCTTCGGTCCCAGTCTCAAACCTCTGGCCGACTCAAACAGGTTTTCCTCCAGAATTGCCCTGTATTTTGTGCCATCCATCTTTCCTTCAATCCTGACCAGCTTTTCTGTCCCTGCAGATGAAAAACATCCCCACAGCATGATGGTGCCACGACCATGCTTCATTGTAGGAATGGTGTTCTCAGGGTTTGCACCACACATGGCATTTTACCAGGATGGCCAAAAGGTTCAATTTTAGTCTCACTTGACCAGAGAACTTTACTCCAATATGTATGGAATCTGCCACATGCTGTTGGGCAAACTTTTTTTTTCTGGCCACTCTTCCATAAAACCCTGCTCTGTGGAGTGTACAGCTTGAAGTGGTCCTATAGACAGATACTCCCATCTCCGCTGTGGATCTTTGCAGCTCCTTCTGTTTTCTCTTTGGTGTCTGTTGCATCTCTGATTAATGCCCGTAAAAATCCACTTTAATTCCAGCTTGTATTACGACAAAACAGGACAAACACCTGGGGGAATACTTTTGCAAGACACTATACTCACCCCCAAACTGTGAACAGGGTTCAATAGTATTTATACCAGTATATTATACAGTTGTGCTCAGGTAATATAAAATTATTGGTTTCAAATGGTCTCTGACTTGTAACTTGCTCAGGACACACTCCCTCATTCATGCTGGTTGTTTGTAAAGGAGTGAATATTAAAAACATAGTTAAACTCAATGACCTTCGCAGTGACCTGTGTGTGGCAGAGAGTTCATCAGTAGGAAGCAGTGTTGCTGTTTATGTGAACGCCCTCAAATGAAGAAATAAATGAGTCAAAACATCATAAAAAATAAGTAATGTATACAGAACAAATACAGAAAACCTACCATAAACCACAAATTGACAAAACAACAAGTAAGCAGTTTTATCAACTGAATAATATTTATTGTTTCTTCAAGTATATCTAGCATCACAGAAAAAAAAAAAAAAAAAAGCTTTCCCCTGCCTAGTCATATTCAACTTTAAAATCTGCTCCACCCTTAATGCATTCAAATCAACTAACAGGAAGCAAATCTTGTCAAGTGTAACTGCAAAAATCTGGCAAGATGGTTGTTCCAGCTACATAACTGCACTAGCATAAAAGTGTTAAAATATGCTGATATTTTGAAGCAGTGGAGATGATGGAAGTGCGCAGAGGTGAGAAAGGAATGAGAGATTTGCTCTAACTGAACTCAATAAGAGCCCTGGTTCTGGCTCCTGTAGGATCCTCGTTGATAGCTTTGTTTCTGCTGGTAGGAACCTTTCTGATCTGAGAGGGAGAAAGAACAGAAAAACAATTAGCCATGACAGAACAGTCAAAGTTCAGATATTAAAGCAGGCACACTGAACACCATTTCATTTATGTACAGTTGTGTTCAAATAAATAGTAGTGCATTTAAAAAAAGTGAAAAGTGAACTATTATGCATACAGGACACTTTTTTGATGGAATAAAAACATTTATTTTTTCGCGGTCCGATTTCCATCAAATCCTGCGCTCTGGCTGGCGAGCGGGTCCGTATTGTAGGACCTCTGGCGACTCGCTCGTTCACAACACAGTAGCAATTTTTGTCAACATTTATCTTTTTTTTAAAAAATAAGATTTATTTATAAGACTCGTCTTGTCTTCTTCTGCTTTATCCGGGGCCGGGTCGCGGAGGCAGCAGTCTGAGCATGGAAGTCTCAGCAGTGGGCCTGGCTCCAGGGTGGGGCCCACGGCTGCACCATACCGGGCGACGTCACGGTCCTTGATTTTATCCATAAGGGTTTTGGTGAACTGCTCTTGGCCTGGCCTGTCACCTAGGACCTGTCTGCCTTGGGAGACCCTAACAGGGGCGTAATGCCCCCGACAACATAGCTCCTAGGATCATTCAAGCACACAAACCCCTCCACCACAATAAGGTGGCAGTTCTAGGAGGGGTTATTTATAAGACTTAAAAAAATAAATAAATGAGATTATCAAAAATCTTAGAATTTTTTTGCCAGCATTTCTCAGGAGAATAACATTAATTTTACATCATGGATAGTGATGACAGTCTTCACAGCGAAAGCGAGTTTTACTACCCTGAGGAAGAAGAAAAACATTGCAGGAGAAAGCTAAAAACCTGTAACTGCTGCCAACGCCGAGCAAAAACATAGCTGAATCCTGAATGACTCAATTTTGTATAAATAGGGGACGACATTGGTGGCAAAATGTATTTTTTTTTCCTGCCATGGAAGTGCACTTTTATACCGAGGAGGAAGCAATTTGCATTACAGCCGTGAATGAGGATTCAAAATGGCGGCTCGCGTTGGCTCGGTTTTCCCTTTCGGGTGCTCTCATTTTCTGTTAGAATTTGGTAAAGAAAAAAATAAATATATTTACCAGCTTAAGGTCGGTCCATATGGTGAAATGCCGTGACCTCGGCCTTGAATACTGGCCTCGGTCAGTACTTTCAAGACCTCGGTCATGGTATTTCACAATACGGACCTCCCAGCTGGTAAATTCAAGATTCAATATGTTTGTCATATACACAATAACAGACAATGGTTTATTATTGGGTAATGAAATTATTATTTTGCAACTGCCTGACCAAACTATGCTTACCAATATAAAAAGAAATATTTTTTATTTATTTATATATATATATATATATATATATATATATATATATATATATATATATATATATGCGCACACACATATGGACTGCAAAATATAATAGTAGAATGAAAAACAAAGATAATATTTAAAAAAAAAAAAAAAAAAAAAAAAAAAAAAAGAGTGCAAACAGAGGTAGATATACTGTGCAATGTCTTGTGCAAAATTGCTAATATAGAGGTAGATGGTGATTATAATCCGTGGTTCAAAAGCCTGATGGCCTGGGGGTAAAAACTGTTCGTCAGTCTAGTAGTCCTTGCTTTCACACCCCTGTAGCGTCTGCAAGATGGTAGGAGCGTGAATAGTCTGTGTGGTGGGTGTGTTTGGTCCCTGATGATGCTCTGTGCCCTTTTTGTGACCCGGGTGTTGTAAATGTCCTGTAGTGGGGGGAGGCCAGCTCCACAGATGAACTGTGCCATTTTAATGACATGCTGGAGAGCCTTTCTGTCTTGAGTTGTGCAGTTCCCGTACCACATAGTGATGGAATTTGTCAGAACACTCTCCACTGTGCACCTGTAGAAGTTGCTGAGGAGTTTGGTGGACAGTCCAAATTTCCTCAGCTTCCTCAGGAAGAAGAGTCTCTGTTGAGCCTTCTTGATGGTCTGCTGTGTGTTGTGTGTCCAGGTGAGATCCTCACTGATGTGAGTTCCGAGGAATTTAAATGTTTTCACCCTCTCCACCTGTGTCCCGTTGATGTGCAGTGAGGCGTGCTGGTCTCTCTTCCTCGGGTCAATAATCATCTCCTTGGTCTTCTCAGCATTCAAGGAGAGGTTATTTTCCCAGCACCAGGAGACCAGCTGAGCCACCTCCTCCCTGTAGGCTCTCTCATCTCCACCGGTGATCAGCCCAATGACAGTGGTGTCATCAGTGAACTTGATGATGGAAGTGTTACTCTGGGTGGGGGTGCAGTCGTAGGTGAAGAGGGTGTACAGGAGTGGACTGAGCACACAACCTTGGGGAGGTCCCTGTGCTCACTGTCTTGGTGCTGGATGTTCTGGTACCGACTCTGACAGCCTGGGGTCTGTTTGTGAGAAAGTCCAGGACCCAGCAGCAGAGGGAGGATGTCAGTGCAAGGGTGGAGAGCTTCTCAGTCAGACTGCTGGGGATGACGGTGTTGAAGGCTGAACTGTAGTCTACAAACAGCATTCGAACATAGGTGTCTCTGTGTTCCAGGTGTGGCAAGGCTGTGTGGATGGCTGCATTGACAGCATCATCAGTTGAACGGTTCTGACGATATGCAAATTAAAGGGGGTCTATTGTGTCTGGGACGTCCTTTTTGATGTATGACATGACTATCCTCTCAAAACACTTCATTACAACTGAAGTGAGTGCAATTGGGCGATAGTCATTCAGGCATGTTATATTATGGCATAAACACAGCACTGAACCTGGTTAGGATATATTTTGCAGCGCTTGGTGGGGACAATGTCATTAATACACATACTGATGTAGCTGGTGACCACAGATGCATATTCCTCTAAATCCACAGAACAGTTTTCTCTCAAATAACATACATATTCTACTTCCTTCTAGTGGGTTTCATTCATTTAGTTTGAGAGCATGGAATACTGTTAGCATATCGCTTATCCTACATGTATTACATCACTCTACCCAATGGGGAATGAATATTCAATATGATTTACGATACTGCATGGTTGTCAAGACATGACGACATAACATGTCAGAGCTGATGCAAATATCCAATGAGAGATTTCTGCTGCACATGCGCACAAGCATTTCTTTGTTCGCCAGGACAGAGAAAGACGTGCTGAACGCCTGAAAGGCTACCTTTTGGTAGATATTCTTCATGGATATTTACAAGAAAAAAAAAAAGCCAACCGACACTGAAAAACTGGAAAAAGAGACAGATAAAACTTCCACGCGACTGTGACAATTTGTAAACAAACATGACCGCCAGGTTTGTTTCATTAAATACGGAAGATTTTGAGAGAATTTTGAAAGACGCGTTGAACACCTGAAAGGAATTAATAATAATAAATAAATATTGGCTGGCTTTTTTTTGTGGTATATCAGGTGCATTTCATTCAGCTAGCATGATACTGAATGAGTCAAAGACGAGTTCAATATCATGCTAGCTGAATAGAATATCTCTGATATACCACAAAAAAGCCAGCCAATATTTATTGTCTTTGACTCGTTCAGTATCATGCTAGCTGAATAGAATATCTCTGATATACCAGGAAAAAAAAAAAAAAAACAGCCAAATTTTATTTAAATAATTAGCTTTTACTTCCAAATCTCAAATGTAGTGGAAACATTACACATTCAATTCCAAATCAAAGCCTTAACAAATTTTATCAAGTGTGTTATTCTTTTACAGGAAGCAAAAAATAGTAAGCTGTTTAAAAAAAAAAAAAAAAGAGGGGGGTGTCAACATTTTTCTCTTCAAACTACTCAAACTGAACTATTTAGTTGCATAACCATTGTTTTTGATCACTGCTGTGCATCTGCATTTTACTGAGTTAACCAACTTCCAGCATCTATATTTCAGCCCAGTGTGAACCAACTACATTCCATAGTGCCTGTGAATTTTTGGGTTTCGGCATTTTCCAGACCTCGGTCACAGCTTTTCCCCCTATATGGACCAACCTTGAGCCGGTAAATAACTTCTTTATTTTCTCCACTACAAAATAATTGATTCTTCAGCGCTTACGAAAAAAATGCATCAAACAAAACCAACGATAGCGAATAAGGCTACATATTGTAGTTTTATCTTTCCCAGTTTCGCTATTACGTTGGAGTTGTACATCTCCTCATTTCAACTTCCAACTTTTGTCTCTAGCTCTGAATCCGAAATGCAGTGCAAGGAGCCACCAAACAGTTCACTGTAGAGACTCACGGTTGTGCTTGCCAAATTAGCCATTTTCAAACATCAGATCTTCCTCCACCTTGGTCAATGGACGAGCCACTTGAGGGAGACTACCCTTTCAAAATTCATGAACTGGCTGCCTCTTTCTCGACGACAGGGCCTCCCTGGATTTCAAAAACCCTTTGCCTTTAAGGATATCCAGCTTTGAACCATGGTCGTTAAAATAGTGCTAAAGACTGCGATGAAATGCTGTCAGGGTAGTGGGTTCGTAGTGGCTGTCATCTTTCTTCTTTATTTCCATGAAGAAGCAGCAGATAAGGATGTTGAGCTCTTCCCCAGGTATGTCTTCAATATTTCTGTGCTCACCGAATGATTGCAGCTGCCTTTTCCACACATTTATATCATAAGCAGTTTTATTTGTGTTTTCTGGCCTTTGTTGCTCGATAAAATTCTGAACTTCGCTCATAAACTCGTTTCACTTTTTCCTGGGATTTCTCTTTTTCAACATTCATGTTTTGTCATTTTCATCAGGATAGTAAAATTCACTTTCATTGTGCTGCGTGTCTTGGTCCGAAGCCACTTTTTAGTGCTACTGTCAGGAAATTACAATGAAAAACTCACAGCAGGGGCGTGCCTGTGCTGTGGTTAGCGCTGTCGCCTCACAGCAAGAAGGTCCAGGTTCGAGCCCCGTGGCCGGCGAGGGCCTTTCTGTGCGGAGTTTGCACGTTCTCCCTGTGTCTGCGTGGGTTTCCTCTGGGTGCTCCGGTTTCCCCCACAGTCCAAAGACATGCAGGTTAGGTTAACTGGTGACTCTAAATTGACCGTAGGTGTGAATGTGAGTGTGAATGGTTGCCTGTGTCTATGTGTCAGCCCTGTAATGACCTGGCGACTTGTCCAGGGTGTACCCCGCCTTTCGCCCGTAGTCAGCTGGGATAGGCTCCAGCTTGCCTGCAACCCTGTAGAACAGGATAAAGTGGCTAGAGATAATGAGATGAGATGAAACTCTCAGCAACTGTGCAAAAACAAAGTTACAAAAGTGAAGCTGAAAATCTCAGCCAAGATAAAAGAGCTCAGACCATGGTCAGAGATACGGAAATATGGACTGTTCCACAGACCGGAAAAACAGCCAATCAGAATGCAGGATTTCTTACGGAGACCGCTGAGAAAATAATACAGTGGTTATATATAAAAAATAAAAAAAAAGGGGGGGGCGCTAGTGAGCTGGCAATGGAGTAAGACCTGTTGTGTTGAGTTCTTGCCTAACTTTTCAAAAAATATTATTTTAAAGTGCACTTTCTGTAGTTTTGTCGCAAATCTCATTAATTACCGCAACCGAAACACCCTGGAGCAGAGTTAAACTGTCCGCATTACTTCAATGGCAACCAAGCTCCGTAAATATAAATACTGCGGCCCTACAAGCGCTGGGCCCGAAATCACCGCGGCTTGAGGTGATAAGGTCAGCGGTGAGAGGATAAGCGCGTCACAGCCGGAGTCAGAAATGGATCCCGAGGGCCTGAAAGCGGATATCATCTCCTCACTGAAGGCAGATATCTCCGTTATTATTAGAACCGAGCTAAAGAATGCATTCACTGATGAATTAAACTTCGTTAAAAACGAGCTGAAAGAAGTCAAGTCTGAAATTGCTAACAGCACTGCGGCCATCCGCTCCGACATGGACAACATGAAGGCCGCCATCAGCGACATGGAGGGAGGTTTGTCAACTTGGTCGGGTGAGGTTACCACGCTACAAGCGACGGTTGCTGAGCTTAAAACAGAGTTGGCTAATTTGAGGGAGAAGACAGAGGACATGGAGGGGCGAATGAGACGATGCAATGTTCGTATAGTGGGAGTTGCGGAGGAGCCTGGCTCATGCTCCACTGCTTCAGTCTCTAAACTACTAAAGGAAGTTCTGTATTTGGATAAGGATATTCTGGTTGATCGTTCTCACAGAGGACTTGCACCAAGAAAGCCCAATGGAAAACCCCGGGTGATTGTCGCCAAGTTGCATTACTATCAGGACTGCATCGATGTACTGCGCCGAGCCAGAGAGGGAGGCCCACTCCGGTACAAGGGAGACCCAGTGGCTATATTTCCAGACTACACCGCGAGCGTAGCTAAGGCCCGGGCCGCTTTCAACAACGTCAGGAACCTTCTCCGAGGTCGACAAAGGATCCGCTATGGGATTATGTTCCCAGCTCGACTCCGCATCTCCTACAACGGAGATAGCAAAGACTTCCTGGACCCGGAGAGGGCGATGGCCTACGTTAAGACTATTGTTCCGGCAGCGGATGTTATGAAGTGACGACAGTGAGGTTTTGTTCTCACCTCCTTTCTTTTGGACAGACATTAGGATATGGACGGTTCGATAGTCCCACTCAAAGACTACTTACTTTTTTTGTTTGTATATTCTTGATTTACATATTATAATACTATCGTTCTCTTATACTACGGGGTGAGTACAAATTTGTCAATAATGTTTTTTTTTCATTTGTATACATGCTTAGACATGTAATCCCACACCGATTGCTTAAAGATGAATAAGCACCCAAACTTGTTTTACTATTTGGTTATTCTCTTTGACTTAAAGGTCAAGGGTATAGAGGATCTTACAGTTGAGTGGTACTTATGGATATCTTTGATTACAAATTTGTACATAGGTACATGCCCAGAGTCATATGTTTATTTATGATGTATATTCTTTCTATATTTGATTGTTTTTTTTCCTACTCTTATTTATTTGATTTTTTTTTTATTGTATTGCATGGGATGTTGCTCCACGGGCATGTGGCTTAAAGACTTGTTGCACTTCTCTTTGGTTCTACTTTTAAGTGCAGGGTTGGGCAAGGGCCAGCCTATCTGACACCAAGTTGTTCCCCATTACCATCACTTAATGTGTGGTTTTGCTTATGAAGGGTATTGCAGCCGCCGTGTTCAGTTAGGTGGCAGGGGTTGGGAACCTACCAGACCTATCTTGTTTGGCTATATTTTTGACTGTCTTCCATGTTTTAAACTCTGTCTTGTTGAGGCTTTGGGGAGTATCTATAGAATATTGGCCAACATGACTCCTAATGGCTAATACAAGTAATTTAGGAATGAGTTCAGGGTGCATTGTTAACTTTGTAAGTTGGAATGTGAAATCTCTGAACCATCCTGTTAAACGCAGGAGGGTATTAACACATCTTGGTCATCTTAAAGCTGACATTGCATTCCTTCAGGAGACTCATCTCCGCACTACTGACCGTCATAGACTGAGAGGTGGATGGATAGGACAAGCATATCACTAACTTTGGTTCTAAAGCAAGGGGAGCGGCAATCCTAATTAGTAAGAATATTCCTTTTGTAATTTCTGACACTGTGTCAGACCCTATGGGGCGTTATATTATAGTAGTGGGTCAACTGTACGGATTCCCCGTTATTTTAGCTAACATTTATGCCCCTAACTGGGATGACCAGACCTTTTTTATTAACACCTTCTCTCGGATTCCTAACATGGATTCACGTCACCTCATTCTAGGTGGGGATACAAATTGTGTACTTTCCCCAAATTTAGACCGTAGCTCCTCTAACACTTCTTTTGAATCAAAGTCAGCACAAACAATCCAACTCTTCCTTCAGGCTTATGGTGTAGCTGATGTCTGGCGTTTCCTCAACCCTACATCTAGGGGCTATTCCTTTTTTTCCCCTGGTCCATAAAACTTTTTCACGGATAGATTATTTCTTTATTGATAAGAAACTCCTTCCAATGGTAACTGCCTGTGAATATCAGCCAATAGTTATTTCTGATCATGCTCCCTTAAATTTGAAGTTATGCATTCCCAGTGCAGATTCTAGCTATCGCCCATGGAGACTTAATCCGTTACTTCTCGCAGACGATACTTTCGTAAATTTTATTAACACAGAAATTAAATTTTTTCTTGCCCACAATCAGACACCAGGAATGTCATTCTCTACAGTATGGGAATCGCTGAAAGCATACTTAAGGGGACAGGTTATCTCTTTCTGTGCAATGCGGAAGAAAGCTAAGACTAAGCGTCTTAAACAGCTGGCAGATGATATTCTTAAACTGGATGCGAAGTATAGCCACTTGCCCTCGGATTATAGTCAAACAACACCTATTGCTTAAAACAGAGTTTGACCTCCTCTCAACACGCCAAGCAGAGAACCTCATTTTAAAGTCCAGACATAGTTCATACGAGCACGGAGAAAAGGCAGGGAAAATTTTAGCACATCAGTTACGTCAGAAGGCTGCCAGTCAGTATATATCTGAGACAGGTGATGAAAAAGATCTAAAACATACAGAATATTCGGAAATAAATTCTTGCTTTTTTCGTTATTATTCCCGCCTCTACACCTCTGAATCACCACAGAATAAGTCTGCATTAGATGAGTTCTTTTGCAATTTCGATGTTCCCAGAATAGATCCTGAGTTAGCCAATGTGCTAGAGGATGACATCTCCGTTGAAGAGGTCACAGAGGCAATTGGGAAGATGCAAAGTGGCAAATCTCCGGGGCCTGATGGCTACCCATCAGAGTTTTTTAAGACATTTTCAGTAACGCTTGCCCCTCTTCTTCTATCCGTCTTCAAGGAATCACTCTCTTCAAATTCTCTCCCTTCAACAATGCGAGAGGCAACTATTTCCCTTATTTTAAAGAAAGATAAAAATCCCCTTTACTGTAGTTCATATCGTCCGATTTCCCTTTTGAATACAGATGTAAAGCTTCTTGCAAAGCTCTTGGCTTAACGTCTTGAGGTAGCCCTTCCTTCAATTATTTCAGCTGATCAGACAGGCTTCATGAAAGACCGATATTCATTTTTTAATATTAGATGCCTTTTTAATATCCTTTATAGTCCCTCCCCATCTAACACTCCAGAGATTTTACTATCTCTTGATGCTGAGAAAGCTTTTGATAGGGTGGAGTGGGACTACCTTTTTTACACTCTTGAAAAATTTGGCTTTGGTCCAAAATTTATGTCCTGGATTAAAGTTCTCCACTCCTCCCCAATGGCAGCAGTACGTACTAACAATAATCTTTCTCCCTATTTTAAACTACAAAGAGGCACCAGACAAGGCTGCCCAATGTCTCCGCTCTTATTTGCAGTTGCCATAGAACCGCTAGCATTAGCTATTCGACAGGATATTAATATCAAGGGAATCGAGAGAAGGGGATTAGAGTGTAAGGTATCGCTTTATGCAGATGATCTGCTGCTATATATTTCAGATCCCTTGTTAAGTCTCCCTAAACTGCTGGGCACACTGAAAAATTTCGGCAAGATATCAGGTTATAAAATAAATTTGCAAAAAAGTGAATTAATGCCGATCAATGTATCTGCAGACATCTCTCTCAGTTCAACCCCTTTAAAAATAAACACAAAGTTTAAATATTTGGGAATTTGGGTTACACATAATTACAAAGACCTATATAAGGCTAATTTTCTACCCCTGTTAGATGGTCTGAAACAGCATATTAAACGTTGGGATCTGTTGCCCCTTTCCCTGAGTGGAAGGATCAATACCATCAAAATGAATGTATTACCCAAGTTCCTTTATCTGTTTCAGAACCTTCCCATATTTCTGACCAAAATCTCCTTCAGCTCCATAGACAAGCTCATATCGACCTTTATCTGGAACAAAAAAACCCACGGATACGGAAATGCATATTGCACAGACCACGTCTTCAGGGTGGTATGGCTCTTCCTAATTTTTTGTTTTATTATTGGGCAGCCAACATTAGAGCACTGATGTTTTGGATGTCAGATTTAGACAGCTCAAACACCCCTAAATGGCTAACCTTGGAACATACTTCCTGTGGACCCTCTTCCTTACCAGCTTTATTGTGCACCAAACTCCCATTAGCAAAGCAGATTTCTTATTATATCCTTAACCCTGTTGTGGCACACTCGGTAAAAATTTGGAACCAGTTCAGGAGAGCATTTACTCTTAACAGCCTCTCCCTTTTTGCTCCGATAACAAAAAAAAAAAAAAAAAAAAAAAAATCACATATTTCCTCTCTCGGTGTCAGATGGAACCTTTGGAGTGTGGTTCAGGAGTGGGATACATTCATTGCAGGATCTATATGTAGACAATAATTTTGCTTCTTTTGAACAATTAGTAAATAGGTTTAATATCCCTAGATCCCACTTCTTTAGATATCTACAATTGCGAAACTTTATTGCCTCTCATTCCAACTGCTTCCCCTTATATCCCCAGGTATCTTTGTTAGACTCCATCTTCAAGATGGGGAAAAACTTAAAGCAGATTATAGGTAAGATATATGGCCTTCTCAATCTATTTAACTTGTCAACTTTAGATTATCTCAAACACAAATGGGAAGAGGATTTAAGTGAACAGATCCCAGATGCAGTGTGGCAGAAAGTTATTAGGAGGATTCACACATCATCTATTTGTCAAAGACATACAGTTGTACAATTCAAGATAGTGCACCGGCTTCATTGGTCAAAGGTCGGGCTGTCCAAAATTAGACCGGAGTTAGACCCTACCTGCGATAGATGCAAGCAAGCTCATGCAACTCTACTGCACATGTTTTGGACATGTCCAAAACTACATCACTTCTGGCAGTCAATTTTCAATACTCTCTCTAAAATATTAATGGAACAGATAGATCCATCCCCTCTTACTGCTTTATTTGGTGTCACTTCACAGGCTGTGAATTTAAGTAATTCTAAGTCCAATATGATGGCCTTTTGTACGCTACTGGCCAGACGTCTGATCCTGCTCAGGTGGAAAGACCCTCTTCCCCCTTCATAATCCCACTGGATCAGAGACACTATGCAACATCTGAAGCTAGAAAAAATAAGATACTCTCTCCAAGGGTCTGTTTTGAAATTCTACGCAACCTGGCAGCCTTTCTTGGCTTTTGTGGATCAAATGGAAGCAGAAAATGTAACCCTGTAATACATATGAACCCCTTACTTTTATTGTCATATATATGTTTTTTTTTTTTCTATCTCTGCTATGTTTGCTTACTTGACTCACCCTATCAACAAGTACATGAGATGACTATCTTTAATTTAGCGGTACAGGTCTGGTGGGTGGCTGGGTGGGGGGGGTGTCCAGGGATTAGTTTCTGTTTGTATTTTGTATACAGTGAAAACTTCAAATAAAAAGACCTTGTTCAAAAAAAATAAAAATAAAAAAAGTGTACACACCCTGTTAAAATGATAATTTTTTACATCAGAAAAACCTGAGACCATGATAAATAATTTCAAAACTTTTCCCACCTTTAATGTGACCTATAACCTGGTACAACTCAATTCAAAAACAAACAAATCTGTTTGGGGGGGGGGGGGGGGGGGAACAAAAAATTAAAAACGTACAATAAGCTGGTTGCACAAGTGTGCACACCCTTAAACTAATACTTTGTTGAAGCAGCTTTTGATTTAAATTACAGCATTTGGTCTTTTTGGGTTCATACCTGCCATCAATTAAAATGACTGATTAACCCCAAATAAAGTTCAGACATTTACTTAGTTGCATCCTCCAGCAAAAGCCAGGGTTCACAGAGAGCTTACAAAGCATCAAAGGGATCTCACTGTTGAAAGGGATCAGTACAAAAAAAGGGTACAAAAATTTTTTCCAAGGCATTAGATATACCATGGAGCACATTGAAGACCGTCATCAGGAAGAGGAGAAAATCATGGGATAACAGTGGCATTATAGAGAACTGGACGTCCCTCCCAAAGGGATGAAAAGACCAGACGAAAACTGGTCAGGGAGGCTGGCAAGAGGCCTACAGCAACACTGAAGGAGCTGTAGGAATTTCTGGCAAGTACTGGTTGTGTACTACATATGACAACTATCTCCCATATTCTCCATATGTCTGGACTAAGGGGTAAGGTTGCAAGACGAAAGCCTTTTCTTAAAAAGAACAACATCCAGGCCCGGCTAAATTTTGCAAAAAAAAAATAAAAATAAAAAAAAAAATAATAATAATAAATACATCAACTCTCCCAGAAGCATGTGGGAAAATGTGTTATGGCCTGATGAGACCAAGGTTGAACTTTTTGGCCACAATTGCAAAAGGTATGTTTGGTGCAAAACCACTGCACATCACCAAAAGAACACCATGAAGCATGGTGGTGGCAGCATCATGTTGTGAGTTTTTTTTTTCTTCAGCTGGAACAGGGGCTTTAGTCAAGGTGGAGGGAATTATGAACAATTCTAAATACCAATCAATTTTGGCCCAAAACCTTCAGGTGTCTGCTAGAAAGCTGAAGATGAATTTCAACTTTCAGCACAACAATGACCCCAAGCATACATCAAAATCAACAAAAGGATGGCTTCACCAGAAGAACATTACAAGTTTTGGAATGGCCCAGCCAGAGCCCAGACCTAAATTCAATTGAAAATCTGTGGGGTGACCTGAAGAGGGCTGTGCACAAGAGATGCCCTCGTAATCTGACAGATTTGGAGCACTTTTGCAAGGAAGAGTGGGCAAATATTGCCAAGTCTAGATGTGGCAGGCTGATAGACACCTACACAAAAAGACTGAATGCTGTAATTAAATCAAAAGGTACTTCAACAAAGTATTAGTTTAAGGGTGTGCATACTTATGCAACCAGCTTATTGAACGTTTGTTTCCCCCCCCACAGATTTTTGTTTGTTTTTGAATTGTACAGGTTGTAGGTCACATTAAAGGTGGGAAAAGTTTTGAAATTGTTTATTGTGGTCTCATTTTTTTTTACATCAGAAAAACCTACCATTTTCACAGTGTGTGTACACTTTTTATATCCACTGTATTTTATATAATGACAGGAACAACTGCTTATAGCTGTACAGGTCACATAAATCATAAGAATTAACTTGTCATGGACGTTCCAGAACATGAACTGTAACTATAAAGGAATTTTAAAAAGTACAGCATGCTTTTTAATCAATAAAAAAATAACTTGCAATACAATCTAAACTCGTGTGTGAACAAACCCAGCTTGGCTTAAACCAGGCTCACTTCACTGCTCTGAGGTTAAGGTTACAATTTACTATAAAACCTAACAGAAGAGGAATTCCACGTGATCCTGCACTAAATATTCAAAATGTTGCACTGCATTATATGCTGGAGCTGCATGTGTATGTCTGTGTGCATCAGTCCATGAATACACCTACCTCTCTGGTAGCCTTGCTTCTGTTGGTAACTTCCTTTCTGATCTGTTAAGCAAAATGAGAAATTAGATGCGAGTGTCTTAGAATTTCTCAGTATATAAGTAGCATTATTAGCAGAGAAACACTTTGTCTGAATAATCGTGTTAAGTGAAGTCACATTACTGCTCCTCAAACCCATCAGTCTGCTCCCAGTATGGAGACATTTTTGCCTCTCAGTGTGATGCCATTGAAAAAATAGGTACCTATGGGTACATGTGGCTACTGCTTATAAATAAAATTGTTTTCTGATACCATGTCCATACAGTAAATATAGCATACATGTATATCAATTGTACTAGCCTCATCACCAAGGGCTTGTAGTATTTTGGTTACCAATTTTGTTTACTGTGTTTTGTTCAAAATACAGTGCTGTGAACTATAATTTTCAAAATAGTAAGAAAGCACGTTCATGAATTGTTTTAGAAGCATTATTTAATACTGATGAGCACATTTTGTTTCACAAGTGTAGTGTAAAAGACTCTAAAATAAAAAATTAACGTGAATAGCAGAAGTTTGACTAATTATACATTTAACTTTTACTCTGAAGTAGCCACAACAAAACTCTGATGCTTATCGTAACATTAAACAGAGATGCACATTTTGTGAAATAAACAGATCTTGTGATCTTTGAACACCTCATACAGCTTCCTGAAAGGTCGTGATCCTGCCATTTTATAAAGATCTATTAATACTCCCTGCAATAAATAATTGCAGAACGGCACTGAAAACAGAATATTATAGTTATAAACAAAACTCCCTTCTGTGTGAATGTTTACTCTGTTACAGAACGGTATAACTGATAAAATGATTTAATCCTTTACGCAGTCAGGCGTGTTTATTGCTGAGTGCGCACAGAACTGCTCGCTCACACACTTGTTCATGCAACGGCTCAGCTCGAGGGAGCGCACAGGCTGATTAACAGAGAAAAAAGCTGATTTGTGCAAGGTAGTCAGTCAGCATTTCAAAATAAGTCCAACATATTCTTACAACATAATGATAACGTGAGATCAACTGTTCATATCGCGAAATCATGATTCACCTTTCTGGCGATGCGCATGCGCAGTGCTCGATTGTTACACTCATTCTTACAACACGACGACAGTGGCTACAGCCTCTATACGAGGCAGTAGCGACAAATAAATAGCATATGATGCGTTTTACTTCTCAGTGACATCCGATGCATTTTCACAGAATGCCACACTTCAATAGTTATGTGATACATCGTGTAAACGGTGTGTAGTTATTTTTACTTGTTACTTTACTGCACCTGAACCTCTTGTACACTGATAATACTTTACAGTATTCGTACTTCATATGCATACAGATGCTTTATATTCTGTCCTTCTGTTTATTGTTCCTCACCTCTGTTGAAGTAGCCTCCATAGACACCCTGTTTCAGGTCAAAGACGCGCTCGTTGTTCTCCACCAGGCCGCCCAGCTTCTCTGCCAGCTGCAGCGCCATGTTCTGCAGGCACGTGGGCTCTGTCCTGTGCATCACCACCGCCTGAGTCGGCTGGTCGAGAGATGCCTGCAAGAGAGATACGGATTAGATTTCTAATCCAATCAAAACTGCTTAAAAAGAGCAAATCCACAATGACAGCCAGCAGTTCGGCCTTTACCATAAGCTCCTCATTGATGATCATCTTGCTGATGATGCTGTGCACTGTGGACAACTCCAGCTCAAACATTTCAGACAGAGTCGCCATACTGTGGAAACAAACCCCCACACATGCATGTCATGTAGCATTATCACCGCAAAACGGTCTAGATATATACACAGCTCACTGTAGCAGTACCTGATAGAGTCGTACACACTGCTGTAGGTAAACAAGTAGGTACGTAATGATTCCTCCTGAATCTTCCTGTAGAATTAGAAAAATAGCTTAAAATGTTAAAAAGCTTGACTGTTTACAGCTGCTACAACGCAAGTGACAACATGCTTCACAGTTGATCCACAAAATTAAATGCAACTACAAACTGAAACAAACAAAAGGATGCAAGCTGGCCTAGCGGTTAGCCTATCTGCCTCTTGACCGGGAGATCGTGAGTTCTATTTACAGTCGAGTCATACCGAAGACCATCATAAAAATGGCACCTACTGCCACCTGGCGAGGCACATTGCAATACAGATGCGAGTAGGGAGTCAACCTCTGGCAGTTACCAAAGGACTAGCCCCCCTGTAACCCTAGCTATAGAATAGTGAAAGGCTGAGAGCTATAGAAACGGAACTCGGCACCGTCTGATGCACCTTGTGACATGGGAAGGACTTTGACAAACTTAAAAAGCATCACGTGTTGTTCTATCAATTAATAAGATATTTTATAATTGTTGCCAAAGTGTTGTGGAATAAGAGGAATAAAATACTTCAGGATGTGCTGTTAGGGGAAAACAATCAACCGTGTTTTATTTTCCTAAACATCATGCCGCCAAGAGTTTTATTGCTTATAATTATCCAATTTATCCCATACTCCAGTACATAGAAGTTTGTTAACTAGTTACCAGAAGTAACCCTTGTCCCATTTTCATTTACAATAAAGCATGCAACTGACTAATTAACATGAGCTCAGAAATAAAGCAAAGTAAGCATACTTTATCTACTGCATCATCCATTTAGGACATGATGATCATGAATGTGGTTTTTACCTGACAAGCATTTCACGTACACGCTGTGCCTCAGGGAACAAATCCCACACTTTGCTGTTCATCTTCTCGTTGATGATAAAAGAGTGGCATGTGCGCCAGTCACCCATCTTCATGGCTTTGCTTGCAGCCACTACGTGCTCTCTCATGCTCTCGGGAGGGCCTGGAAAAAGAGAATGGGTCCGATTTCAGTTGTAGCGTGACCAAGTATGAGGAACGCATGTATACAACATGTATAAATAAAAAGGATAATTTGAGTCAAGCTTTTGGGAATGCACATTCTTTTGCATTCTACTTACAGCACTTTTAGACTATTAAAATGAAACATGGCAACAACTCAAGAACTCAGGCGTTTACCCAGGAGTGGCTGTCTCTCGCCAACACGCAGCTGGTGATGGAACTGTTTGCTGATCATGCGGCGACGGGCATCAAACTCGTGTGCTGCCATATAGGGGATCTCCAGTAGCATGGCTGACACCAAATACACACACTCCAGCAGCTCGAGGTTGATGTGCATGTGGAACGGCACCTGAGCGAGAAACACAACCAAGAGTAAATTTTGTGCACAATTCTGGCTCTGATTAACATCGTCCTATCGCAAGATATGAGACAAGTCAAGTCTGTGGCTATATTTTGATTCTTGACTCAAATCAGACAGGTTGATTCATTTCTATCAAAGCAAAATCATTCACAGGGATGCCCCATAGTAATCTAAGACTAATAGTAAATATACAGGGACCATTATGAGTGGTGCACTGAACCACATGTTTCTCATTTCGCACTAGGGTTTGCTCTCTGGAGCAGAGAGGGTTAAGTGCAATGATGGTAAACTGGCTTGAATGACCTTCAGGGGCCCTGAGCTTAACCTCAGAGCTTTATTTCTGCTTTTAGACTCTGTACTCGTGACTCACTTTCTGATGCTGTTGATGGTCTGATATAGATACTGTAAAGATTTGCACTTCCCAGAAACAGTCTATGCCCAAGTCCTACTCTTTCTTCACCTGTATAATGTAGACTTGAACACAAGAACTACTGCATTAAATCAAAGATGATACAGAACTTCCTTTCATCATACCCAGTACAGTCCAATATTACTCTACACCTCCATACACTAATAATTTATAAATCTCACTACTCCGTGTCATCCAGGTTCCTAAAAAAAGGTATTTCTTCATGTCGTGTCAAGGAGTTTTTCCTTGCCACTGAAACTCTCTCTCAGGCTTCCTCAGCTTAAATACATCCAGATTTCTCTAAGACCACTTTGTGAAATGGTCTACTGTTCAATGTGCTATATCACTATAGGTTTTATGTGATCCCACATGATTCCAAAACCATTCCATTTAGAAAACATCCATTAAAGGAGATAGCAAAACCATAGCCTCACTTTTTGTTTATAAATGCCTTGAGACCTCAAAAATGGCATAGGAATAATTTTAAGCGTGAACAATAAATCTAATATAGTAATTTTTTACGATTAAAGTGATTCATACAGGTCGCGGTCTGAGTGAATGACCTTGACATCTGTGACGTCACTGCAGGAAGGCTATCGGTCTCATCGCCATTTCCGCTATACTAAAACACAGAGCTGACTGCAACTTCCAGCTTCCATTTTGAGCTAATTTACTGCCACGTCACGTAGATATGTTGCTGGCGGGTGCAGCAACACAACAGAAGGTGGATTTATATTGCATTCATGGCCCAAGAATGTTCAAACTGCAAAGATTTGGACGCGTTTTGCAACTAGTTCACGGGCACATTGGGTGCCTACGAAGTGGTCTCTCCTCTGCACATTTTACTGATGACTTGTACGAAACCTCTGATCCGTTGAGGAGCATTGGCTATAAGCCTATATTGAAAGAAGGTGCAGTACCAACAGTAAAAGGAAAAGAAAACTACAAGAAAAGGAAACTAAGTTCAGTTGTACCAGTTCGCCCAGAATGTGAGCCAAGGGTTGTTGCTAAAACCCAGGACAGAATGTGACATTATCACTCGAGCAGTGACCTTCCCACAGTTGTTGCTAAAACCGGTGACGTCCCGTCCCGGGTTTTAGTAATTGCCTGAGCTGAGCAGTAATGGCGGAGTACTCAGTATGGAGAAAATGGAGAATGAGTGGACCAGCCATCTGAATTCTCCACTGGATATGCTTGCCTCAGCAACAATCTCTCACCCTTACGTGGAAGAAGCGAATGAATGGAGAACTGAACGAACAACTGAAAGTCTGATTGCTTCAAAACAACTGGCCACAAGGTCTGCCTTCAAGAAGCAAGAACACAGACGGGTAAGCTGCGACTCTTATTTGGATACAAAACAACAAAAACAACACTTGTTTACCTGCATTTAGATTGTGTATTTAAGTTACCGGTATAAGATTATTTAATTTGCTTCAGAATGTGACTGTCTCAGTTCATCTGATTATTTAATTAGCCTTTTAAGTTTTATCAGTGAGAATGCATGCATGTACATGTATATTGCACAAGTTATAACGCCTATCCTATTTAAATGAGGATCAACCCACAATCAATGAAGTCATATCAGTCTTAGTTGAGCAAGTCAGTAACGGTATTTCTTACTTTCACCATAAAATTTTATTTATATGACTTTGGTCTATAGCTGTCAAAGGCCTTGGCCTTAAAACCGGTTCCTGCTGTGACGTCACACACACTCAGGGCTGGCTGGCTCAGCAGGGCAGCGCAAATGCCAACTTTGCGGTCGCTTTTAACTCTCAAAAATATATATATTTTTTATTCCCATTTACACAGCATACAAGAGTCAAGGATGGAGATACTATCCACTCAGAAACGTATTTAAAAATAAAGGTTCTGCGTATCTCCTTTAATGAAAAATCTACTCTAGTATTATTTGTTACGATCCACAGCACTCTAATCGTACCTGTCGCCTCTTCTCAATCTTCTCTTGCTCCGCGTTTCTCTCTTGCATGTTCCTCATGAGCAGGCCCTGGCCGAGTAGCTCCTTCGCCCTGCCGCTCGACTGGATGTCCAGCAGGGCATTGTGAGCGTCTTTGATCATGCCCTGGCGAAATGCGCAGATGCCCAGTTGCACCATGGTCCTGTTGTAGAGGATCTATGGGGCAAAAAATGGATAGTTAAATAAATAAATCCCAGACTGTAGTTTATCATATGTTTATTGTGCATTATGTTTAAGGGGTTTCTTTAGTGTTAGCAGACAAGGAGTTAAAAAAAAAAAAAAAACACACAAAAAACAGCTAATAAAAACAAACAAAAAGGTGATGAGGGTGGCATTTTCCTGGTTCCTTTGGATGTTGCTTTTAATATGCCTTTGGACACTGCTCAAATTCCAAACCTGATTTTATCAACATTTAACACATTAATTTTCTCCCAATCAAGAAAACATCTGAAAGTGTTTATATTAGTATAAATACAGAGGTGATGATAGGAAATCACAGGAACTGACTGGTTGAAAAATTCTGACTATTTTTCAATAATCACCTCAAGCGACTGGGAAAAATGGCAGCCAATCGCATTGTCACTTTAAGTGAGGACGAATTACAAATATTATGAAAGAAAATGCTGTTCCTCAAAGCACTAAATATGCTACGAAGTTTGGTCTAAAACTATTCAAAAGGTAAGGGGATTTATTTTTCTATTTTCTAATTTATTTTTCTATTTCAAAACAAGGTATTTTATGTGACTCGGCATAGAAAAGTAACAAGTCTGCTGTGCCTTTATGACATTTACATGCTGGTTCTGAAGTTTGAAATAAATTATTTTTTAACATGATTTAAAAAAACAAACAAAAAAACCCACCTGTCTTTATACTAAAACAATTATCCACCTCAGCCTCACTGAATATCGGTGAATAATCACCTTGAGTTCATCTCAGTTATTATTCACCCATATTCACTTCACCTTCAGCAAATATTTAATTATTAAAGATGGCTGCTATTATTAATTGTTTGTAGTTATTGTTAATTTTTTAATCATTTTATTCCATTTTTTATTATTAATTATTAAAAGATAATTGCTACTCACTAGTGCGAGTTTATGTGACTAAAATTAGATACCTACTACACCTTACTAGTGTCTGCACACTTACACTGAAACTACATGCTGTCCTGTCTACAAGGAGCTGTGTGCACGTGTACCTGTACAGGAGGGTCAGCATGCTGAATGTTGTCCTGCAGATGACTCATAAGCATGAGGTCACGAGCCTGGTACCAGCGGCTGTGCAACGCGTGGTGATAGATGTGGCACAGAATAGCGCATGTGCGGATGCGGTCGGTGCGGTCCTTGGCGTAGATGAACTTGCACAAGCGATCCATGAGGATGGCGCTGTCCTCCCCTTCGCTCTCTTCCTGGTCCTGCTCAGACTGAGGTGGAAGTGGTCATTTAGTTATGAACCAAATGCTAAAAATTGCCAACAACTATTAATGAAAATCAAAATTGGTGCTTTTTGTACGAGTCCCTTGGCATTATGAATAGTGTATGCACACTGTCTGTGCGCGCTCACTTTGCTCTCTCCCTGCAGGCCCAGGCTGCGACGATGGGCCTTGTAGTCAAACTTGTAGTATGTATGCATGATGCGGCGCAGGTAAACACGGCACACTTCCTCTGTTGTGCCTTTGCTCTCCAGGTACTGAAGCAGGCGGTCAATGATCAAGCAGACGCGTCCTTCATCTTTCAGATTGTCCACATACTCTAGAAAAGCAAAAGATGTAAAGGTTTGTAGGAAATTTAGATACATTGCTCCTCTGTTTCCCCCCGTTTGGTTTTACTTGAGTCTATAAACTCTATTTTTGTGATTGCCACAGTTCCCAACTGCACAGCTGATAATATCTTGTCGTACGTTACAATACTTAAATCAGAAATGGTGGAAATTTGATTTCCTGGTTGGATTTAAAATGGAAAATCTTGAGCAGGGGGGAAAAAAAAATTTATATATATATATATATATATATCTATATATATATATATATATATATATATATATATATATATATCTCACACAAGTCTACCTGTCTGGTACAGAATCACATGAACAATACGAGTATAAATGTGAGACACTTTTAGCTTAACCGTTAGCTTCATTGTTTCTCTCACCCTGGGAATGGGGGTCGGTGTTCTGCATAATCTTAGTAAACTCCTCGTCCATTCTCTCCACCAGCGTCAGGATGCAACCACGAACACGGAAAGGCTGCAATACAACAATAAAAACTATGAGGAATTACCACACCCTCCATGCGCATGCGGAACTGACACAATGAATTAGGAATATAAAGCCTTAACCTGATCTCAAGCAAAATTAGGAGCTTCAACAAAAATGACTTCATTGGATTTTGAACAAATGAAGTCATAAGCTACTACACAGCTATAACCATTAACCCTGCCCCTCACCCCACCTTTAATTACTTATGCAGGTCAGTTTGGGTGGCACCTCACAAATGTTTTTTCCTCAGGACTTTTTCGGGATGATGTGAAATAAAAAAAAAAAATAAAAAAGATAAATAAATAATGACGACCTGGTCAGATATGGCCAGGTTCTCACTGTCTTCAGCAATGTTCTCGCCGATAAAGATGTCGTTGTTGCCGAACAGGATGTCTAGAAGCTCATCAATGCAGTCCAGACACTTCTTCCACATTTCCGGCTGAGAAAGGAACAGACAGAAAGAGAAACAACTGTTCTTATACATGTATAGGTGTTTATGCCTATAAACATGTCAAACTGAAGACAGAAGTGTACGACACAATTAAATAAAATAAGTATTAAAACCTCGCACCTTCATGAAGGCAGCCAGATTGGGGTTGTAGTCATACAGGGAGGCAATGATGTTGAACTTTATTTTAACCATGATGCCTTCACCCAGGTTGTTCTCATTGGCAATGCCCGCGAGAGCACTGAGGAGCTCAATCTGAGCAGCTCTGAGACACACACACAAAATACAATCAGGAACGTTGAAGTTAACGCGATAACGAGTTAATGCAAATTCCTTTTAATACCACAAATTTTTTTTGACACATGATTAAATGCATGCACGTTCTGTGCCCCTCCCCCGTAGTTTTGGAAATCACGAAGTAACAGTCAGTGCGTTTACATGCACATAGAGAAAATCAAATTTCTGCCGTTGCTCGACTGAAATTGAAGTTCTAAATGGCATGGAAACACCTTAGCTAGGCTGAAATTGAACCGAACTGGATTTCTCGCAATCGAGCTACACGACCTAGATTATGCGATTTTTGCCGAGCTACTTAGTGCATGTAAACCCTGTCGAGCTACTTACTTCAGCACTGCCCCTTCCGGAATTGACAAGTGACGAGACCACAAGCGGGAAACACAACAGCCTCGGTCGGAAAAAAAAAACAACAGCCTCGGTCGGCATGACACGTCACCTTAGCCGCCACTTTATTAGGAACACTTGTCTGGGCATGTACGTACTCAGGGGCGCAAGTTAGGACGATTCTAAGGGCCTGGCACTGACAGAGGGGCCTGTGAGGGATATTAATATTATTTTAATAGTATTGCCTTGTGTAAGTTTTTGAAATAAAATATTTCATTTCATCTGTTAAAATATGCAAATTATACATGGTTATGATTTGCTATAACATTTTTCTTGAATTATTTATGATATTGTCATTTCACCCCTCCACCCTTTTTACTAATGGTACAGTCTGATTCTGGGCGCGGGACACATGAAATGTGTAGCTCCGTGTATGCACAGAGCTATTAGCGCAGCTTAGATCGGCTGTCAGTTTTTCCTGTGTGTGCAACAGAGGTGTACATTCTAGAAGTTGCTAAGCAGGAGCAGGTGTGATGAATTATGAAGTCTGGATATCACACTGTGTGAAAATAAATAAATAAAAATCACCTTTTTTCATAGGTATCTTTATTGTATAATTAAGTCTAGGTGTTTTGCCATTGTTCATGTGTGGATTTGTTGATATTGTTAAGCATTTAACTTTAATATTTTGCACATTAGCTGTGGTCATAGATACAGGGATGAGAATGAAAAATATTTTAAAAGTCTGAAAAAAACCGGGGCGGGGCCCGTGGGGCTAATGATTTTTGGCTTTTTTTTTTTTTTTAACCCCAAAACCATTAATTTTATCAGCAAAAATTTGCAATTTGGAAATAAATTCCCCTTCTTGGTGGACTCCCAGGTGAAAATGATTAATATGGTACAAGAGACTTTTTAATCAAGTCACATTTGATGATTTCAAAAAAAAAAAAAATCAATGCACCTTTTAATATAAACGAGCTCTACAATATTATATTTCTGCATTTTAGCTATTCATGTCTTTGAATACTCTAATCCTTTAAAATGAAGTGCAAACCAGAAAAAAGTTCTATCATAGAATTATCTTAAGCTTTCTTCTGATGTTATCATGGTAGCAGGAGGTCTTGCATATTAAGCAGGCAACATTCAACACCACTTATCACTTCCCTTTCAACTGTTGTGTGTACTAACTAGGTTTTATCTGGACAGGATGTTGTGTAATGTAATACAGATACCATATGGTCAATTTGAAGATCGAGATGGTGATTTTGAATTAAAGAACAGGCATGTACAATGGGCATTACATACTGGAAACTTTTTTTTAAATCAAAAACTATAAGTTCATCTCAGCCTACAGTTTGGGCAGACGCTCCCGCGCGGCACATGCCAGCAATTCCGTCCCCCTATGAAATGAGCAATAAGTAGGAGAGTTATACATGGTATCATACTTAAAATTTCATCAACTGAAAACTCCAGTCCTCGAGAAAAAAGATAAAAGCCCGCCCACACTGAAAGCTGATTGGCTTATTTTGCTGAGTAACCCAATCAAGATGCTCTTTGTCTGGCATGCGCTACATGAACAGGCACACAGGCAGTGTTGCCAGATTGGGTGGTTTTAAGTGCATTTTGGCGGGTTTTGAACATATTTTAGGCTGGAAAACGTCAGCAGTATTTGGCAACACTGCACACAGTCTCCCTCGTGCACCCTCTCGCGCGCGCACATTCTAAGATGCGTGATGCAGACCTTAATGTTGCGCGCGCACGCTCTTGCTCGCTTCTATCAATATGCAGGAGACTCCCGGAACTTCCGGGAGACTTGGGATGTCTGCGTTATAAGGTGACCACAGATCGTTAATCCCCCCCCCCAAAAAAAATTTCTCAACGGATTTACATCGATCTCAAAAACAATCATTTTGGTCTGAAAAAGTCGGAAATCCGCCAATCGGCGGAAAATTCTCATCCCTGTAGATATCATTGCTATTTTTCATGTGCGGATTTATTGATACTGTTGCTAAGTATTTAACTTGAATATTTGAACATTTGCTGTGTTTTCTAATAAATGTGTGATGCCTAAAAGAAACCAAAAACAGTGGATTTCTTGCAGTGCACTATGTAATTGTATCAAAAAACTAGTGTAGTTATTCATCAAGGCATACATTTAATCACATACAATAAGTCAATAAATGGAGGAAACAAAGGAATACATTTTGCAATCCTGATTATTGATGACGTTTGCTGGAGGGCTCTGGAGTATCCATAATGTGCATACAGAATGTTATAAATCCATACTGATACAGTGATGCATGCAATTTCTCTCAACACAAACATTTGGACTGAATGAACTCCATAGGCTACTGAGTGGCCTACTAATAGTTGCTCATAAAAGAAAAAAAATATATACACCATTTTTAAGGCAACAGTCTATTCAGTCTAATTAGTTGGTAAGTTATTAGCATGCTAACAGTTAATATGTTCATTACAGATCAACTTCAACTTAGTGGCCATTTTATTAGGAACACTTCTGTTCGTGCATACAAACTACAAACACTCTTCTTGTGAACACGAAACTGACAACTTTTATACGCTTGAATAGCTCTTCATGATGACAACCGGAAGTGTACCAACACGATGGGGCGTGTAGCGCCACCTGTGGCTCGGGTGCACAATGCACCTCACACAATAGCTCGATTTCCTTGCGTGCATGTAGGATTGGATTTCTCTGGCACCCCTGCTGGGACCCTTTGCTCGATTACCGACAGCAGCTCGATTTGGATGTGCATGTAAACGTACCATGTGTGAGCGAACGATGTAGCAAGTTGCTGGTCGGTGCAAGTTGTGATAAAGTGCACTTATGTACAGAATCAACTTATATTATTGCATTCTGACTGTTTACATAAAATGTGTGTATTTTTATGTTTCTGATGGTCCAGAGGGGAGCGTGTTAAGGTCCAGGTGTGTGTCTAAGCACACAGGCTGCACACTGGAGTGAGAGAAAGTTTGTTTTATTTTTACAAATTGAGTTAAGTGCTTATAAATGCAGTTTTTGCTCATGATTGTACTGTATATTAACCAGCGAGTTATTACATTTTACTGGAAAATATCTTTATGAACTGTGTGGCTTAAAAGGTCATAGGCAAGGGTCGGAGGTGGAACGCATAATATAAACTTTATTTTCTAGAAGAACGACTCAAAAAGCAAATTCAGGTCTTCCTGGTGTCTAATTTGCAGCCTAAAATTGAATAAAACAGTTAAAATATACTGGTTTGCGCAAGTTCCGAAGGTTTGTCTTCATCTCACTTATGCGCACTTTTACCGCCAGGGGACAGTCGTCGTGACGTCGTTCAAGGCAAACAGACTGGGAGCAGTTCTGTGTTTACTTGTGAACCGAGGACACATGTACGGACTTTGGTCGTGAGAGGTTGCGTAAAATGTCTGAAAGTGATCGCGATTTTGAAGTAGGAACTCTCCAAACTGAATAGAGAGGTGAAACCATATAATGTATGAAACTATGGCCGTTGCGAAGCAATCGGTGAATGTGGCTCACTGGTTTGACCGTGCAGCCTCAGAATCGGACAGTGATTCGGCCAACTCCGATTGCGGTGACCCCGAACCTCAATAAGACTCGTGCCCAAACGATTTATCCTGGTAGTTATGAGAAATTCCTACTTGTTGTAGTAATACTAAATAAGAGCCCTTTTGAAGAATAATTAAACCGTCCTCCCTAGTGGATATAGGTAACAATTACTTCACAGTGCGCCAGTAGGTCATATTAGCCTGCCATCCGCGGCATTATACTATTTATAGCCTACTCTAAGCGAGGAAATATCCCTTTGTCTCATTTCCACAATGATTGTACAGGATCCCTCAGGATTCTTGACTTGTCAATTGCAAGCAAAGGTAAAAATGTTTACCTCCAATCTTCTCCTTTTTGCTTGAGCCTTGCTGGTCCATTTCTTCTTTGACTGCTTGATTTTGTTTCATGTGCACAACCCACTCGCTCTGCGTCTTCTCTTTTGGAAAAAGCCAACCCTCTGGCTTCACGCGCACAATCCACTCTCCCCGCCTCTTCTCCTCTTTCGGAAAAAGCCAACCCACTCACTCCGCCTCTTCTCCTCTTCCAGAAAAAGCCAACCCACTTTCTCCACCTCTTCTCCTCTCAGAAAAAGGTAAAAACTTCTTCCTGAACCGGTCCCATTGTTACAGTTCACGGCACAACAATAAGGCATGGTTTTTCTTTGGAAATTCCCGAACGCACGTCTGCACTCAAGCCGAACGGCAATGCAAGTAAACGGAAGTGGACTCAACTCAAGCGGTTTGTTTGTCTTAAATGACGTCACGCAACAAGTGGTCACGAAAATCGCCGAACAAAAATTCGCCATGATCCACGCTAACTTATTTTAATTATTACTTATTAACAATACTTCTTGGGACCAGAAGAAAATTATAGGAGGTTTTAACATATAAAAAGTTTCAAATGTGCATAAACTGAAAACCATTGCCCATGATCTTTAACAAATGGCTTTATTTGGGTTTTGTATTTTTATTTTCTATATTTAAAAGATAGTCACTACTGTTGCCCAGAGTCCAAATCACGAGTTTCTTTAGTTTATTTTATTGTGCAATTTGAGGCTGGACATACAGAACTAGGAGGAAAATACTATATTGTTTTGTTCACACTGAATTGTGCTGAACCCTCAAAAATAAAGTTTAACACTGCTTTATTATTATTAATTTATTTAAATGCATTGGGGGAATAAAATACCCACATTTTTTTTTTTTGCCTGTGTCCAGCCTTATCCTTCTTGACCTGGCCACATACACTTGCATAAAGCAAGCAGATTTGTCCACTCCCCAAAACCTTGAAAAATATACCTTTAGTACATTCAGAACTGATTAAAAAAAATACAATTAAATCACGAGTTAACTATGGATAGTAATGCAATTAAAGTATCTTAACTGATTGACAGCCCAACAAAGAATACAGCAACACTGGAAACTACCATCATACTCTTTTCAGAATCAAAATCCATTCTACTGGGCAACTGGAGTCACAGAAAAATTGCTTATGTTCGATTCAAAGCCATGGCCTAATGGCTAGAGAAGCAGCTTTGGGACTAAAAGGTCACCAGTTTGATTCCCTGGACCAGCAGGAATGGCTGAAGTGCCCTTGAGCAAGGTACCTAACCCCAACTGCTTCCCAGGCTGCTCTGGGTTTATTGTATGTCGCTCTGGATAAGAGCATCTGCTAAATGCCATTAATGTAATGTACAAGAAAAGCAGAAGCAATGACTGGTAAAGCAGAATTCTGATAAGGTGGGCCACATCACATTTGGCACAGTATACAAGGTGCCAAGATTATTAACAAGAAAATCATATCCCTAGTGTATTTCAGCCAATACCACACATGATGAAGAAATGACAAATAACACTGACTGTTAAATACACCTATGGAAATACCTGTCTGTTCCCTTCTTTCCTCGTGCCTGAAGGATCTCATTGAGTTTCTTCACCACCACGGCCGTGTTGATCTCCGTACCTTTGGCAAACATCTTGGGCTTCTCCTTGACCAGCTGAACTCCTCCTTTCACCTTCTTCCAGCCTCCATCGTCACCGTCTCCACCCTCTTCCTCTCCCTCTTCAACCTCCTCATCGGCACGCTCCTTCTTTTTGGTCCTCCTTTTCCTCACCCCCTTTTGGTCCACACACGACAGCTTGTCACCATCCTGGGTCCTGAGAAACACACCAATGAAGGTCCTATTAACACAGGGCATCTTTTACAGCAATACTCTAATATCGCGAACATGTGTTTTGTTAAATATGTTCTTTAACATATTAAAAACCCAGACACACACCACACCTCTCTGTACGCATTACACTGATTTGTGAGACTTACTTTTTGAGGAAAGCTGTAGCCAGGGACGCAGTGTTACCTTCATTGTCATCGCTTTCACTGCTGCTGTCCATGGAGTCACTGCCCCAGTCTTCATCATCATCATCGCTGCTCTCCAAGTCGTCATCCTACAGCACAGAAAAGTCAGTCAGCACCACAGTGGAGCACTGCTTTAGCCAACAAGCTAAAACTTGTAAAATATTTATGCAACATCACATGAACAAGAGTGCAGTTATACTGAATATCAGCACTGTTGCAAGTCGGCTGTAGCCAATAGCTGAATGAATGAATGAACCCTTTATCATCACTAGTCACAAGTACCAGCGAAATTGACCATCAGTCTGTCCTTACATACATACAATTGACAGAGGGGGAGTAGACAGGACAGGAAGACAGGGATGAAAAAAAGAAAAAAAAAAAAAAACACACAGAGTAACATGAGGAGAGGGGAGGAGGAAAAAAAAGCAACCCCCACACTATGCTCCTGTGAGGAGTACAGTGTGGGAACATTAAAAAAAACACCTCAGCACATAAGCACAAAAAAACACAAGTACACGTTACAACATGAAGACTCGGGACTTGGGGGGGAGAGGGGGTGATCAGGGGTGGGGGGTAAGTGGGGGGGGAGGTAGAGGTAACCCAGCGCAAGCAAGCAGCCGTCCGCTCCTGCAGCCATGATGGCACTGGTCACGCACCCGCTTGTCACACTGGGGGTAAAAGTGGCGACCACGGGAAGGGGGGGAGGAATACGAGAGCGTCTCACAGCAGTGACCGTCAGGGGGAGATGTCCCAGCAACGGCCTTGGCCGAGGCCAGTGCTGTCTGAGGGAGCTGAAAGCAGATAAGATTGGGATTGTTTGGTCTGGCGAGTAGACGCATTCTTTTACACGACCACTCTGGTCTCCGAATCAATCCATTTCCTTTGCAAAGCCGAAAGCTTCTCCATGATGTTATCCATGTTGCGGTTCAAGTTCTGAATAGCCACAGTCTGAGTGCCGACAGCTCTGCCCACCGCTTCAATCATGTTGGGCAGCTTTATGGGGCTTTGAACAGCTGTCACCGTTTCCTGATTTCCTCGATAAACCAGGGCAATGCCTAATCCAATCAGCAAAAGTTCTGTAATCATGGTTCCAAATAGGTAGATGTCTTCAATGTCCTCCACAGAAAGAACTGCCAGGCACACGACCCGCCACCGCTCCCACGCATTTATCGTATAGCCAGCCGCGAACATTCCGGCAGGACAGGCGGGTTCCCCCAAACCCAGGCTTCTCGTCGAGAAAACTGTCAATTTCGTTAGGAGACCAGTTTATTAATACCATGATTTTTAGTTTAGAGAGCAGTGCGGAAAGAGTCTCTCAAAAGTATAGACAGACAGACGAGACTAATCCCACGAGCTAATCCCAGCCGTGCCAATATTCAGTATAACCTTGTGTGCGCACGAGTGTGATATTGCGTTTATACAAATTCTATAAACAAGAAATTAATCAAATAAGTGACATTGTTTCTTTTAGCTCTGCTAGAGAACAGAAAGTCCAAAGTAACCACATTCGTGCTATAGCATGTCGGCTAGCTAGATTGCTCACATTGATTTATACATTCCTGTTAAAAGTGCTTCCAGTAAAATCAGCATCCCTTCTTCCTTTTCATCTTCATCTGAAGAGTTTTCATATTTGAAGTGAAAAGATATATTCATGAAAATTGCATCATATCCCACAACTGCTGATTATGTTGGTATTTACACTGTGGCAATTTTTTCGAACTAGGAAATGGAATTTTACATGGCGAACACACGAGCGGAGGGATACGCACCGTTATAGGAAGCATAAGCACTCTTGGAACATCACTCAATCAAATTAGTGGACACTTGGGGCCATGCAAATAATCGTTTAAACACGGATTATGTTTTGTATTAATTTAAAAGCATGAGAGGTTATTTTTAAATCTGTTTAAAATGCTATAGTTAATACGCATAATTGAGGAACATCCGCAAAATAAAAAGTTAGTTTCTATTACCCTTTATTAAAACTGTTGTTCCCTCACCAGTGTCTATTTCTTTTGCTCTTGAAATTAAAATGCCAAAAAAAATCCCCTCTCCTGAACGAGCATGTTTTAAGTGCACGTTTACGAATAAGTTGTTACTAAAGAAATAATAGCGTTCAATCACGTTAATAATATAAAACTGTGATTGTAATTACAGCCAGCGCCAATGTCAAGGCTACTATTAAAGAAAATAAAAAAAAAAGTCAATACATTCTGCCCAATCAGATTCCAGAATTCAACAGTGCAGTGGTAGAACACTTAAAAGCACACAACTAGAAAGCAGTCTTTCAAATTTGGAGGCCGTGATTTAATATTACTTTTGATGTGTTCTCTTCTATATAAATAAGGCCATTTTCTCACAGCAGTTGCACCCTTGAGGAACTTGCTGGCTTCAGGAGCTGGCTCAGCCACAGGCTTCTTCTTCATAAAACTCTTTGCTGTGACGCCATCACCTGCTACCTCTCCTTCACTGTCCAAGGATGAGCCTGCACATCACACACATGCCAAAAAGACACGCGTTAAATGCGAGTCATGAGATAAAATAAATCAAAGTTTAGCTTGCACACCAATACCAGAGTCTGAAAGGAATTTCCTCTCCTTGCCACAGTTCCAGGTATATGATCAGATGAACCTGCCTTGGAAATTTACGCAAGAAACAGTGTCTTTCTTCTGAAACACCGAAGCTTGAAATGCTTTGGTCCGAGATGCTGCTTCGGGTTTGGAAAATTCTGCCACATATTGTACTGAAATTTATAGAAAAACTTCCCATTCTGTATTTACCGATACTCGTTTCATCTAGTCATTATTGTAAACCTAACACCTGGAAATGCAACATTTTTGTACAGCACACGTGGAATATTGATTGTGTCACACGTGGAATATTGAAATAATAAACACTACTTTCCAAGCTGGCTGAAAATAAAACCAGCAGTTTCTCTGCACTTCATCATCTCACACCGACCAGTATCTATGCATAATATGTTGAGCAAACGCACAGATACCAGAACCATGACATACCAGATCCAGCTTCCTCCTTCTCTTCCTCTTCATCAGCAGACTGTTCAGGGTTCTAAAGGCAAGAAAGAGGGGATTTTAAGAATTTAATCTCAGCTTCCTTCAGCTTCTGTCTTCTTGCAGTTAAAAATTATAAGCACTATGTGAGAGATGAAAGCACAGCGCAGAGGTAAAACAAATTCGATCCGATTTATTTACTAAACATCCCTTTGATTTAATTTCAAGAAAATATGACAATGCTGGTGGCACTATGCTGCAATAAGCTTCCTAAAACTAACGTGATATTACTCAACACTGAAATATATGGGGAAGGGCTCGACATTAACTTTTAAACCCACTTGCCCTGGGGGGGCAAGTGGGGGTAAATTTCCACTTGCCCCCCCGGTATTATCACTTGCCCCTATTTTGCGAGTACTTTTTTTTCCTAGGAAAAACCATAGGAAAGTTGTGAATTGCAACATAAAATGAAGATCGCACATTGAGTTGAAGTTTGGTTATTGATTAAGTTTATTATTAAAGTTGGTTATTTTTTACTTGTAACGGACAATAATTTTATCCAAAATAGTTTTTCCTGCCTTAGTCGATTTATTTCCATTTCACATGCGTGCAGCTGTTGCAACTGTCGCACGGCAATCGGGCAGTCCTAAACGTCGAGCCCTGTGGGGACTGTAATAAGATTTTTAGCTACATTAGCATTTATTCATGTCAAATAAAAAAAATCCCAGTGGCTAGATGTACCAAGCTAATAGAGACATACCCCAAGAGACTTGCAGCTGTAATTGCAGCAAAAGGTGGTCATACAAAGTATTGCCTTTTTTTTTGGGGGGGGGGAATACCTAAGCATACTCCAGATTTCTGTTTTTTCATCTTAAATGATTGTTGGTCACAATAAAACAACAATTTTCACCTTTAAAGTGGTACATGTTGTGTAAATCAAATGGTGCTAACCCTCCAAAAATCCATTTCAATTCCAGCTTGTAATGCGACAAAACAGGACAAACACAAAGGGGGATGAATATTTTTGCAAGACACTATACACACACCTGGAAAAAATTAAGAGACCATTGTGAATTTTTCTTAAATCAGCATCTCTATGTATAGCAGCCATTTCATTCCAGTGTCTGTGCTGGAATTCCAACACAAGCACATCTCATTTTACTTAAATGAGATACTGGTTAGGTGATCACCTGAACCAAATCCTATTTAACAAGTATAAAAACCACTGCTGTGATCATCACTATCCTCTTGCAATAGGACCAGTTTGGATGGCAAAAACACTGCTTGTAAATACCTTAAATTTAATTGGAATACCAAGATATCCATTCATCATGCCCAAAGAGTCAGACAGAAAAGTTTTGAATGTGAAAAAAAGGTCTCAATTCTGGCTTTACTGGCGGAAAAATACAGTGTCAGGTTGCTTCCATCCTCAAAATTAAAAAAAAAATAAAAAATTTATTTATATATATATATATATATATATATATATATATATATATATATATATATATATGAATGAGAGTGATTCCACGCTTATGGGTACTGAAATGGGGACATGAACTTATTTTTAAAAATTCACCTAAAACCATTTCTTTTTTTACCATCAGGTCACAAAACATGTAATCTTTAATGAATGATATGTTAAAAGATAACTTTAATTTTCTGAGATGTAATAAAAACATTTATATGCCAAAGTCAGAACGTAACAGAAGTGTTGTGGACATATATATTCTCAATTTTAACAATGTAGAATTACTTTTTGAAACATAGGAAGGTGATGTTTTAGCAAATATAATAAACATGTGTAGTAGAACAAACATACACATTCTTTCAATAAGATTAACATGGTATATAGCTAGATTGTAATTAATCTGTAACAGACACGAGATGGACAATCGTAACAGAAGTAGTGTAACAGACATTTTGGAACTCATAGGCTTGACTTTGGCATATAAATATGTTTTTATTACATCTCAGAAAATTAAAGTTATCTTTTAACATATCATTCATTAAAGATTACATGTTTTGTGACCTGATGGTAAAAAAAGAAATGGTTTTAGGTGAATTTTTAAAAATAAGTTCATGTCCCCATTTCAGTACCCATAAGCGTGGAATCACTCATATGGCAGTTCATAAAAACAAGGTTAAGCAGCAGACATTGGGGACAACAAAATTCGACTAGCAGAGGGCAAAAACATCTCTGCACTGACCAGAATGATCGTCAACTCCTTCAAATGTTCAACAATCAAAGGATAACGTCAAGTGACCTACACAAAGAATGGCAAGTAACAGCTGGGTTAAGTGCACAGCAAGGACAGTTTAAAACACTCCCCTCCAGGCAGGGAGAAAAAAGCCCTTCATCAATAAGAAGCAAAGAAGAGCCAGGCTCAGGTTTACTGAAGACCATAAGGATTGAACTGCAGAGGACTGGAGTAAGGTCGTCATCTCTGATGAGGCCAATTTTCAGCCCCCCCCCAGGTCATCTTTTGGTTAGACGGAGACCTGTGGCCCTTTTCCACTACCCTTTTTCAGCTCACTTCAGCCCGACACGGCTCACGTTTCGACTACCAAAGAACAGCACGACTCGGCTCGCTTCAGCCCTGCTTAGCCCCTAAAACTCGCACCGTTTTGAAGTGGGGCTGAAGCGAGCCGAGTGAGGCTGGGGGCGTGAGCAGACACTCCCCTGTGCACTGATTGGTGAGGAGGAGTGTCCTCACATGCCCACACACGCCCCGCGAGCATGCTGGGATCTGTAAACACCGTAAACCTGGAAGAAGAATAATTACGAATTACGAGAATTTCTGAAGCCTTATGCGCCTCGCCTCATCTATACGCTCTTGCCAGTATCTGTTGGCGTTGTCGGTGACAACAAGCCACAGCACCAAGACCAGCAACACTAACGACTCCATGTTTATTGTTTACTATCCGGGTCGTGAGACTACCGCTTAAAAGCTCACTGATGTCACTGTTTGCGCTGATTAACGACATCACGTGACGTCCACCCACTTTCGCTAACTCCACCCAATGTGTCCACCCACTTCCAGCCAGCACGGTTCAGCGCGGTTGTAGTCGAAATGCAACTTCAATAGCCCCGCTCAGCTCGACTCAGCCCAACTCAGCACAGCACGGCTCAGCTGCGTTTGTAGTGGAAAAGCGGCACTGGAGACGCCTACAGGCCACAGTGTCTCACACCCATTGTGAAATTTAGTGGAGGATCGGTGATGATCTGGGGGTGCTTCAGCAAGGCTGGAATGGGACAGATTTTTGTGAAAGACTCATGTATCAAGCCATGTACAAGGTTATCCTGAAAGAAAACTTTGCTTCCTTCTGCTCTGACAATGTTCCCTAACTCTGAGAATCGGGTTTTACAGCAGGACAATGCTCCATGGCACACAGCCAGGTCAATCAAAGTGTGGATGCAAGATCACAAGATCAAGACCCTGTCATGGCCAGCCCAATCTCCAGACCTGAACCCCATCAAAAACCTCTGGAATGTGATCAAGAGGAAGATGGAGGGTCACAAGCAATCAAAAAAGCTGAGCTGACAATTTTTGTGCCAGGAGTGACAGTCACCCAAGAGCAATGTGAAAGACTGGTGGAGAGCATGCCAAGACACATGAAAGCTGTGATTAAATCAGTGTTATTCCACCAAATATTGATTTTTGAACTCATCCTAAGTTCAAACATTAGCACTGTGTTGTTTAAAACTGAATACGATCCTGATTTCTATGCATTAGTCAAGGTCTGAAAACACTTCATTTTTTTTTGTTATTCTGACCAGTCGTCATTTTCTGCAATTAAATGTGCCAAGTGACAATATATTTATGTGGAATTTGCGGGAAAATGTCAGCAGTTTATGGAATAAAACAAGTGTTCATGTTCCCCAAACACAAACTTATAAATAGTAAAACCAGAGAAACTGATAATTTTGCAGTGGTCTCTTAATTTTTTCGAGAGCTGTATACATAAAACCTTCTGGCATTTCTTATAAAATAATCAAAACACAATGTATCAATTCAAAGCTCAAATATTAGAAATACTTTTATTATAACTTTCTTAAAATGTTGAGAACTGACCTCCTTGTAGGTAGCAATCTCCGTCTCGAAGTCACGGTTATACTTGCGGATCTTCTGGCGCAGCGTGCTCAAAGCTTTAGCATTGTTTTTGTTCATCTTCTTCTTGCCCTCCTTGTCCTCCCATAGCTGCAACAGCAAGCCACATGCATCTGTTAAACCCTCAAAAAAAAGGTCACCAAAAATGTTCCAAAGAAATCTCTGATAAATTAAACCTCTGGGGTCAAGAGCTTCTCCAGTGAAGCTTGGCAGGCTTCGAATGAGTAGATCATGTATTTAGATAAATATCTTCGAGTTATTATCATACAAGCATACTAAACATAGCAAGAAGAAACCTGTCACATGCACACTTCAAGCACAGAGATTCATCCTCTGCATTTAACTCATCTGAAGCAGTGAAAACACACACACACAGAGCAGTGGGCAGCCATACTACAGCGTCTGGGGAGCAGTCAGCGGTTAGGTACCTTGCTCAAGGTACCTTGCTCAAGGTACCTTGTTCAATCTACCTAAATTAGATGGAACATAAAACTTGTCACCTTACTCAGTCACACCTAAGTCGGAACGCTGAGCACCCACTTACTTACAAAGATATACTTATAAAGAAGTATTCACATGGTAACAGCATGATAATCACATTCACGCTTTTGGTTTCGATTGGTTTCTCTTTTGCCGTGGGAACGCTCACCGTAAACAGGATAAAATCCGTCAGCCAAGGTTTAGGCTATTTGGTGCTAAAACTTGTTGCAAGATGACTTTATGCACTTTGGATGATTCAGGACAGCAAATCAATTCAATCTTGAGAATTGGGGCACAAAAAAAAAGCGGTGCCTTTTTTTTTTTAAACTTTGACTCAATCAACTAGAGTAAGTGTAAATATTTATTCTATTTCTGGTGAGCAGATCAGTTGATATGCATGCACTGTAGTGCATACACGAAAAATGACAGTAGTTTTTCCAAAGTTAAAAGTATTTTCCTCAAAAATAGTTAATTTTGCTCCATTTTGAGTTTAGAGTGTAAAATTTGGAGTTGGAGTGGGAGCAATATTACAGTGTTGGTTGTGGCTCTGAACAGAGTAAAATAATACAAGAGTTAATTTCAAGATACAATGAATAGAGTCAAATACCAAAATAAAGTCAAATACCAGATAAAAGAAGCTGTTGTCAAAAGCAGTTTTAGAACTGTCTTGGAATGCATGAAAAAAAACATTACCTTACCAAGTGTAACAAACTGTTTTGATCACTTGACCTGATGGGATTAAGAGTTGGCAGAGGGAGGGGTTTTCATTCTTCTCATTGAATGAATTTTTTTTTTTTTTACACGTCTCCTTGAATACCCCTCCCACTACCAACCCTTTATCCCAAAACAATAGGACATACATTTTTGATGGCCAGTTAATTGTCCAAATCAATGGTGCAGATTTAAGTTTTTGTGCTTGATACGTTCCTAAGGCTACGTTTACATTACGTTGAATCAGCGGATCATCAGATTAACGTTCTTAAAACGATTCGCGTTTACACTAAAACCGTTAGCCGTGCACACAGCAACGCCAATACACGGATACGCTTGGCTCCGCAGGCATCCTGCGCTCCAAATCACTCCGCCCTGAACAGTGAGTGCCCTCTGGAGGGTGCGCACTCCAGCCCTGCGCAGCTCACACAGCGCGCGAGTGAAGTGCACAAGCCACGATTCGGGACTGAGCCGCTGTGAGTGAGATCCCAGCGCATATCACTTACTACTTGCAAGTGGAAGGATGGCAAGCCTAAAGACGATCATAACTACACAATGGGCAGTATTTGCATCAGTATTTGCAGTATTTTCATACTTTTATACTCTTTAATGAAAGGTGATACAAGGCGGAAGTCCGCGCCGTTTTTCAGCAGTCGTGTCACATGACCAACGCCAGCGAATCAGGAAGGTGGATGTCACAGTGACGTTGTCCAATGAGACGCCAGCTAGAGCTCAGCACAGCGTATCCGCGCATTTTGAATGTTTACACAGCACCGGAGCTGACACGATCTGGATTGAATACGTGGACGCTGGCGGATTCCCGTTTCCAGGCGGTTTAATGTAAACGGACAGTGCATCCGCGAAGAAAACGAGACAGATACGGCAGGGCTCGAAATTAACTTTTTTTCTTTGTACCCCCCAGTGGTCCTGAATTCTATGTTGTATTGTCCCGAATGGAAGCAATAGTGTCCCCATTTTTTTCCTCTCTGAAATAACCAGTGGTTAATATCATATGAAGTTACTATTATATTTGTAACTATACGATTTTGAACCCTTTATATCATTTTTACAGTAAGTCACAAAACACAAGTGACACATGTCCAATACATCATCTACTTCAAAATTAGTTATTGCATTTTCAGTTAATTAAACTTTGGCGATCTCACTGTATGAATAGATACCCGTTTATTTAAAAGGGGCCAACTAGCTCATTCAGAAAATGTTTCAACTCACTACATCTGCAGTACACTTTAGCTGAAAATAAGACCCCTTTTATGTTCGTTTCATCTACTTATACCTTGAATATCTGTTGGCATATATAAGGCCAACTTATCATTTTCACCATTACTGTTATCCATTTTTATGTAATATACCTGTTGCCCCATTCAGAGATGTTTTGAAAGCCATCAGCCATACCATCAATGGATGAAATGCACACCCATGTTGCAAGCAGTACAATAGAAGGTTTGACCCAAAAAACGAAATATTTTAATCCAGTCTACAGTGTAAAATAAAGGAAAAACGCCATCCAATCATATCGAGGTACCACCTCAAAATGATTGGATACTGACACGTCAATCAGACTGAAGCCCGCGACTAGCCCGGCCCTTCTGTGCGTGTGTGAGAGAGCGAGCAGAGTGTCACACAGAGCGCAGGATTCTCTCAGTGCACTCCTTCCAAACAACGGGGATTTACACGAAAACGGAAGGAGATATTCACAAAATTCTTTCACAGTGAGCGCCACAAGGCTCTCCTGAACACACGGATGTAAATTTTTTTGTCTGTAGTGTAAAAAATGAGGTCACTAGAGCGAGTTAAAAACGAGTGACTTTTCTGCCACGTTTATAATGGGAGTCTATGAGGCTGCGCAGCTGTGCTCTCGTTACTTTCAGGCTTCTCATTCAAAAACTGTAAATCCTATCGCTCAGGTAGACACATTGTGTGAATCAGGACAAGTGTGGCTACTACTTTTGAGAAAATTGTGTGTGTGGAGTGAAAATTGGGGCTGAAAACACAGTTTAAATGAGAAAGTTTGAGCTATTTTTCCAAGCTCTTTACACTCTAACTTAATGAGCTCCACTGGTGTGTAACGCAATAGACACCCATTATAAAGCCGGACTTTCTCAGGCTTTATAAGGGGGAGGAGGAGTGGAGACGCGGGGGGTGGGAGTGTTTCTTGTCAAAATATGGCTTGCGGGAACCATTATTCCAAAATCTTGTACTGCACCTTTAATGTAGAACTTTTTTTCTAGATCTATTTTTTTCCCATTGTCTCGGGATTGTCCCAGATATGATAATTTTGTGTCCCGATGACATTTTTTATGGTCCCCGGGACGTCGGGACACCGTTAGTTTCGAGCACTGAGATACGGTCTAGTGTAAACGTAGCCTAAGACTAAACAGAAATCACCTGAAGTGATCAAAACGGTTCATCACAATGGTAATGATTTTTCACACATTCCAATATACTTAAACTGCTTTTTACATCATTTCTGGGTTTTTTTTTAAAGTACAAATCATGACATACATACTACATACATATTATTGTAGCTGAACATGTGCTGAATACAAAAAAAAAAAAAGTCATATATGACTTTGAAAATACTGCTTAGATGTGTTGAAACGGACATCAAAATCAGAGCATGCCAAAATAGAGTGCCAGAAAAACCCCTCAGACCCCAGAGGGTTAAAGTTGAACTAAAGAGACTTTGTTTTTTTTTGTTTGTTTTTTTTTAAACAAAGCGTCCTTTCATCTTATGCATACTTGGTTGAGGTAATCCTCCAAGTCGGCCAGCAAGCGAATATAGAACTGTGGGACTCCCTCTTTATCCACAATGGCTTTGCTCTTGAGGAACGCTCGACACAGCTGCTCAAACTCCTCCAGACACTTGGCCATGTCACGAATCTTCATGGCATTGCGGATGGTCTTGATCAAGTTTGTCAGCTCCTCAAACCTAAAGCCCCCCAAAAAAAAAAAAAAAAAAAAAATCACACACGCCAATGAATAAATAAAAATCCCACCCCACACATAAGGCCATTATTAAAAAATGTTCTGTTTCCGGTCCACCGGCCGGGTGAGTGCCGTTTGTGCGGTTGAAATTTTTTTTTATGCCGGTTTTTCGACATTTTTTCGGGTTCGTAAATCTAAAATCAAACTTGACATTTACGCATTCCGCGCAGAATATAGAATCGAATCAGCTCTGCGCATGCGCCGTGCAGCACAAAAAAATGGCAGCCACCATGAAGGAAGGAGATCCGGAGTTTTCAAACATTTGCTTAAGTGTGAAATCACAAAATGGTATTCTAGCGAACAACAAAATAGATTCAGAAAAACAAAATCATTCAGTGATCATTTTAATAGTGTAATTTCATCCGAACTAGGCCTAACGGTCGATTTAGAACTACAAAAAGTCCGTGTGTCGGACCATCACACACCGTTACTGGAAAATTCGTTTGATCTTGATCCATCCGAGACATTACAAACAGCTTTTGAGTTTTGTTATGCGAAATTCATTACCAACTTTGTTAATGACCCTGACAGATCTGTAGGAGAACCTAATAGATCTATTCAAAATGAGAACGGAACTGAACAAAAAAAATGCGTTTACGGAACTAATGCAGGTTGACTGGACAGAATTAAAAACTGTGTCTGTAGCAAATAAAGAGAACGAATTACAAAAAAAATAAAATGAATAAATAAAATAAAAAAAAATCCCTCCCTCCCTCCCGAACATTTTTTTGCTCACCCGGTGGACAGGAAACGGATTTTTTTTTAAGGATGGCCTAAGGATTGTTTTAATAAAGTATATCTCTTACACACACCCAGTCTGAGGATACTGCAACTTAAGTAATTATATTTCTTTGTTAATTTAATGCTTCATTACTACAAACTGTGGTTAAAAACATTTTACCCCCACCCTCTGTCACTGTGTATACACACACTTCTCACCTCTTGTCCTTGGCACTGCGCACCACTCTTTTGGTGTCTTCTTCATCGTCACTCAACAACAAGGTTCTGAGGAGGATTAAAACAAACAACAAATAATAAATACTGAAAAACCACAGAAAGTGTGCGTGTGAGTAAAGAATATGAAGGAGTGAGCAAATGACTGACTGTTTGGTGAAAGCAGTTCCGGTCGGTTTGGAGGCAATCTCATCGGCAGATGAGGACTCTTCCGACTCGCTGTCAGATCCGGTGGCGAAGAAACGAGACATGGCAAAGGCTGTTCACACTGTAGATTTGGGAGTAAAGTGATTAAAAAATTAGCACCCAAAAAACCAAGCAAACAAAAAAGCCCCCACACACAGAATGATGCCCTACACTTTTCTTTTTGGCACTTTAATGGTGGTTAGGAAACTTAGTACAATATCTGGTGTACTGCTGCCAATTCTGTAACCCTTCTGCTTGATTTTAGACCCGATAAGCTCCTGTTCTCTAATCAGCCTAGCTCTCACACCTGCTGGATGTTGACAGAGCAGGTTTGGTTGACTCGCTACCAGTGTGTAAAGCCTGACCAAGCTGCACTCGTGTGAGCCACCGTTTCCAGCGGCCAATCACCATTTTGTCCCACCTGTGCACTTTTTGCTCTTCTTAAACTCTCTTCAGAGTTGTACACAAGTAACCATGATAAATTCTTCCATTTGCTTCCTTTTTCTGGTTCTCACAAGATCACAATATTTACAAGGTGGTGGTGAATATTAAAGGAAAAATGTTTATAAAACCTTTGTACCAAAGTGTGTCTTTGCACATCCACGTCGAAACATACAGTACCAGTCAAAAGTTTGTAAAACCCACTCATTCATAGGTTTTTCTGTATTTTAACTATTTTCTACATTGTAGAACAATACTGAAGACATCAAAACTATAAAATAACATGGAACATATATAGAAGTGTCAATTTTAGATTCTTCAACATAACCACTGTTTACAATGACACTTTGCACACCATTGCCATTATCTTAATAATACAAAAGTTAATTAGGGGACAAGCTTCTTGCCTTATTGTGTTTGAGATCAAGCAGTAAATAATAAAAACACAGTAAATAGCCCTATTCCACAACTGTAGTAATCCAGATTGTCAAGAACCGCTCATCTAAGTAAACAGAAACAACATCCAGCATTACTTGAAGACCTGAAGTGTTTTTTCCATGAATAAAAAGAAAAAATAGTGAATTAGGTGTGCCCAAACTTTTGACGAGTATTGTATATGAAACAAACATCAACAGTACTGAATACCTAATAATTTTCCTTAAAATCATCTTTCCTATTTTTGAGAATGACCCCCCCCCAAAAAAAATCTCAATACTGTCAGCATTTATCCCACTGTTGTTGTTCGAAGGAGTGGTTGTGAGAACCCCCCCACCAATAAATAAATAGTTGTGTGTATTATACTACACACACGGTTCATTAAGGGCTGGCGCAAAATCCGGCTATGATCAACCTGGCACCAGTTACTGTTCAATGTTCCTCAACCAGCAATGTTATTTGATTTCCTATTTTCCAAGACCTTTTCTTTCCTATGGTCTTCAGTGGTTATTTCGCATTCTTTTACAGTTTTTACTGTGTGCATTCACAGCCGCTTCATGGCCTTTAATTTTAATCATGTCAGCCACACTGTATGAAAGCTCGACACTGACTGGTTGCTCATCGCAGCAAAGGTGGGGCACCAGAAAGCTCACTTCTGATTTGCTACAGTTCAAAATGAAGTTTTGCTGATGAGGAGCACGCATGCAGGAGGCAGCGCCAGCTTTTGGCAGACATGGAGAGTTCTCGCAACATTTTGAGAACGTATTAGCTACTTTCCCCTGAAAATTAGTTGTGATTAGAATAGTTCACCAAGATAGGGTGTCAAGAAGGTTCCAGGTTTGAGCCCAGTGGCCGGCGAGGGCCTTTCTGTGTGGAGTTTGCATGTTCTCCCCGTAACCGCGTGGGTTTCCTCTGGGTGCTCCGGTTTCCCCCACAGTCCAAAGACATGCAGGTTAGGTTAACTGGTGGCTCTAATTTGACCGCAGGTGTGAATGCAAGTGCAAATTGTTGTTTGTCTCCATGTGTTAGCCCTGTGATGATCTGGTGAATTGTCCAGGGTGTACCCCGCCTCTCACACAGTCATCTGGGATAGGCTCCAGCTTGCCCATGACCCTGCACAGGATAAGCAGTTACAGATAATGGATGGATGGATAGTTCACCAAGATGGTGCCGTGAATGGCTGCCTTGGTGTGTTGGTGAGCATTGTTTTTTTCCTTATTGTTTGTAAACTCAGTTCACTGCTGCGATACTGGAATCTCTTTCACTCTTGAGCTTTAGGGGAACAACTCCAGCAGACTTATTACCAACTTTTCTGGTGTGTTCAATGGAAATATTGGACATTCTTGTCAAAGGTGCTCTCACCTTTGTTCACTCAGTGAGACGCGAGAGGAGAGGAAAATGCACTGGTGCACCTCTGTTGGCACAGACTTCGCACTCCACTACCTGCAAATTTCTCTCCAACGTGTGGTCATTGTGCAACAAACTGGATGAACTCCAGCTTCTGGTGGGGAGAAACAGGGACTTTCACTCACCTTCCGTTTCATGCTTCATGGAGATGTGGCTATGAGGACTCATTCCGGACTCTGCGCTGCAGCTGGCCGGCTTCCAATTTTTCAGAGCAGACCATAACACGGATCTCTCCGGTAAAACAAATTTTTTTTTTATTTTTATGTAAATAGTAGCTGGTGCAGTGATGCATCAGTGATCCTGCAACACTGTTCTCCTGACCTAGAATCATTTATCGTTAACTGTAAACCCTTCTACTCCCCCCGTGAGTTTGCTTCATTCATTCTGGTCGGTGTTTACATTCCACCACAGGCTAACGTGCAGAACGCACAGTGCATGCTGGCATGACTGGGTGTGGAGCAGACTAACCCGGACTCCCAGGTTATTGTCCTCGGTGACTTTAACAAAGGTAACCTCAGCCACAAACTACCAAAATACAAACAGTTTATTAAATACCTGACCAGAAAGAAGAATATTTTGGATCACAGCTACACGACAATTAACAATGCTCATCACGCCATCCCCCGCGCTGCACTATGCCACTTAGACCATGTCATGGTCCACCCAATTCCTGCATACAGGCAGAAATTAAAGCTGAGGAAACTTGGAGTGAGGACATCAAAGATGTGGAGCAACGAGGCTGCAGAGCACCTTCAGGCATGCTTGGACTGTACAAACAGGGATGTGTTCAGGACTGCTACCAACAAGTCTGGAGGAGTACACTGAGGCTGTGATGTCCCACATCAGCTTCTGTGAGAACTGCTGCGTTCCATCACAAACCAGGGTGAGTTACAATAATGACAAACCCTGGTTCACAGAGAAGCTCAGACAGTTAAGGCTGCAAAAAGAAGCAGCGCTCAGAAATGGGGACAGGAACAAGTTTAGCAAGGCAGTGAAAGAAGCTAAACGACTGTACTCCGCAAAATTCCAACACCAGTTGCTCAGACAGATCACTAATTACAAACCTTCAGCCCCCCACTCTGTTAAGGCCAAACAAAAAAATACTTTGTTTCCGGTTACCCGACTGACCCCCCCCCCATGACTCCGACCCCCTCTCAGTCTACAAAACATTTATGCGATGCACACAGCATGGTTGTCCCTGGTCATAGACCAACGTCCGTACGTTATGCATAGCACGAGTGTCTCTCGCATCATAAACGGCTGATTGTACGCATGTGCGTGACTACCTCTAACAGGAAGCAACGAAAATAGACGAGTTCACAAACACGGCAACGCGCAAGGAGTTGTGGGAAAGGTCAAAGGTTAAGGCCTCATAAACGAGCAGAAGTAGAGCACGTCAACAATGGTGGAGGCTACAGGCTTGCTGTGGGGACACTTGTGTTGTCGATTGCCACAATGGACGTCGACTGCTTGAACAGTGGATGCGAGAAGACTGCAGTGTACATTTTAGTGTATACAGAAAAAAAATTATGTGAATCCAAGCACACAGTTTAACGCAAAAGTTCGTTTATATCCCGACCTTGTCAGACTCATGTTCATGGACCCGCCTTGATTTTCACTCTCGCCGATAATCATTGTCTTCCCGTCGCTGGGCACCCTTATTCAAAGACATCATTAGCCAACCCCTTGTATCTGTGCGTTTAATTGATCTAGCAGATCTTGTTTATTTCAGTACTTGCTAACGCCGAGCAAAAACATAGCTGAATCCTGAATGACTCCTATTTGTATAAATAAGGGACTACATAGGCGGCAAAATGTAGTGTTTTTCCTGCCATGGAAGTGCAAAAAAAAAAAAAAAAGAAACAAGCAAGCTGGTCATGTTGTACTGGACTAATCTATGACTGATGAGTATAGTAAGTGATACTAGTACTGATACAATAAAACAGACGACTGTAATCTGGTAGGCAGCACAACTTATATTATTTCTCTGCGTCAGATATAGAACTATGAGTCGTTGACCTGTCAAAAACTGCAGTGGGCGTGGCAGTATCACCAGGTACATACCTCGATTTTTCTTCGTCTTCCTTGGACGGTACAGGCTGGATTTTCAAAATATCTGTGGCATATGCAAGCGCCTTTAACTCTTCTACCCCCATGGTAGTTGGCAATCCCTGTTCTCTCATATGCCTCTGCAAATCTGCCTTCTTCCATAAGGCGTATTTGCTAAGGTTTGGCTTGTTTGCCGCCATGTTTTCATCTCCGACGAGGCCTCGACCTTTGACCCCTGTGCGGTGATGTGTGAGAACTGGTCTATGGCGGTGGTTTGTGTGCTGAAAGATGCGTGTCTTGCACATCGCAAGCCCAGTCTTAGACAAATTATGTCGCTAGAAAAAGAGACATTTAAAGACATTGAAGATTTGTTAGCTTGTACCAGTAGTTCTAGAGTAAATAGAGAAATTATCTACGCGAAGCATCAGTTGACACACCGAGAACAAACAGCACTCACTGTGTTGCTGTCAGAGTTCAAGTACTCTCGTGGGGCACCAGTAATACCCCCCGAACATTTCCTTGCCTCAGTTTGTGGTGTCAGAATGCCTCTCAACTGTGCAGATCCTGTTGAAATAGCCTACTATGGAGCACTTGCATGTGACGTCACAGCCGATCCAGATTGTGACAGATGCCATCTTGTCGGTCAAACGCCATATTTCTGCCTTCTACTTCTGGTTCTACTTCTGCTTCTACCTTTTCTTATGGAAAACCTTACTATATACAATTCTACTACAACGGCTGCGGCTACAAGCTCTCCCTACCTGTGCACGTTTGTTTTTTGTGTGTATTTTTGCGTGTTGTTCGTCTGTACCGGACTTCACTATCCACTATTGAGGTATTTCACCCACGTGACCAAGTCATGTGATGCTGCCATTTTGGACGGCACGGCTCGAATCAGTTTGAATGCGAGGAAGGCGACAAACGAAAAACATAAAAGAAAAAGGAGCGAGATGCAGAAAACACCTTCACTATCCAGCGACGTAGGGCATTTACAGGGCGAGCAGAGGGAGAGGTATTTGCAAAATTTGAGGTTAGCAGGCTTGGAGAACGACGTTTACCTGCTTCCACCAGGATTGCTCACTGACGTACGGAAGTACACGAAGCCCTCGTCTTTACCTGACTTCGGCCCACATGATCTGTATACCTATGTCGTTAAAAACCCATCGCCATACACAGGTATTGATCTGAAAGCGTATAAGAGTTTGGATGCCTAAAAATATTTTGTGTCAGGCTGGGTAACATGCCTACATCAGCGGGTCGTCCCTGGAGCCGGTGGTCGCCATCTGATTACAGCTAAGGTTTGTTCACATTTTCATTTACTTTCGGTCCTCAGGATAAACAAAATGTTATTAAATGTCATTGAAATAACTTTAGTCTGTTGAGACATGGCCCGTTATAAATTTGCTGTTACCAGACAATGACCAAGAACTGTATTATTAGGGTCGGTGTAGTTGTAGCAGTGCACTAGCAGCTAGCTGTTAGCACTAGCTAATGTCAACAACAGTAGCTAGTATGTTACTGTAGCAATGTTTACGTTCTGTCATTTGGATGACTGTTAAAACCTTTCAGTCTCAAGTTTTTCCTTTACTGGATTTACTAGTTTACTGCGCTAGCTCCCCGGCGGCCGGCGCGCGCTAGCTCAGTAAACTAGTAAATCCAGTAAAGGAAAAACTTGAGACTGAAAGGTTTTAACAGTCATCCAAATGACTGAACGTAAACATTACTACAGTAACATACTAGCTACTGTTGTTGACATTAGCTAGCTTGACGTTCAAAATGGCGGACACCGGGGCGTCACATGACCCTGTGACGTCAGGTGAAATACCTCAATAACCGTATGGACTTACTGGACATTGGTTTCCAGCAGAAAATGACGGTTTGTAGCGGTTTCCATCACATGCACAACATTCCGGATGAGATAGCGAGACCAGCGGGGTCTCCGTGGATTGTTATTGGAAGCAAAGCGAAGGAGGCGGCGCCGGGAGAGGAAGCGAAAGCGAGGCTGCAGAGCCGGTGTTCTGTAAAGTTATCCTACCTCTTGGATTTGTCCTACCAAGCCTACTGCGCATGCGCGAAATCCAGGAGGGTACACTGGCCTGTTGACTAAGCTCAGAAAACAGCCACTCAAACCTCCACTACTAAGCCTCTACCTCTCCAATGCCAGATCCATGGTAAACAACACGGACGATTTGGAATTACAGCTGGAATTACCTTATTCTATAATCGGCTGGTCAGTGCTATACTCAATACTTAAGTGACTTACCCGTCCAATGAGGATTATTTTCTTGTTTACAAGATGCCACATCTGAGTCGCTGACAAATCCTGAATTTCTGTAAAGATAACTGTCCAGAGATTTATACTGTCAGCACGCAGTGCTTCACCACTGAACAGCGAGGGAAAGTTAATGAGGTAATTATACATATCTTGGTATTCCGCTGGCAGTTCCATATCCACTGACACGGTCGTGAAAACTACATCCGGTAAGCCATAAGGGTCACTAACCTGTAGATCGTTTATTTTAGACATATATCTAGTTATCTGTTCATTAGAAAAATGAGCCGTGTAGTCCGTCGGTTGAAATTGATCCATTCTGTACTCGAGTACAGCAGTATTCAGCTGTGTTTTTTACCGACAAGATGGCGGCTGTGTACTTTCCGGTCACGTGACTGCAAGATCTCTATAGCAGTGGATTTGGAAGAATAGACATTTGTCCATATTGTCTTAAAGACTCTGTCTATGTTAAACAAGACCTGAGAAAAAGATTTAAAACAGTTATTGAAATAGCCTATGTAACAAGTGCCTTCAAAAAGGCATAAAAGACATTTGCTACAAGCCATATGGGAAGTAGACAATGAACAGCTGATCTTTACAGTTCAACACACATGTTCAGTGTGAGAAGTTTGTGTATGGTTCAAAATAAATCTTTGAAAAGTGTTCTTTAGCGTTTATTTCTGAAAACAGAATACCTGCAAACATGCATTCAGAGTGCTGGGTGGGTGGATATTTTGTGAACATGGGGGGGAAAGAGTGGTGATAGCCATGGAAACATTTTTTCCAAAAAAAAAATCCCTACTGACCTACCCTAATTTTTCAAGGCATGTAATAGGAAACAATTTTTTTGTTTGGCCTAATGACTTGCACCTGGCCAACTGAATGAGGTCTACCGTCACGATCGGACCGTCCTGATAACATCCCCCATGACTCCACACTCCAGTTCACCACCCCCACCTTCACTACTGCCAAGGCCTCTCTACAATTTCACACCTCAGATGCCCACCCACCACATTAACTCTCCATTCTGGAGAGGGATGTCAATAGAGATCTTGCAGTCACGTGACCGGAAAGTACACAGCCGCCATATTGTCGGTAAAAAACACCGCTGAATACTGCTGCACTCGTGTACAGAATGGATCAATTTCAACCGACGGACTACACGGCTCATTTTTCTAATGAACAGATAACTAGATATATGTCTAAAATAAACGATCTACAGATTAGTGACCCTTATGGCTTACCAGACGGAGTTTTCACGACCGCGTCAGTGGATTTTGAACTGCCAGCGGTGGAATACCCAGACGTGTATAATTACCTCATCAACTTTCCCTCGCGGGCGGCACGGTGGTGTAGTGGTTAGCGCTGTCGCCTCGCAGCAAGAAGGTCCTGGGTTCGAGCCCCGGGGCCGGCGAGGGCCTTTCTGTGCGGAGTTTGCATGTTCTCCCCGTGTCCGCGTGGGTTTCCTCCGGGTGCTCCGGTTTCCCCCACAGTCCAAAGACATGCAGGTTAGGTTAACTGGTGACTCTAAATTGACCGTAGGTGTGAATGTGAGTGTGAATGGTTGTCTGTCTCTATGTGTCAGCCCTGTGATGACCTGGCGACTTGTCCAGGGTGTACCCCGCCTTTCGCCCATAGTCAGCTGGGATAGGCTCCAGCTTGCCTGCGACCCTGTAGAAGGATAAAGCGGCTAGAGATAATGAGATGAGAACTTTCCCTCGCTGTTCAGCGGTGAAGCACTGCGTGCTTATAAATCTCTGGACAGTTATCTTTACAGAAATTCAGGATTTGTCAGCGACTCAGATGTGGCATCTTGTAAACAAGAATCCTCATTGGACGGGTAAGTCACTTAAGTATTGAGTATAGCGCTGACCAGCCGATTATAGAATAGAATAAGGTAATTCCAGCTGTAATTCCAAATCATTTGTGTTGTTTACCATGGATCTGGCGTTGGAGAGGTAGAAGCTTAGCAGTGGAGGTTTGAGTGGCTGTTTTCTGAGCTTAGCCAACAGGCCAGCTCTGCAGCCTCGCTTTTGCTTCCGCTCCCGGCGCCACCTCCTTTGCTTTGCTTCCGATAACAGTCCACGGAGACCCCGCTGGTCTCGCTATCTCGTCCGGAATGTTGTGCATGCGATGGAAATCGCTACAAACCGTCATTTTCTGCTGGAAACCCATGTCCAGTAAGTCCATACGGTTGTAGTAGATATTGAAGTCCGGTACAGACGAACAACACGCAAAAATACACACAAAAAACATAAAAAACGTGCACAGGTAGGGAGAGCTTGTAGCCGCAGCCGTTGTAGTAGAATTGTATATAGTAGGGTTTTCCAGAAGAAAAGGTAGAAGTAAAAGCAGAAGGGCAATTCCATGTAAATGTCAACCTCACCATGCAAAAATAAAGCAACATGTAATACATCAAAACCACTCCCAGAGATATCACCTAGGCCTGTATTTTACAGATGTGAATAAGTTGAACCAATTTGTAACCAACCTAATATGTCACTGTCAGTCTTTCTTTCTTATAATGTAAACCCCAAGCTAAAATCAACTTTGATCATGTACAATTCTATATTATTGCCACAAGCCACAGAAATGTATGCTAAAATCCACAAAACAGCAAAACAATAGCCATCCTAAATATTATTTAAGAACTTTGATAGTTTTTGCTGATATTTAGAGTTTTTCAAAGGGTTATGGTGGTTAAATTGCTGATTTTCTAAACATATGCCATGTCTATTTCAGACGCGTCACATCCATAATGCTGACTTTTCCTTCCGAAACTCTGCATGAAATACAAAATATTTTAAACAAAGATTTTTTAATATTCACCTTGGACCCCTCTATCAAATGGATATCTCCATTTCGACATTAGGTTTACAATTTCACAGAGTTTGATAAAAATGTACAGTCACCCAAGAAAAGTGATACTTTTTCTGTCACATCCATAACGCATCTTTTATTGGCATTTTCTGGCATGCCCTAGATGTACTATGGGAATTGTTCTTGTTCTATCACTTCTCCAGTATGGTACAGCCTTAAAATATGCAACACCTGTTTAAATACTGGGAGACAATAAAACATGCACTGGGTCATTTGTTGCCATTTTGAGTTCAAGTGTCACGTCCATAACGCTGGAATTGCTCAGAAGTAGAACGCGGAAATATGGCGTTTGACCGACAAGATGGCGTCTGTCACAATCTGGATCGGCTGTGACGTCACATGCAAGTGCTCCATAAGCTCTTGAAAAAGCTGAACCCCCCCCCCAAAAGGAGCAGGTCCCGACTCAGTCTCACCATTTACCCTGAAGCACTGTACTGATCAGCTGTCTCTGGTGTTCAAAGACATCTTCAACACCTCACTGGAGACATGCCATGTGCCAGCCCACTTCAAGGCCTCCACCATTATCCCGTCCCCAAAAAGCAAAGGATCACAGGATTAAATGACTACAGACCCATCACCCTGACTTCTGTAGCTATGAAATCCTTCGAGTGCCTTGTGCTTTACCACCTTAAAGCCGTCACTGACCCGCGCCTGGACCCCATGCAGTTCACCTACAGATCCAACAGATCTGCAGACGATGCTGTCAACATTACTCTTCATTTCATCCGCCAACACCTGGACTCCCCAAGAACCTATGCTAGAATCCTGTTTGTAGAGTTCAGTTCCACCTCCAACACAATCATCCCGGCTCTCCCGTAAAACAAGCTCTCCCAGCTGAGTGTGCCTGACTCCACCTGCAGGTGGATCACAGACTTCCTGTCTGACAGGAAGAAACACGTGAAGCTGGGGAGACACGTCTCTCTGACTCCTGAATCATTAGTACTGGATTAGGCCATCCTTAAAAAAAAATCCGTTTCCTGTCCACCGGGTGAGCAAAAAAATTTTCGGGAGGGAGGGAGGGATTTTTTTTTTTTTATATATGGGTGGAAAAGAAATCGCAATGCTGTGTTTGCTTTTTCTTTCAGTACTTTATTACAAAAGCAGACACATTTAATAAAATATGACAGTTAAATCAACTGAAAATTGTACAAAAACTAAGTTAGCATTTTAAATGCTGACTGCAACCAGGGATGTGATTTGGGGCTGGTGAAATTATCTGAAAATTTTAGCCGGGGGGCAGGGGGCCGCAGGCCCCCAGCTGGTCCAGGGCAGCGGCCTGGTGGGGGGACAAGGGAGGAAGCCCCCCGAAGCTCCTGGGTTCTGGGGTTTTCTGACTTAAAAATTGTACTAAAATGGCAAGCAAACACACAAGAAAAAACTTGTCATGATTAACAAATTCAAGCCAATTTAATGGTCAACATGCAACTCTGACACACACACTCTCACTCACTCTCACACACACACACACACACTCTCGCTCACTCTCACACACCCCAAAGAACCAGCGCGAGCAAGGCCCGCTAGCCCCGCGCCTTGTGACGTAATTCGCCCCGAGGCGAGCCGCGGTTTTTCTCCAACCATTCCCAGCGGAACTTTTTTTTCACTATTCTGTCAATTTCTTTAACTCGATTTGCATCTTTACGCCTCGATCACGGAGGCTGCCATCTTTCAACTCTTTGTTTGAAGCGAGCTTACGTACAGCTATCTAACAAGCGCGTTCATTGGTTGTTACAGAGCGATGAGCCAATCACGTACCTCATTTCATCTCATTGACGTAATTACGTCATTGAGATGAAACGAGGTACGTGATTGGCTCATCGCTCTGTAACAACCAATGAACGCGCTTGTTAGATAGCTGTATGTAAGCTCGCTTCAAACAAAGAGTTGAAAGATGGCAGCCTCCGTGATCGAGCGTAAAGATGCAAATCCGAGGCTGCCATCTTTCAAACAAAGTCGGAACGAATAGGATACGAATGTGGATGAGGGAAAAATCGGAAAATTTTTTTTCAAGTTTTGAGATGAAAAAAGCGGAATTCCGCGAATTCGCGGAAAAATCACATCCCTGTGCAACATTTGCAAAACTTTCACAAAGGTACTTAAAATGTCCGACACACAGACTTTTTGTAGTTCTAAATCGACCGTTAGGCCTAGTTCGGATGAAATTACACTATTAAAATGATCACTGAATGATTTGTTTTTCTGAATCTTTACTATTTTGTTGTTCGCTAGAATACCATTTTGCGATTTCACACTTAAGCAAATGTTTGAAAACTCCAGATCTCCTTCCTTCATGGTGGCTGCCATTTTTTTGTGCCGCACGGCGCATGCGCAGAGCTGAATCAATTCTATATTCTGTGCGGAATGCAGGGCTCTCCACAAGCGCCGTCTGCCGGCCATACAGCTGACTACACAAGTCCAGCCGGCTACTTTAATGACTTATTTTTGTAGCCCACAGGCTCTAAATATGAATTTTCGATTTTAATAAAATTAAATGTTTATCTAACGGACTGACAATGTCACACTGAACCGCACTCATTTAAGTTGTGATTTGCGCTGTTTATACCGATAATAACCACAAATTCCCCGCCGACTTCATTGATCAAGGGAGAGTAACTCATCCGTGGCCCCAACATGCGGTGTGCGCGCGCGCGCACTCGGCGGAGGCAGTAATGTGTCGGGGCCGTTGGAGGGGACAGAAACAGAGATAATGCTTATTTTGTCTCCGGTAAACCAGTCTTCTCTCGTTCAATTACGTGCTGGCATCAAGAGACACCGTTGGTTGTAAACGAAACCAAACTGAGTTGTTGGAGTGTATTTTCATACACAAATGAAGAAATGTTCGCGGAGTGTTTAATTGCGTAGCCACCACTGCAGACCGTTGTTGTTAATTCATAGCATGCTCAGTTGCGTGAATGTGTCATGCACCGAAAATAAGAGATTTACAAGCCAGGAACGCCTCATGATGCAATACGCAAGAAAAGAAAGAAGATTTACTGCCATTTTACTTTGTATTTGAGTAAAGTGAATAAATAAATGGTCTGTGGAAAATACATTTAATCCTGGGAACTGCGTGCACAGGAGTTTATTTTGTGTTTACTCCCGATCAATTCTGGAGAAATTCAGACTTTATAATGGGTGTCTATGGCGTTACACTTCAGTGGAGCTCATTAATGGGCCTTTTCCACTACCCTTTTTCAGCTCACTTCAGCCCAACACGGCTCGCATTTCGACTACCTCAGAGCAGCACGACTGAGCTCACGTCAGCCTTACTCAGCACCCAAAACTCGCACGGTTTTGGAGTGGGGCTGAAGTGAGCCCAACTGAGCCAAGTGGGGCTAGGGGCGTGAGGAGACACTCCCCTGTGCACTGATTGGTGAGGAGGAGTGTCCTCACATGCCCACACACGCCCCGCGAGCACACTGGGATCTGTAAACACCGTAAACCCGGAAGAAGAATTACGACAAAGGATCAGGGATCCTTTAATAATAATCAGGGATCCCAGCAGTAATTGAAAAAAAATAGAGGAATGTAAGAAACTATCACCGGGCGGCACGGTGGTGTAGGCTAGTGGTTAGCGCTGTCGCCTCACAGCAAGAAGGTCCTGGGTTCGAGCCCCGTGGCCGGCAAGGGCCTTTGTGTGCGGAGTTTGCATGTTCTCCCCGTGTCCGCGTGGGTTTCCTCCGGGTGCTCCGGTTTCCCCCACAGTCCAAAGACATGCAGGTTAGGTTAACTGGTGACTCTAAATTGACCGTAGGTGTGAATGTGAACGGTTGTCTGTGTCTATTGCCGCTTTTCCACTACAAACGCGGCTGAGTCAGGCTGAGCCGTGCCGTGCTGAGTCGAGCTGAGCGGGGCTGTTGGGAGTTGCATTTCGACTACAACCGCGCTGAACCGTGCTGGCTGGAAGTGGTTGGACACATTGGGTGGAGTTAGCGAAAGTGGATGGACGTCACGTGATGGCGCATAAGGCTTCATAATTCTCGTAATTCGTAATTCTCCTTCTTCTGGGTTTACGGTGTTTACAGATCCCAGCGTGCTCGCGGGGCGTGTGTGGGCGTGTAAGGACACTCCTCCTCACCAATCAGTGCACAGGGGAGTGTCTCCTCACGCCCCCAGCCTCACTCGGCACGGTTTGGCTCGCTTCAGCCCCACTCCAAAACGGTGCGAGTTTTAGGGGCTAAGCAGGGCTGAAGCGAGCTGAGTCGTGCTGTTTTTTGGTAGTCGAAACGCGAGCCGTGTCGGGCTGAAGTGAGCTGAAAAAGGGTAGTGGAAAAGGGCCATATGTGTCAGCCCTGTGATAACCTGGCGACTTGTCCAGGGTGTACCCCGCCTTTCACCCGTAGTCAGCTGGGATAGGCTCCAGCTTGCCTGCGACCCTGTAGAAGGATAAAGTGGCTAGAGATAATGAGATGAGAAACTATCAGCAGGGGTCAAGGGGGCTGCCTGAAGCTGTTGAGATTTTAACATTTAAAGATGCTATAGAACACATTTTTTACATGGATTTAACATAGAAAACCAACAGAATTTAACCATAATGTCTATCTATTCAATGCCATATTTTGTAATCAATGACATAAGTGGCAAAAAAAATTATAAAAATTAGACGAAAATGTAGCTTTGAAGAATATACTTGCCTAAATATTCCACTGATTGTTATAACAATAGTATCCATAGTTCATCTCATTTGTTTATTTTTTTGTTTCAAGTTAATGTCAAAACTAGTCTAATATAAGCCATATTCATTTTTCAAAAATGATCAAATCAAATCAAGTTTATTTGTATAGCGCTTTTAACAATAAACATTGTCGCAAAGCAGCTTTAGAGAATTTGAACGACTTAAAACATGAGCTAATTTTATCCCTAATCTAACCCCAATGAGCAAAATCATGAATACGAGCAGAAATCAATGATTCAGTAATATTAGATATATATGTACTGCAAATACTGGAGATATTTGATTTAAACCTCTCTTTTTGAAAGGTTTCACTGCAAAGGAATTTAATGCTCTTTTCTGGGGTGCATTCTGTCTTTCCTCCAGTTTTCTCTGCTTTTGTTTCTCTGATCTTTCCTTCTGCTTTTCTGATGTTCCTGCAGTGCTCTGAATTAAGTTCAACGCATTAGAAACAAAAAGCACGAACGGAGTTAAAACATGTTTTCTAGCAAATGGGCGCAGCCATATTGTTTTCTTGTTCTATCGCGTACAGTCTCGCGGTCAGTGTTGCCAGATACTCCTGACGTTTTTCAGCCCAAAATATGTTCAAAACCCGCCAAAATGCACTTGAAATCCCCAACTGGGCGGAGAACCGCGCAATCTGGCAACACTGCTCGCGGTATTTACATCAATTTAACTTCCGAATGTTCCCGAATGTCAACGAGAACAAACGAAGCCGACGAAAACATCGCTAAACAAGCAAACCAAATCAGAACGTATTCTGCTGGTCATTTTACTTAAACATATTTTTAATGGATATACAAGAGATTTAAAAAACACTTTCGCTAGAAAATGGCGGAATTCCGCTAAATAGCGGACGTCTGGGATCCCTGTAAAATATAAGATAAACCGTCACTCTGAAATACACTGAGTGAAACAGTTAATAAAACAAGAGGCTGAAATTTATTAAATTCATCCCTACAACGTTACTGTATTGTGCACTGAGGAAGCTAAAGTTAATTTGAGCCAAGTGTCTAACGGACAAGTGATTCTAAAAAACAGCTAACTACAGAATAAACATGTCGAATCCTCAGTGGTAAATAAACCAATAATAATAATAATAATAATAGGAAGACCATAGCGGAACTATACTAAACTAATCTAATCTAATCTAAGCTAAGCTAAAGACCAGCCGCTAATCTTAGCGGCTGGTCTTTAGCTTAGCTTAGCTAACTAGCAGTCCCATGCGGAACTAGCACGCTAACTAGCGCACGAGAGGCTAATTTGCAATACGGCATGAGGCCGGCTGAACTTTTACACATGAACATTAACATCCTCACCGTGAACCGATTAAAATATTAAAAATTCACATGCAGACGTACCTGTTATCTAATAAAACTAGGCGATTCTTCTTTTATGAGTTTATTCTGACCCGATTTAAAATCCAGATTTGCAATTTGGTCAGCACAAATAACGGCGTGCGTCCGAGCCCTTTTTTGCTACTTCCGGCGAGAAAGGAAATGACGTAGCACAGCTCGCCCGAGCAACTGACACCTAGCGTAGCGGCGAGTCTGTGGTGAATATACACTACCGCACAGACTTCCCGTACTACAGCCTGAGAGCAAGTCATTGAGCCATTTAAAGATACATGTTTCTAACATAGAAACAATCCCTTTAATATGTGGACACTTGGGTCCCATTCTAAATCCATCGGTTTATTCACGATATGGAGTTTGTCCCCTTTTACTGCTATAATAATAACCTGCACTCTTCTGTGAAGGCTTTCAACTACATTTTTGGACTGTATCTCTGGCAGTGGCGGCTGGTAGTCTTTCAAACAGGGTCACAAACTGTGAAATAACAGGTTCTTTTGGCCCATTAGCCTACTGTCCAATATACATGATGGTGGTGTTGGGGGGGTATATTTTAACATTTTATATTTTAAAATTGTGGCATGTTGTTTAAAAATTGATCATTATTGAAAGCAGCTCTTTGTCAGGAACCTCAGCAGTAACAGCAGAGTGTTCTGGAATAGGCACAAGCACTGACCTTGGGGAGCCAAACATAGAGCTGGGTGCCACACATTTCATTCAATGACACTTTCCCTATATTTTACTTATTTTGACTGAGAAATGTTTTACTGACAATTTTGATAACCCTTCACTTTTAATCCAGGTCTGTAGTGTGAAATGTTCTTGGCTGCGTTTTTGTTTAAAAATGTTTTCCAAATTGTAGCTGTGTTTAATTCATATCCAGAAAAATATATATTCCAATATAATATACTCAGCATAAACATTTTAAATAGATTCTATGTTTTTGGTCCATCCATGACATATTACTAAAGTAGCCTATTTACTGTTGTTGATGTGGGTCACTTGCTGTTAGCCAATTCACTTTCTCGTACCAGGAGAGCTGAAAGGAACGAGTATTATTCCCTACCTTTTTCACCAAGTCAATTTGAGGCGTTGGTCTACCCTGCTCTTTAATTTTAATTTTTTCCTCGAAAGGAAGACTGGCAAATGGCTTCGCCAAAATTAAATCAGCAATGCTTGGCATCCGTGCGCAGCTTTCTTGCTAGCTGACTAGCCCCCTCAAGTTCAATCACTCAAATAAACGAAATTTCTAGAACTAAGATAGCAAACTTGATAACACTATATTTACACTTTATTTACAATGAAAATATATACAAACTAAAAAAGCTGGTAAAAACCGTATGTAATGAATGAAATCAAAATGTAAGCTGATCTCTTGCAATACACCACAGCACTTGTGAATCCGCATGGGACTGAACTGAAATTCACCGCTGCCTGTCTATATTTGAAACGAGCTGTCAATCAAAGAAAATATCCGGCCGCTTTCACCAATCACCAGTCTCCTCACGGAAAGCTTTGCCATGTCCCTCCCATGTGAGGCTGGGAGTCCGTAGGCGGGCATTTTCACAGTATTTGTCCAATAACCATCTTGCATTTTGATATTGAAAAGCGCATAGCTCCCAAATGCCATTGAAGTCCACTGAGGCTGGGAGTCCGTGGGACTCCGTGGGCGGGCGTTTTCGCAGTATTTGTCCAATAATCATCTTGCATTTTGAGATTGAAAAGTGCATAGCTCCCAAATGCCATTGAAGTCCACTGAGGCTGGGCTGCATCGCGCTGTCACGAGGGGGAAAAACTCACGCACACATTAGGCGAACTGGGGAAAGTTATAACGAATGATTTCACATGAGATGAGATGTTTAAAATGTGTAAAACAAGATCTCATCTCATCTCATTATCTCTAGCCGCTTTATCCTTCTACAGGGTCGCAGGCAAGCTGGAGCCTATCCCAGCTGACTACGGGCGAAAGGCGGGGTACACCCTGGACAAGTCGCCAGGTCATCACAGGGCTGACACATAGACACAGACAACCATTCACACTCACATTCACACCTACAGTCAATTTAGAGTCACCAGTTAACCTAACCTGCATGTCTTTGGACTGTGGGGGAAACCGGAGCACCCGGAGGAAACCCACGCGGACACGGGGAGAACATGCAAACTCCACACAGAAAGGCCCTCGCCGGCCCCGGGGCTCGAACTCAGGACCTTCTTGCTGTGAGGCGACAGCACTAACCACTACACCACCGTGCCGCCCTGTTTAAAATGTGTAAAAGAAAAAAATAAAAATGTCATTTCAACAACCATTTTTTAAAATACGAATGGAATATTAAGTATAGCAACAACAAAAATTGTAAGAGGGAGGGTGCTGTTGTTTATTTGCTCTCTGAGGGGGGGCTGACTCTCCCACACTTTGAAAACCCCTGCTATACAGTATTCAAATACATCCTATACAACTGTGTGACAGGCACTCAGATTTGAAACTTGCATGACAAAAGAAAGGTATTGTTCATGGGCATGTACCGGGTTCTCATGCAGCACTGAGCAATATGTTTATTTCAGTAAATGCTTTATCCTGATCATGGAGATTGAAATGACTTATTTGTTTCTTAGAAAAGGTTATGGTATTGGTATTATGAGTGGATGCAAGCAAAAGTAATAACTGAAGGAGTGGGCAATATTGGTCAAACCTTCTACTGGAAGAGCTGGGACTGGTCAGAATTCCTTCAGGAGCAAGGGAATTTGGTTAGAACATGCGTGTGGATAGTGCCATGTGACCAAGTGGTCTCACACCCAAGAACAGGAATCCAAAGCTGGACAGTTTCTTCTTTTTCTTTTGGCTACTCCCGATTAGGGGTCGCCACACCGGATCTTTCATCTCCATCGCTCCCTGTCTTCCGCATCCTTTTCTAACACACCTGCCCCTTTCATGTCCTCTCTCACCACATCCATGTACAGTGGGGTGAAAAAGTATTTAGTCAGTCACCAATTGTGCAAGTTCTCCCACTTAAAAAGATTGAGAGAGGCCTGTAATTTTCATCATAGGTATACCTCAACTATGAAAGACAAAATGAGAAAAAAAAAATCCAGAAAATCACATTGTCTGATTTTTAAAGAATTTATTTGCAAATTATGGTGGAAAATAAGTATTTGGTCAATAACAAAAGTCCATCTCAATACTTTGTTATATACCCTTTATTGGCAATGACAGAGGTCAAACCTTTTCTGTAAGTCTTCACAAGGTTTTCACACATTGTTGCTGGTATTTTGGCCCATTCCTCCATGCAGATCTCCTCTAGAGCAGTGATGTTTTGGGGCTGTCGCTGGGCAACACGACACGTTTCAACTCCCTCCAAAGATTTTCTATGGGGTTGAGATCTGGAGACTGGCTAGGCCACTCCAGGACCTTGAAATGCTTCTTACGAAGCCACTCTTTCGTTGCCCGGGCGGTGTGTTTGGGATCATTGTCATGCTGAAAGACCCAACCACGTTTCATCTTCAATGCCCTTGCTAATGGAAGGAGGTTTTCACTCAAAATCTCACGATACATGGCCCCATTCATTCTTTCCTTTACACTGGTCCCTTTGCAGAAAAACAGCCCCAAAGCATGATGTTTCCACCCCCATGCTTCACAGTAGGTATGGTGTTCTTTGGATGCAACTCAGCATTCTTTCTCCTCCAAACTGGACAAGTTGAGTTTTTACCAAAAAGTTCTATTTTGGTTTCATCTGACCATATGACATTCTCCCAATCCTCTTCTGGATCATCCAAATGCTCTCTAGCAAACTTCAGACGGGCCTGGACACGTCTGGCACTGCAGGATTTGAGTCCCTGGCGGCGTAGTGTGTTACTGATGGTAGCCTTTGTTACTTTGGTTCCAGCTCTTTGCAGATCATTCACTAGGTCCCCCCGTGTGGTTCTGGGATTTTTGCTCACCGTTCTTATGATCATTTTGACCCCATGGGGTGAGATCTTGCGTGGAGCCCCAGATCAAGGGAGATTATCAGTGGTCTTGTATGTCTTCCATTTTCTAATAATTGCTCCCACAGTTGATTTCTTCACACCAAGCTACTTACCTATTGCAGATTCAGTCTTCCCAGCCTGGTGCAGGTCTACAATTTTGTTTCTAGTGTCCTTTGACAGCACTTTGGTCTTGGCCATAGTGGAGTTTGGAGTGTGACTGTTTGAGGTTGTGGACAGGTGTCTTTTATACTGATAATGAGTTCAAACAGGTGCCATTAATACAGGTAACGAGTGGAGGACAGAGGAGCCTCTTAAAGAAGTTGTTACAGGTCTGTGAGAGCCAGAAATCTTGCTTGTTTGTAGGTGCCCAAATACTTATTTTACAGAGGAATTTACCAATTAATTCATTAAAAATCCTACAGTGTGATTTCCTGGATTCTTTCCCCCCATTCTGTCTCTCATAGTTGAAGTGTACCTATGATGAAAATTACAGGCCTCTCTCATCTTTTTAAGTGGGAGAACTTGCACAACTGGTGACTGACTAAATACTTTTTTGCCCCACTGTATCTCCTCTTTGGCCTTCCTCGTTTTCGTGTGCCTGGCAGCTCCATCCTCAACATTCTCCTTCCAACATGCTCTGCATCTCTTCTCAGGATGTGCCCATACCACTTGTCTCATCTCTCTTAGCTTAATTCCCAAGATCTCCACGTGCTGTCCCTCTGATGTGCTTGTTTCTTATCCTGTCCAACCTTGTCACTCCCATCGCAAACCTTAACATCCTCAACTCCGCCACCTTCAACTTTGCCTCCTGTCTCTTCGTTAAAGGCACGGTCTCCAATCCATACATCACAGCTAGTCTCACTACTGTCTTATATATCTTAGCTTTCACTTTTGCTGGGACTTTATCACAAATGACTCTCGAAATCCTTCTCCAACTGCTCCACCCTGCCTTCACTCTCTTTCTCACCTCACTATTGCAGCCCCCATTTTCCTGCACAGTTGACCATTCTTGAATTCACCAACTTTCTTTATGTCTACTCCTTGTATCTGCACTACACTCTCATCCCCATTCTCACTGATGCACATGTATTCTGTTTTGCTGCTGCTCACCTTCATTCCTCTTCGTTCCAATGTATACCTCCATCTATCCAAACCCGGCTCAACCTCCTTTCTACTTTCACCACATATTACAATATCATCCGCAAACATGAAAGCTACATTGTGTTTGTAGACCATGCACTTCATGGTGACTCTTGCCTCACTTTGTCCGTCAAGCTATCCATCACGATGGCAAACAAAAAAGGACTCAAAGCAGATCCTTGATGAAGTCCCACCTTCACCTTGAACCAATCAGTCGTTCCAACTGCACACCTCACTGCTGTTTCACTGTTCTCATCCATGTCTTGCACCACTCTAATATACTTCTCATTCACTCCACACTTTCTCATAGAATACCGTAACTCATCTCTCGGCACTCTATCATATGCCTTCTCCAGATCTACAAACACACAATGTAGCTTTCTCTGGCCTTCCCGGTACTTCTCCATTAACATTCTTAAAGCAAAAAATTGCATCCGACGTGCTCTTCCTTGGCATAAACCCGTACTGCTGTTCACAGATTGCTACCTCTTCTCAATCTCGCCTCCAATACCCTTTCCCATAACTTCATGGTGTGGCTCATTAATTTTATCCCTCTGTAATTACTGCAGCTCTGTCCATCTCCTTTATTCTTGTATATTGGGACTAGTATACTCTTTCTCCATTCATTCAGCATTTTCTCATTCTCTGATCTTTTAAACAATCTCATTAGGAACTCCACAGCCGTTTCACCCAAACATCTCCAAGCCTCAATCGGGATACCATCTGGTCCGACTGCTTTCCCAGTCTTCATTCTTTTCATGGCTGCCCTCACCTCATCCTTACTAATCTACTCTACTTCCTGATTTGCTGTCTCCAACGAATCTGACCTTTTCTCTCTTGGATTCTCCTCATTTAATAAATCCTCAAAATACTCTTTCCACCTTCTTAATACACTCTCTTTGTCAGCACATTTCATCACTCTTACCTGCTGTACATCCCTCACTTCCCTGTTTCTCTGCCTAGCTAGTCTGTACGGGTCTCTCTCTCCTCCTTTGGTCTCCAGTCTTTTGTACAACTCCTGGTATGCATCCGTTTTCACCTTCACTACCGCTCTTTTTGCCTTCTGTCTCATCTCTCTGTATAACCGCCTGTTTTCCTCATCTCTCTGATCATCCCAATTCTTTTTTGCTAGCCTCTTCCCTTTTTATAATTTCCTGCACTTCTTTGTTCCACCACCATGTCTCCTTGTCTTCCTTCCTCCTTCCCAATGACCACCCTAGCACCTTCCTTGCTACCTGTCTTACTAGTATAGCAGTAGTATCCCAATCTTCTGGCAGACTTCCATGACCACTCAATGCTCATCTCATTTCTTCCCTAAACTCCTTCTGATGTTCAACCTCTTAGTTTCCACTACTTAATCTTCGGCTCCACTATTTCACACTTCCTCTTTCAAGCTCATCCTGCACACAACCACTTGATGTTGTCTAGCTACACTCTCCCTGCCATCATTTTACAGTCTCCAATCTCCTTCAGCTTACCTCTTCTGCAGAGTATGTGGTCCACCTGTGTAGATCTTCCTCCACTCTTAAACGTCACCCTGTGCTGCTCTTTCTTCTTGATGTATTGACTATTGCCAAATTCATCCTCTTTGAAAAACCAACCACCATTTGCCCTTCCACATTTCACTACTATATCTGCCCATCACGTCTTCATCTCTGTTTCCCTCGCCAACGTGTCCGTTGAAATCTGCTCCTATCAGCACGCACTCCTCCCTCGGTATACTTTCTACCACTTCATCCATCTTTTCCCAGAAATAAACTCTCTTCATTCTCACATCCAATCTGTGGGGCATACACACAACATTACCACTCCTTGAATCTCCAACTTCATGCCAATCACTGACACCACCTCCACATCAATCACATTGTTGACCAACTCTCCCCTCAAAACAATACCATTTCTCTTTCCATTGACTCCATAATAAAACTTGCATCCACCTCCAATGTTCTTGGCCTTGCTTCCCTTCCAACCTCGTCTCCTGCACATGCAAAATGTCCAACTTCCTTCTTTCCATCATACCTGCTAACTCTCCTGCTCTGCCAGTCAATGTTCCCACATTCAGTGTTCCTACCCTCAATTCTAAGCTCCTTCCCTTCCATCTTTCACACTCTCTCATAACACACTTCCCCCTCTCTTTCTTCTGTTTTGGCGCAACAGTAGCATACTTTCCACCAGCACCCTGTTGACCAACAGTACCGGAGGCAGCCATTGTTAACCCGGGCCCCAACCGATCCGGTATGGTAGTTCTTTTCAATCTGCATGTTAGATTTGGCACAGTTTAAGATTAGAAAAAGAATCAGCTGGTCTTTATCCAGTCACCTGTCCAGTTTTGGTGAGCCTGTGCCCATGATAGCCTCAAATTGTTCTCAGCAGACAGTAGTAGAATCTGTTGTGGTCTTCCGTTGTTGTAGCCCATCCACCACAAGGATGGATGTGTTGTGCATGCCAAGATGCTTTTCTGCTCACCACAGTAACGGTACTTAGAGTTACTACAGACTTCCCGTCAGCTCAGGGGTGGGTTTTCCAAAAGCCTCTTAACTAGGAGAGTGTGTGTTCATTGTGCTGCTTGATCTACCATTTAACGAGTATCTTTGCGCTGTGATGCTTTTGGGAAACTCAGGCCAGACCAGTCTGGTCATTCTCTTCCAATTTCTCTCAACAAGATGTTTTCAGCCTGCAGATCCTCTGCTCACAGGATTTTTTTTGCACCATCTCTAGAGACTGTTGTGTATGAAACTCCCAAGAGATCAGTCATTTTTGAAATACTCAAACCAGCTCATCTGGCAGCAACAATCATGTTCAAGTCACAAAGATGACACTTTTTCCTGAAGATCTTGTGTGTTTGGCTGGTTGGATTACTGCATAAATTAGCAGGTACCGTTAACAACTGTACAGTTGTTCCTATTAAAGTGGATAGTGACTATATTAAACAATGTTATACATAGATTATTAAAACCTTAAACAGGTAGCCATGCATCTTCATTCAAATTCATTACTCAAACAAGTAGTATTATGTTCATACAAAAGTACAGTTTATTGTCACAATAATAAAAATCAACATTTCCTTTCTTGAGAAGTCAGACGGAAGGAAAAAATAAAAAGCTGGTTGTTGCTTAAAACAGTTTGGTTTTGTTCCAATACTTTCCAGTGTGGCTGCTGATCACTGCAGGGATTGTAGACATTCCTTCACAAAAGTCAGAATCTGTAAGACTAGGGCTCGAGAGGAGGAAAAAAGATGCATAAACTGACAAGCAAGCGTCACTTTCAAGTAACACTTTTTTAATGTGTTGTGTTTCACCTGCATTTAAAACAAAGGGTACAGACGATGGAGTATTTAAAACAACAAAAAAAAAATCTGATAGCTTTCCTTAAAAATGAGGGGCCCTTTGATGAGTCTGCAAAACTTCATATGTCTTTACCTCCATTTCCCTGCTGCTTTCAACTGACCATAGTGCTATTCACATTGGTTAGAACTGCATACAGCTACAGTGTATTTTTTAGAGCAAGTGACTTTACAGCAGTATGAGGAACTACAAAGCAAGTCACTGTATGTGTGTCAGAACAGAAGTTCAGGTGACAGAAGGCGGCGAAGACAAAATAAGCAGAAGGACGGGCAACAACAACAAAAAAAAGTAGAAAAAGTTTTCAAAAAAAAGCGCACAGTTAAGACAGCTGGGCAGGGAAGGGTGAGAGAGAAAAATACAGGTAAATACATGATGACGCTTTCTGCAAAAGGCAGCGTTTCCTCTCCTACAGTTTCCTGAACAGGCAGGCTCACAGGAAGTAGTCAGCCACAGGCTTTTTTGAGGGAATGCCTCTGGTTTCCTGGGGGGCAGCTTCAAATATAATAAACTCTTTCTGCAGGTGCTCGTCCAGCTCCAGGATGGCCGCTACATTCCCACACCTGACAGAAAGCAGAGAAAAATGACTCCACAACCAAATGACTCAGCACAAGTAAAACAAACAGTTTACGTATAGCACAAGAGTTCTTAGCACATAAAATTGATGATTTTAAAAAGATCCTCTTGCTTCAAGCTGCATAATAACTCTAATGGAAACGTGTCATTTCTTAAATAAGCCTAACATGATTCCTGGCTCCAACCCCACATCTGTGGAAATGGTGCAATACTGATGGTTTTAAAGGACATGGGACATGGATTTTTTTCTGGGTATAATTATGTATAAAGGACATAAGAAATGCCATCTAAATCACTGCAGGGCGTCAAAAATGTGAAAATCACCACATTATTCAACTTTTTTATACATCAGCGTAAAACAATGATTCGTTAATTAGCTAAGCGGTCACGTGACCCGCGACGTCACAAAAACTTTTCAAGGAGCCAGCGCTTGGGTATCTAATGTAAACAGGTTACCGAAATGGACACCATCGACAGTGACATTCCCGATGTTTCACAGAGATGTGAAGTTAGACCCTATCAATTCGAACCGATGGCTGGAAATTCACATGAACATAGATCTTGTCTTTACTCTGACGGGTCAGATGATTCTGAGAGTGAGAGTTCATTCAATCCCCATGAAACTGAAAGCGGTCGGCTCGATAACACATCCTGGTAAGTTAAAAACAATTCTGCTCAAAGGCTAATGATCTGTTGAAAGTAGTATTATTTTTGTATCATACATTGAAAGTTCATCATAGATCTAGCTAAAGTCCGTTGCAAGCTAGTTTTTTTTTTTGCTGATATTTTTCAAGATTGACTGAGATACAATGCTTCCAGAGTCCGAGATGAAATTCAAAATGGCGAAACGAGTCAGAATTATGATAATCAATAACTGATACACCCAAAATTATAATACTAATCCTTACCGCATGAGGCCCATGGTAAAACCACACTTCCAGGAGGGGCTGCCGTCTGCCTCCCAAGCCGGCCGAGAGCGCTCCTCGTCGGGCACGGCCAGGCGGGCGAATGCCCTGGTCCGTCCGCCCTGTCTAAAAAATAATGGTACAACTCCGAGTGAAGGTATCAATGCGCTGTCGAAGCGCGCAGAAGGTGTTAGTACGCCTGTCATTATAGTGCGGACTTTCCATAGCATAGAAAATCGCCACGTTTCAATTTGTGTAACTGAACTTTGTTTCATGTCACTGGTCATATAAACCTATGTAAACAGGAAAAACACGGAAGAGTTTGGTCGCATCTAACTACAGCCCCAAAAAATACCATTGGCCATGCTGAGCCTAGCTACATTGCTAACAGGAGTAACAGCGCGTCTGACTGACTGGGAGGTCGCAATACACCATGATGTTCAATGTACGTTAAACACTCTAAAAACGAAACAATTTTCTTGTCATCCAAGACACAAAAACTATTTTGTCGCATTCGTCATCACAATTCACACTTCTCCATATTCATCTACCCGCTTGTGCTGTACCCGAAAGTTTTTGTGACGTATGATCACGTGACAGCGGCTCTTCCGGTTGTAAAATATGCATATCGGAGCTCGAGCAGAAATGCCATATAATCACGAATATAACGATTTTGCTGAATTTAATAGATAATTTTGTATTTGTTGATGCAATTTTCATATTTTTAATGGAAAGAAACTGATATAGCGTGCATTTATGTTTCATGTCCCATGTCCTTTAACGTCCACAAAGTTTAATAATGACCTAATAAAATGAGTTTGTATGAAACTGACCACATGGTCTCAAAGACTTGTTTTAAGAAAGAAATAATTGTAAACGCATGGATGTGTGCACACAGACCTATAACAGTAGTTGGGTGCAGACCACACAGTGAGCACGGTCTCGTTGAAATGCCACTTGTATCCCTCCATGACAAGCTGGTGGGCTCGACAGATCATGTCTATATCATTAGCAGCATTGAACTGGGCCACGACGTCACTGCCAAACAGATACCCCGCTCCTCTTGGGCTTACTCCCCAGCCTGTGGTATCTGCATGTGCAGACAAACAGATTCAATATCATTTAGACACCTGATACAGAAAGTGCACCATCCATGTGTCGTTCAATTTTACTACTCAATTATGTGACGAATTACAAAACATTTGGGTCATGCTGTTATAGGAAAACCATCAATGACATGGTGGTGTGATGCAACAGTGTTACTGTTACCAACCTTAAGTTGGTAACAGTAACACTGTTGCAAAGCTCTTGACCTTTGGGGTCAAGAGCTTTGCCAGCAAAGCTCAACAGGTTTAGAATGAGTAGGTCATGTATTGAGATAAATATCTTCACAAGTTTTTCCATTATACAAGCATGATAAACATTGACAAACTTTATACTTTCCTATGTGCCCACATGCCAAATACTATTATAGTTTTTAAATTACCTAAATTAGATGGAACATAAAACTTGTCACCTTCCTCAGTCACACCAGTCGGCGCGCTGAGCACACAATTACGCATTCATAAAAGACTATTCACATGGTAATGGCATGATAATCACCTTCACTCTTTTGGTTTATCTCAGGAACACCCACCGTAAACAGGATAAACTCTGTCAGACATAGTTCAGGCAATTTGGATGTAAAACTTGTTGCAAGACGGCAGAGATTTATGCGTTTTGGATGATTCAGAACAGTGAATCAATTCATGATTCAGAACAGTGATTGAACCAAATCTTGAGAACTGCAACACCGATGAAGGGTACCCTTTTATATATAAAAAAAAAAAAAAAAAAAGCACTTCAACTCAATCCAGCCAAAGATCAACTCAAGTAAGTGTAAATATTTCTCCTATTTTCTGATGGGCAGAATAGTTAATTTTGCTCCATTTTGAGTTTAGTGTGTAAAATTTGGAGTGGGACCAAAGTTACTGAGTAATTGTGCAACAGAGTAGGTTGTGGCTCTGAACTGAGTAAAATAGTACAAGAGTTAATTTCAAGACACACTGAATAGAGTCAAATACCAGATAAATGAAGCTGTTGTAAAAAGCAGTTTTAGAACTGTGCTGAAATGTGTGAAAACATATTACCTTACCCAGTGTGACATGACCTGATGGGATTAAGAGTTAATTTGATGGGATTAAGAGTCGGCAGTAGGAGGGGTTTTCCCTCTTCTCATCGAATGAATGGAAATTTTTTTAAACTTGACTGAATACCCCTCCCACTGCCAACTCTTCATCCCAAAACAATAGGACAAATTTTTGATGGCCAGTGAATTAAAATTTAAGTCTTTGTATTTGATACATTCCTAAGACTGAACAGAATCACCTCAAGTGAGCAAAACGGTTTGTCACAACGGGTAAGGCCATGTTTGTTTTCACACATTCCAAGACAGTTCTAAAACTTTTTTTTTTAACATTTATCTGGTATTTGTTTTTAAAGTACAATCATGACACACATACTACATGGATATTATTGTAGCTGAAATTGTGCTGAATACAAAAAAAAAGGTCATATGACTTTGAAAATACTGCTTAGATTTGTTGAAATTGACAATCAGAGCATGTCAAAATCATTACAGTGCCAGGAAATACCCTCAGACCCCAGAGGGTTAACTATATTTCCAATAAATGCCTCATGTACCATAGTTTTATTCCTCTCAAAGCACAGCTATTTTTATAACAATTAAAATTGTTTATTGTACACATTGTACTTTTTATCCATTGATTGTTCCACAACATTAAAGGAACTTACATGAGACTAGTTAGCTCTTGTTAGCATTTACATTACAGCAGCTATAAACAACTGTTCCATGTCCCCCTCCAAGTTAATAAGCCAAAAAAGCAGCTTCTTATATTACAGTTAACAGCAAATCAAAGTGCTTTACAAAGCACTGACACTGGAGACTTCCTTTCATAAATGTTTACATTTCACAATGACTGTAGAAGCTTTAATGTATTAAAACAAGTGTATTAATATATACATGTGATTTGGCAATAAAAACCTCCTAACCAATCAGATTCAAGAATTCAACAGTGCTGATATAAACTAAATGAAAGTTAAAAAACACTTTAGACCAGGAAATTTATAGAGTAATGGATTATGCCAACAGTTGCAAACCTTTGCGGCATTGTTCTGTCTCAGTCCTAGTTATAACAAGGTTTGAGATTTCCAGAATCTTTAAAAAATGTCATGCTTAATTGTAGATTTTCCTTGTTACTGATGAGTAGAAAAATGTCTGAAATGCATCAGATTAGGACAAAAGTATCCGGCAACCAGTTTGTTGTGAATCTCAAAGAAAAAAAAAAAGAAAAAAAAAGGGGGTTACCTTCAGGGTCCGACCACAAGAGGTCACACATTGGCCCGTCGTGCGGCACTTCCTGTTTCCTATCGATGGTTCGGATCTGGTCCAAAGTCTGGATGGAGGGCGAGAGGCCACCGTGCACACAGAAAATCTGCAGAGGAAAGAAGGACCACAATCATTCATATCAGATTTTGACTAATGATTCTCTGACATAAGTGAGATAAGATTCATAGTAACCAAGTTGTAAAGATAACAAATGCCAATTTTGACACAAATTAGCCACCTTTTATAAAGTAAGGGCTACAACTTTTACTCACCACACTGTAACTACTGCCATTTATGTTTACTACCTCAAAACAATAAAAGGTGAAAGACTGTGGTTAAAAGCTCTGTGGTGCAGGCTGATCCGTGGTGGAAAAAATAAGCTAGTCATGCTTTCCTTTCGTGGTAACAGCTGTGTACAAGAACCATCTTGTCTCAAAACACCTTGACAAACAGTTTGTCAAACAAAATGTCTGTTCTTGTTACACAAGGGTGTAGTTAGCCTAATGTTGCATTTGAGAAAAACCACAGCTGTGCTTTTTTTTTAAATAATAAGGATGCTGCATCTGGCTGTAGGAACTTTATTTCATACCACACAATATTTTCTCGACCGGAAAAGGGTGGCTTGCCCTCTCCAGGTTGGTGGAGAAGTCCTGCCTCAAGTGGAGGAGTTTAAGTATCTCAGGATCTTGTACACGAGTGAGGGAAGGATAGAGCGTGAGGTCGACAGGCGGATCGGTGCAGCCTCCGCAGTGATGCGGTCGCTTTACCGGTCCGTTGTGGCGAAGGAGCTGAGCCAAAAGGCGAAGCTCTCGATTTACCGGTCGATCTACGTTCCGACTCTCACCTATGGTCATGAGCTTTGGGTAATGACCGAAAGAACAAGATCGTGGATACAAGCGGCCGAAATGAGTTTCCTTCGCAGGGTGGCTGGGCGCTCCCTTAGAGATAGGGTGAGAAGCACAGTCACTCTGGTGGAGCTCGGAGTAGAGCTGCTGCTCCTCCACATCAAGAGGAATCAGCTGAGGTGGCTCAGGCATCTTTTTCGGATGCCTCCTGGACGCCTCCCTGGGGAGGTGTTCCAGGCATGTCCCCCCGGGAGGAGGCCCCGGGGAAGACCCAGGACATGCTGGAGGGACTAAGTCTCTCGGCTGGCCTGGGAACGCCTCGGTGTTCTTCCCGAGGAGCTGGCCGAGGTGTCTGGGGAAAGGGAAGTTTGGGCTTCCGTGCTCAGACTGCTGCCTCCGTGACCCGGCCCCGGATAAGCGGAAGACGACGAGACAATATCTACACACACCACTTCTGCCTACTAATTTTCAAAGTGCACATACAGTGCACTCCTAGTGCTATGGTGTTTTAAGCTGAGAATGTTTCAGAGAGGGTGGCACAGCAAGAAGGTTCTGGGTTTGAACCTCTCAGCTTACTGGGGCCTTTCTGTGTGGAGTTTGCATTCTCCCTGTGCGGGTTTCCTCCCACAGTCCAAAAACATGTGGATTAGGTCACCTGGCTACTCCAAAATTGCCCATACTTGTGAATGACTGTACCCTGCCTCTGACCCGAAGTCAGCTGGGACTGGCTCCAGCTTCCCCCGCAACCCTGACTGATAAGATAGACAGAGGGGTGAATGTTTCAGCAGCAACCTTAGTAAAACAAACAAACAAACAAACAAAAACAAACAAACAAACAAACAAACAAACAAACAAACAAACAAACCGTTGTTACATTTAGGGGCTGAGTAATACAATATAATACCAATATTGTGATAATGTGAAAATAGAAGACATTGTGGATGTAACCCACGTGACAATGCAAAGACTTGTTAATGCACAAAAGTATAAATTGGTCTTTCCTGATCAGAAGGTCGTGGGGATTCAACCCTCAAAACCCACCACTGTTGGCCCCTTGATCCCTTTATGTTCCAGGGCTGCTGTACCATCACTGACCCTGTGCTCTGATCACAACTTTTTACAAAGCTGGGATATGTACAGCTATACTGTAACAGATATGTGACACAAACAGGCTTTCTTCTTCTAAATACCAGATTCCTCCAAGAACAAAGTAAGCTAGTGATGTGAATTTTTTGTTTTAGACTGACCTTGCCGTCGATGATGGCCGACAGGGAGAGGTAATCGAAGATCTCGGTGCAGTACCTCCAAACTGTGACCGAGCCGTACTTCCTTAAGCACTCATCGTAGAAGCCGTACACCTGTGTGATCTGTCTGGACTCATGATTGCCTCGGATCAGCGTGATTCTGTCAGGGTAGCGTACCTGATATGGACCATGACATACTTTAGACCAGGGATTTTCAAAGTGTGGGACAGTCAGCCCCCCTGTGGAACATTGCCCCCCCCCCTTAAAATTTTTGTTGTTGCTATACTTAATGTTCCATTCGTATTTAAAAAAAATGGTTGTTGTACACATTATTTTTTTTCTTTTACACATTTTAAACATCTGTGCTTTTTGAAACCTTTTTTTTTTTACAAATTTTAAACATCTGCTTTTTTAAAAATATCTTGTTTTACACATTTTAAACATCTGTGCTTTTTAAAACTTTTTTTTTTTACACATTTTAAACATCTGTGCTTTTTTTTTTTTAAACATCTTGTTTTACACATTTTAAACATCTCATAGCATCGTTAGCTAGCACCTCTTGGCAGACAACACACTGGCAGTGGAGCATCTTCAGATCCAGTCCATGAAAATCCAAACTTTAAATAATTGTGGTCATACTTCCTTTTTTTTTTTTTGCTTGGCCCAGACTGTCTCCTAACTCACTGTAGCTTTAGGTACTAAAAATCTATCCATTTTGTCTCTGGCAAAGGCTAGCTGAAGTTCGCTAAATGTCCGCAATAGTAACTTATTCTGGTTTCTCACGTTGCGCCCCCCCTGAAGAACTCTGGCGCCCCCTAGGGGAGGCGCACCCCACACTTTGAAAAGCCCTGCTTTAGGCCCACTTTACATGGGGACGGTCTGAAACAAAAACGCAAAAGTCCGTTTTCGTTCTCACTTTTTTCCGCGTCTACACGACCGTTTTCAAGGAGAAAATCTGCGTCTATACGGTGACGCATAAATGTGTGGAATTCAATTGGATGTGCATGCCAGGCGGCTAGGTGGTGCTGTGAAAGACCTCCGCTATGTCTGCACGCATGCACAACGTCTTCCGTCTTGTCTGATCTGCACATCTGCGCCGCGAAAACTTTGACTACTCTGGCTATGGTAAGAAAGAAAGTAAGTAAAAAAGTAAGAGCATACTATACCTGACTCTGTTCATTAACGGTATATGTGCAGATTCGGTATAGATGTTCGAAGGACTCCTGGACGTTTATTAAAGCTGCCAGAGCAGCTTGAAGGTCTGTTGGATCGATGTAATCAGACATGCTCTTACTTTTTTACTTACTTTCTTACTTCCCGGGCTGGTATGTACAGTATATGACATATGTATGACAAACGCGTACCCAACGTGAGCAGATCCGAGCAGAGTTTCGCGTATTGGGTAGTTTAGACGGATATGCAACGGGGGCTGTTTTTAACTTATCCACTCCGGAAGGCGTTTTCAATTTTTTCCATTTTTCAGCCTCGGAAACGCCGTCCCCGTGTAGACGAAAGGCACTTCCAATAAAATATTTAGTCATTTTTACCCAACAGCGTCCTCGTGTAAACGGGCCCTTAGACTGATAATTCACTTTAAAATTCTCACATCAGCTTTTTATTAACCATTAGCCTAGTAGAACTTTAACTTTCTCTCACAGCATGATGTCCTACACTAGGCTCCGTGATGCTAATTATCCTAATCTGTGCCAAGTTATGCTACTGTTGGCTCAATGATAGTGATCAAACAGTTGTTATTCAAATCCCTGAACTGCCAGAGAACCATCGGCAGTACCAAATCCTTAACCCTACTTCACTTTAGCCCATTTTAGATAAAAGCTTAGGCAAATAAATACCTGAACTAAACCAAACGTGAGAGCAGCAGTGAGAAACCAATCTCACTGCAGTGAGCAGTGAGAAAGTTTGTAAACTTTATTTACAAACCTTAAGAGCCAGGAGCAACAAGAAAGTCTCAACACTGTAAAAGCCTCTGTCCACAAAATCTCCCATGAAAAGGTAGTTTGTCTCTGGAACGTCACCTCCCACCTGTACACAAAACAAGCCCACTTAAACATGCTTTTAGTGATGTAACTAAACTTGTTTTAACTTTATAAAATAAAGATAAATCCAATTTCTATAAATAGAAAACTACTGAGATAATTATATACTCTAGTCCCATGGCTGAAAGCCAAATTAACTGGATTAAAAGTGGCAACAAAACACACTTTAAAGGTAGACTCCCTTTCAGATTTTTCGAATTTAGGCCATAAAAAGAATTTTCCCTGACAGCCAGTTATTTTTTTTTTTGTGGACCGAAAGCTACTGAATTCAAATAACAGACTTCAAATTTTATTACTTTTTTCCCCCTAAAAGAATAATTAATGAATTTAGAGCCCCATGGCCCTAAATTCTCCACCATTTTTTTTCTTGCCTCACCATGACCAAAACCAAGATCATGCATGACATGGTGGGGTTTCCCCATTCACTGTGGGATACAAATTTGGAACCTGAGAGGCAGCATAGAGAACAATGGAGCACGTGAGTGTGCACATAAAACACGGAACACCGGCTACAGTAACGGAAAGTGAGAAGAAAAGACCCTGTATTGTGAAGGAAAGGAAACGCAGGACCAAACTAATAAATATCAGCAATTGGAGATTTTTTATATTTGTGTGTGAGAGAGAATAGATTTTATTTATATGTATAGGGTTAGTCAAAATTATGTTAACACTTAAATGGCAGAAAGCATTCATTCACAAAACATACATGTGCAAGATGATTTACAGGATGGTCTCAACCTGTTCATCATCATGTTCAACACAAAAACCAGCGAGCAACATCTCATTCTCTTATCATCTCTAGCTGCTTTATCCTGTTCTACAGGGTCACAGGCAAGCTGGAGCCTATCCCAGCTGACTACGGGCGAAAGGCAGGGTACACCCTGGACAAGTCGCCAGGTCATCACAGGGCTGACATATAGACACAGACAACCATTCACACTCACACCTACGGTCAATTTAGAGTCACTAGTTAACCTAACCTGCATGTCTTTGGACTGTGGGGGAAACCGGAGCACCCGGAGGAAACCCACGCGGACACGGGGAGAACATGCAAACTCCGCACAGAAAGGCCCTCGCCGGCCACGGGGCTCGAACCCAGACCTTCTTGCTGTGAGGCGACAGCGCTAACCACTACACCACCGTGCTGCCCCACCAGCGAGCAACAGTACCATTTAATGTCACCCATAGCACGTCTTTCATGCACGTTATTTGCTCAGGAATCCCCTCAAAATAAATAACTTCCCAGCCACAGAATGGCCTGATTTTTTTTGAGATATTACAGAAATAAACATACATCAAAGAGGGAATTTCAGAGGGAACTAAATTTCAATGGAAAAATGAGCAAGTGCATGAATCACTGTGAGGGGCGATATCATGTAGTCAAAAGCCTTGATCCTCTCTTGATAACATCTCTGGTGGTGAGGCATCATGTTTCTGCCCTCAACAGAAAGGAAGAAAGTCTTCATTCTTAAAGCATATATGCAGAGCCATGGCCTCACTTTTGTTTATAAATGCCTTGAGATCTGAAGAATGGCACAGGAATAGTTTAAAGCGTTAACAATAAATCTAATATAGTAATTTTTATGATTAAAGTGATTTATATAGGTAGCGGTCTGAGTGAATGACATTGACGTCTGTAACGTCACAGCAAGAAGGCTGTCTCATCGGCACTTCCGCTATACTAAAACACAGAGCTGACTGCAACTCTGATCCTCCATCGGCTAATTTATCGCCATGCCACGTAGATGTGTTTTTGGCGGGTGCAGCAACACGACAGAAGGTGGATTTACGTTGCCATTCATGACCCAAGAATGTTCAAACTCCAAAGATTTGGACGCGTTTTGCGAGGACGTTTACGGGCACATTGGGTGCCTGTGAAGTGGTCCTCTCCTCTGCACGTTTTACTGAAGACTCGTACGAAACCTCTGATCTGTTGAGGAGCGCTGGCTGTAAGCCCGTATTGAAAGAGGGTGCAGTACCAACAATTAAAGGAAAATAAAACTACAAGTATTTATTTTTTATTTTTTTAAAAGGAAAGTGAGTTCAGTTGCACCAGTCCTCCTGGAGTGAGCCGAGGATTGTTGCTAAAACCCGGGACGAAACGGAACGGGACATATCACTCGGGCAGTGACCTCCCTGCAGTTGTTGCTAAAACCGGTGACATCCCGTTCCATCCCGGGTTTTAGTAATTGCCTGAGCCCAGCAGTCATGGCGGACTACACAGTATGAAAAGCAAATGAGTGGAGCAGCCGTCTTATTTCTAAACTGGATGTTGCTGCCATCTCTCCCCTATGTGGAAGAAGTGAATGAACTGAGAACTGAACGAACAACTGAAAGTCAGTTTCTTTCAAAAACAATTGGCCACAAGATCGGCCTTCAAGATCTTACCTGTCTGTGTTCAAGCGAGAACACAGACAGGTAAGCGCCAACTCTCATTTGGATTAAAAAAAACAAAAACAAACAAACAAAAAAAACCACCATTGTTGACCTGCATTTAGATTAATACTTGTAACTTGTATTGTGTGTTTAAGTTACTGGGATAAAATTATTTAATTTGCTTCAGAATGTGATTGTCTCAGTTTATCTGATTATTTAATTAGCCTTTTACGTTTTATCAGTGAAAATGCATGCATGTACATGTATGTTGCACAAGTTATAACACCTATCCTGTTTTAATGAGAGTCAACCCACAATCAATGAAGTCAAATCAGTCTTAGTTGAGCAAGTCGGTAACGGTATTTCTTACTTTCACCGTAAATTTTTATTTATATGACTTTGGTCTATAGCTGTCAAAGGCCTCGGCCTTAAAACTGGTTCCTGCTGTGACGTCACACACACTCAGGGCTGGCTGGCTCAGCGGGGCAGCTCAAATGCCAACTTTGCAGTCGAATTTAACTCTCAAATATATATTTTTAATTCCCATTTAGGCAGCATACAAGAGTCAAGGATGGAGATACTAGCCACTCAAATTTATTTTAAAATGAAGGCTCTGCATATCTCCTTTAAGCAGACTGTACGTTGCGTCAGTTACAGTTCTGTGCAATTCTCTACCATTCGGTGTCCCCTATTCTGCAGAGATCCATACAAGTCAGTTAATATGACTAGCAGAAACAGTTCCTACCAACAGCTGGATCACATCCTTAGGGTGTGTGCATGCACATGCACTGCACAGCAGGTACTGAGATGAGGAAATATAGTCAAGCTGGAAAGTCTGCACACCCCATTTCACCTTCTTCACGTTTTATTATGTGACAGACTTAGGCCCAATCCCAATTCTAATTTCTACCCCTACCCCTCCCCCTTCCCCTTGGCCCTTCCCCTTGAAACTGAGCTACAAGGGATAGGGCTTGAAATTCAACCCTTACGTATTGGGATAGCCCTTCAACGATCGCATACGTCATTGCGTACCTCCGTCAGCGCTTACGTTAGCAAAACGCGACCAAATGCGTCATTGGCTGCGACCAGCCGCTATAGTCAGAGCCAGAACAGAAATCTCTGCTGGCAGGGTGTGATTTGTTAACTAACGCCACTGAATGGGATATCTTTGGCGCTTCGTGCACCACATCTGACAGAATGAGGTGTCAGAACACTCATGTAAACAATAAAAGCGAGAATAACAGAACAAAACGTACGCAGTAAAGCAACCGAAAACAATACTCACTCCCAAAGCTTTTTAGCAGCAGCTTGGATTTCAGAAATCGCTGCTCATTCTCAGCTCGAAAGCGAATCAAGCGGCATGTTTCCTCTGGATAACAACTTAAAACACGTAAATAATGGAGAAAATACATTTATGACAATCTTTCGCCGCGGGAACCGCCATCTTTCTGAAATCCGCATGAACTCTCGCTGAAATCCGCATGGCATTGTGGGAAATCACTCAAACCCCTTCGTTCGGAGTCAGCTCCAGGAAAATCTCCGTTTGGAGGGGTACAGAAGCCCTACCCCTTCCCCTACCCCTCCGCGTTAACTGGGATTGGGATACCCCTACCCCTTCACGTGAACGCGCAAAATGGAGGGGAAGGGCCAAGGGGTTGGTCCAAGGGGTGAAATGGGATTCGGCCTTATTCTACAATAGATTGAATTCATTTTTGGTCACAAAATTCTACACAAAATAGCCCACAATGACAGTGAAAGCAGGTTTTTAGACATGTGCCAATTTATTAAAAATCAAAATGTAAAATATATGTACACAAGTGTGCACACCCTTTGATATGACACCCAAAAGTGAGGTGAGGTGCATTTTGTTTCCACTTATGCTGCTTGAGATGTTTCTACAACTTAAGAGTCCACCTGTGGTAAATTCAATGGATTGGACATAATTGGGGATTGCCAACACCTGCCTATATAAGGTCCCACAGTTGACAGTGCATGTCAGAGCAAACTCCAAGCCATGGGGTCAAAGGAATTATCTGCAGACCTCAGAAACAGGATTATGTCAAGGCATAGATCTGGAGAAGGGTACAGAAAAATTGCTGCAGCTTTACAGGCCCCAAAGAGCATAGTGGCATCATTCATAAATGGAAGAAGTTTGGAACCACAAAGAATCTTCCTAGATCTGGCCGCCCGACCAAACTCAGTGATCGGGGAAAACGGGCCTTGGCCAGGGAGGCGAGCAGGAACCCGAGGGTCACTCTGACAGAGCTCCAGTGTATCCTTGTGGAGATGGGAGAACCTTTCAGATGATCAACCATCCAGGCAGCACTCCACAAATCAGGTCTTTATGGCAGAGTGGCCAGATGGAAGCCACTCCTTAGTAAAAGGCACATGCTAGTCCGCTTGGAGTTTGCCAAAAAGCACCTCGAGGACTCTCAAACCATGAGAAACAAGATTCTCTGGTCTGATGAAACCAAAATTGAACTTTTTGGCCTGAATACCAAGCGTCATGTCTGGAGGAAACCAGGCACCGCTCATCACCTGGCTAATGCCGTCCCTACAGTGAAGCATGGCGTTGGCGTCATCATGATGTGGGGATGTTTTTCAACAGCGGGAATAGGGCAACTAGTCCTGATAAAGGGAAAGATGAATGCAGCCAAGTACATGAAGATCCTTGAAGAAAACTTGCTCCAGAGCGCTCTAGACCTCAGACTGGGGCAAAGGTTTACCTTCCAACATGACAACCTGACGCGCACAGCCAAGAGAACAAAGGAGTGGCTTCAGAGAAAGTCTATGAATGTCCTTGAGTGGCACAGCCAGAGCCCAGACCTGAATTCAACTGAACATTTGTGGAAGGAGCCAAAAATGGCTGTGTACCGATGCTCCCCATTCAACCTGACGGAGCTTGCAAGGATATGCCAAGAGAAATGGGCAAAAATGCCCAAAAACAAGTGTGTCAAGCTCGTAGCTTTTTTTCCAAGATGCCTTGAAGCTGTAATTGGTACCAAAGGTGCATCAACCAAGTATAAGGCTAAGGGTGTGGACAGATATGTAATCCCTAAACAACCTATTTTTGTCAGTAAAATAAAATGGCATATTTTATAAAAACCTGCTTTCACTTTGTCATTATGGGCTATTTTGTGTAGAATTTTGTGACAAAATATAAACTCACTCAGTCTATTGTAGAAGAAGTCTGTAACGTAATAAAACGTGAAGAAGGTGAAAGGGGTGTGCAGACTTTCCGGCTTGACTGTATGTGAACCAATTGGGGTGTGTTGTATTTAAACAAACCCATCAAATTAATTCTTCTCTGCATGAGTCAATATCAGGACTGTGAAATAGAAATGACAAAATCCGAGGAAACAATTTTAGCAGGGGGTCTTGGGGGCGCAGCCCCCCAGGAGCTGTGGGCCTGGGGGCCGCAGGGCCCCAGAAGCTGAACAGATTTTGTGTATATTGATGGATTTGAAGCATCTCCTGAAAGCAAATATTTTCTCAACCATGCCATTTGATTTGAACTGTTATTATTGTGTTGAAATAATACTATATGAACTGATTTACCTTTTAACTGGTAAGGGTTCACTTGAAGAATGAAAATATATCAATAACATACCTCATATTGTAAATTCACTTATATTCTTGTGTCGATTTGTATCAATTCATTGGGTACCATAATGTCTTTTCCAGGGGGGACATTCTAGACTGACTATTAAATAATAGTCACTAATGTTCTTGTTTTTGAACTGATTCAATACCAAAATGTCTCTCTTGTTCATGTTAGACAGATTCTAGTCAAAAACTATATACACAACTATTTACAAGTCAATATTTATATTTATTTCTTTTTCTTTGTTAGCAGTTTCTTCAGCTTAGAAAGCCTACTCTTTTCTTTCTGACTTTCTATATGGCTTTTCCTTGCTCTTTTGGTCTCTCTTTCATTACATATTCATGATAACAATGAACATTATGAACAATAAGTTAAAACTACATAAATAATAAATGTGAACAAGATGGTCTACCTGGTAATCTATAGTTCAACAGCTTCAATTTCACCAATTCCGCATGTTTTTTTTCCTTTAACATGGTCAACCAAACGTGTTCTTCCACCAGAACCGTACTTCACATCCTGATGGCACAAGATGCAGTAAGCTTTCCCTGGTTCTTTTATCTTCCGTATGTGCTCATGGAGATGTTCACTACCGGCTTTAAACTCCAGCCATCACCAATTCCATGGATTTTTGATGCCGTTTTCCTTGTCAATGTTTTTGACATCGTTGATCTCACCCTCCCTCTGAACGATGTCCCTCCATGATGCAGACATACCGCGAAATTCTCCTCTTCAAAACCGTTGATATCGAAAGCGTGTTTAAAGAGCACAATGGTAAAACGAAAAGAACAAGATTCGCGCCGTAGTTTGTAAGCATGGCGCAAATGCCATAAACTGGTCTGTCATTGTCGCAAAAGAAAAAAAGATACCAAAAAAATTACGATGTCGTTACAGAAAGAACAATTTGCAGTAGGCTCTTTCCCAGACTCGCCGGCTCAGTGACACTCGCTGTACGAGACCACTAGCGGTCGGTAGACAACAACTCCCCCCCCCAATTTTTTATTGCAAAATTAGATGATTTACTAAAATTATATTTTTGGCGGCCAACTTCGCGGAATTCCGCAGATTTTTCACAGCCCTGAATACACAGTTGTTCTTTTCCCCTCTGGCTAGAGGGGAGCAAGTGGTTTATAAATTAAAAAAAGGGGGGGGGGGGGGGTGTTAGTGACCATTACATGAGTTTGTTGAATCCGCTTGTACACTTAGCAACCGAATGAAAAACTGACAGCCTGGATCCATAATCTGCATGTCCTGGTCAGATTAATGACAAGACCTCCAAGGTCTGTTACACCAACAGCACAATATAGTTATTGCGATCATTTGACGATATCATTAAGGTGATTATTGATGACGCATGTTTGTATGCTGGACTCTTATGGCTCAGTTATAATTAGGATATTAATCAAAGTAGTTAACCTTATAGTAATCGTTAAAATCATTTAAATGTGTTTCCAAATTTTCCATCTTTGGCCAGTAATTCAATGACTTCACTGAGCACATTACATGTGGGTGTGAACAAAAGACTCACTCTGAATAACTCCTTCAGGTCATAAAACTGTCCATGGATATCACCGCACACCTGGGGGAGAAAGAAATCACGTTACATCAATCTGCATGTTTATACAGGCACAATAGCAAATAAAATGTGAACACATGCAGCTAACAGGGTCTGTTTACATTTTTTTTAAAAAAGGGCTGCGTTTGTGTTCGCATGGGTGTGAGGAGAGCGTATTCTGGATGCTGGTTTTTCAAGACACGCCAACATCACTGTTTTAGTCATGAGACATACACAAGAAATACAAATGGCATAACCGTTAATCATTATATTAGTACCATTTGGCAGCATTTTACAAACCCACAGAACCGGGTAGACCTGATTAAACATCAAATGACATTTATATGACAATCTGAAATGACTTTGAAGCATGATTTATACTTTTTGGGCTTACAAACGTTTAAAAGCCTAAAGACCATACACTTTTTACATTAGTTAAGAGTACAGAGATGTTTTACAAGATAAAACAAGCATACTATCTTGAGTAAAAATAATTTAATTCCTAATGGCCACTGTATTAGCAACACTATGATGGAATATGAACAGCAGCAGTCCTCCTTCATACAACACCATGTCTCATCTCATGATATTCATCATCTTTTTCCACACCATCATATGAAACTGCACTATTGAGAACATCTCTGATGTAAAACAAGTGTCTTAACTCAAACGTGAGGTGTTGGATCATATTTTCCAGCACAACAGTGCATCAGCCATGCTAAGCATGTTTTGTAATAGTAAAAAAAAAAAACAGGGTGGTACCATGTGGCCTGATGGAGAGCAGTGTTACAGCTACCTGGGATTTTTATCATCATCATCATCATCATATTAAAGAATGACACGTCATACTTTTTAAAATCAGTGTATAGTTATACGTAATGTTGTAGGATGATCTGCGAAACAAGTTATTTCCTGTTAATAAACGTATTCCTTCACCAGTCTCTCTTCTTCCTCTAGAAGTTGAGAGAAAAAAAAAAACCCTCAGCTTATCACATGACTAATGCCACTTTTCCACTACCAACGCGGCTGAGTTGGGCTGAGTCGAGCTGAGTGGGGCTGTTGGAGTTGCATTTCGACTACAACCGTGCTGGCTGGAAGTGGGTGGACACATTGGGTGGAGTTAGCGAAAGTGGGTGGACGTCACGTGATGTCGTTAGGCGGCGCAAACAGTGACATCAGTGAGCTTTTAAGCGGTAGTCTCACGACCCGGATAGTAAACAATAAACATGGAGGACATGGAGTCGTTAGTGTTGCTGGTCTTGGTGCTGTGGCTTGTTGTCACTGACAACGCCAACAGATACTGGCAAGAGCGTATAGATGAGGCGAGGCGCATAAGGCTTCAGAAATTCTCGTAATTCGTAATTCTTCTTCCGGGTTTACAGATCCCAGAGTGCTCGCGGGGCGTGTGTGGGCATGTGAGGACACTCCTCCTCACCAATCAGTGCACAGGGGAGTGTCTCCTCACGCCCCTAGCCCCACTCGGCTCGGTTTGGCTCACTTCAGCCCTACTCCAAAACCGTGCGAGTTTTGGGTGCTAAGCAGGGCTGAAGCGAGCCGAGTCGTGCTGCTCTAAGGTAGTCAAAACGCGAGCCGTGTCAGACTGAAGTGAGCTGAAGCAAGCTGAAAAAGGGTAGTGGAAAAGGGCCATAAGAAACCACAAAGATCATAGCCCTTGAAAAAAATCCCCCAGCCTTACTTGATGGGCAAGCAGCACCCAAATCATACTTGCCCAAAACACAATTCCACTTGCCCAGAGCTTTATTTCATTTTGGAGAGAACAGAATGCAGTTGATTTTTTTTTTAAAAAGAGGTGAAGCAGCATAATTATCATAAATCCCACAAAACCATAACATCACTATATGCAGATACATTGAGAAAGAAGTTAGTTCTAGTAGCAGAGGAATGAATAATTTAGGGCAGGGGTTTTCAAAGTGTGGGAGAGTCAGCCCCCCCTCAGAGAGCAAATAAACAACAGCGCCCCCCTTACAATTTTTGTTGTTGCTATACTTAATGTTCCATTCGTATTTTTAAAAAATGGTTGTTGTACACATTATTTTTTTCTTTTTCACATTTTAAGCATCTGTGCTTTTTAAAACATCTTGTTTTACACATTTTAAACATCTCATAGCATCGTTAGCTAGCACCTCTTGGCAGACAACACACTGTGGCAGTGGAGCATCTTCAGATCCAGTCCATGAAAATCCAAACTTTAAATAATCGTGGCCATACTTCCTTCTTTTTTCAGTCCCCCCAGGATTCCACGGGCCTTTTTTGTGATTGTTGCGGGCTAAAATGTCTGATGTTGCGGGGGTTTTCCAAAAAATTGCGATGAAAGTTGCGGTGTTTTTTTAGGTTTTTGTTGCGATTACATTGCGGGAGGAAGTGAAAGTTGCGAGAAATTGTTGCGATTTTCTCTTTGTGATTAAAATTGAGTAATATGTTAAATATTATTACTGAAAAACTATTGATTAAAAAACAAAGACACTGAGAAATGGTCCTATAAACAACTTTACCAATATAAAAGATTACCAAGACTACAAAAATGCAGAAAAATAGGCTTTACTTATCCAAATGCACCTGCTGGTTAAAAAGTTAAAGTGCATAGAACCTCACAGCACAACATGAAGTTACCTTAAAATATAATATAAATGCCTCAGCTTTCATGTAAGAAAAAAACTATTAATACTAGTACTGTGTGCAGGAAGTCTCTCCTGAAGACTAAATTAATCAATTATTATAAACTAATAAAATAAATGGCTCAGGCTTCATAGAAGAAAAAAACAATTTGAACAGAATCTCACAGTATGATGCTTAAGCTGCCTAAACAATGGAAAATAAAATACCATTTTGGCAAAAATGTTGGCATCCATTAATTTCTTGTATTAAGTAAAAAAAAGTGCGCACAGTCCTTCACTGTAAACATAACACACTTTCAGTAACAGAATCTAAGCCTATATAAACACTGACTCGCACATCATGCAATGTTGCCAGATACCGCTGATGTTTTCCAGTCCAAAATATGTTCAAAACCCGCCAAAATGCACTTGAAACCGTCCAATCTGGCAACACTGCGTGCATGCTGCTTCTCTTGAACGTATACACAGAAGTAAGGTGGAAGGTAGTTTGTCGACGTCACCAACGATTGGTCAAATTTGCAGGAAAGTTGGGGTGATTGGATATAATTGCAACACCGCCCTGAATTTACGGGGATTGGTTGAATTTGCGTTGAAGTTGCAAATCGCAACATCCTGGAGGCTCTGTTTTTTTGCTTGGCCCAGACTCTGTCTCCTCACTCACTGTAGCTTTAGGTACTAAAAATCGATCCATTTTGTCTCTGGTAAAGGCTAGCTGAAGTTCACTGAATGTCCGCAATAGTAACTTATTCTGGTTTATTTTTCCTCACGTTGCGCCCCCCCGAAGAACTCTGGCACCCCCCAGGGGGGGGCACGCCCCACACTTTGAAAAGCCCTGATTTAGGGTATATTAAGCTGTGGAGAGTTTTGAATGAGTATAATATAGAGCTTTGATTCTGTTATCAAAGAAACACAGTCCTGTGCAAAATGTCACCGTGGAACCAGAGTGTAGAAAGGAACCTACAGTTCAAGAGAGCACTACACAAACACACTTGAACTTTACAACAGCTGCACGCATGTGAAATGAAAATAAATCAATAAAGGCATGAAAAATTATTTTGGATAAAATTGTTATTGTCCGTTACACACTTATCAACCTGTGTGACTCAGCTGTGCCTTTGAATCAAGAATTAATGAAAAGGGAACTTAACATTAACTTTTTATTGAAATTATTATGACAAGAATGATTATAGTTACTATACGACTATAGCTACAACTGGAAAGTGCCAATTCTGTTCGCGTTCGTAATTGTACCATCCACTATTAGATAAAATTAAAAGACACAATATTGTTTGAAAGTCTAGCGCAAGATATTTTATTTTACAAATAACACTTCAGATATTGTTTTAACACTAATAAGCATCACTGTATAAATGACAGAGTGCAGATAGCTCTGTAACTACATGTCCTTGGGGTTGATGAGACATGGAGGGGGTGGGGATGCCATCTAACCCACAGTTTAGGTCAGAGCCCTTTGAGAGTAAATGCTTCGGCTTTCACAACATTGTTCCCAAAAGCTGATGTCAGGAAAAAAGTCTTTACACAAAGAAGGTTTTCTTGCTTCTGTAGTTTTTTAAAAAAAACTGTTCTTCCGTGTCGGGACTTTTCGGGAAAAAGAAGGTATATTCCAACATGTAGCTAATGCTAACGCTAGGCCACAAATCTGCACCGTCATTCCAGTCATTTTGAGGAATTTTGTACGGATCATAACCGCTAATAAACTCTAATTTCTGTGTATATCTATCCTGCACTTCTTTCTGACTAAGATTGTCCAAGTAATCCGGTAGTAGAGCTTTTTTACAGTGCCTTGAAAAAGTATTCATACCCCTTGAACTTTTTCACATTTTTCCACCTTACAACCATGAACTTACAAGTTTTTTATTGAGATTTTATGTGACAGGCCAACACAGAGTAGCACACAATTATGAAGTGAAACGAAAATGATAAATGGTCTTCAAAATTTTAAATAAAAATCTGAAAAACGTGGTGTGCATTAGTATTTAGCCCCCTGTACTCTGATACCTCTAAATACAATCCAGTGCAATCAATTGCCTTCAGAAGTCATCTAATTATTTTGAAAAAAAGTCATCTAATGATGACTTATATTAAATAATAATAATGATGATTAATCATTATTATAACCATCCACACTGTGAAACATGGTGGTGGCAGCATTATGCTATGGGGATGCTTTTCTTCAGCAGGGACAGGGAAGCTGGTCAGAGTTGATGGGAAGATGGATGGAGCTAAATTCAGGGCAATCCTGGAAGAAAACCTGTTGGAGGCTGCAAAAGACTTGAGACTGGGAAGGAGATTCACCTTCCAGCAAGACACTCAGTACGTTTACATGTGCATCTAAATCGAGCTGCTGTCGGTAATCGAGCAAAGGGTCCCAGCAGGGGTGCCAGAGAAATCCAATCCTACATGCATACTGTGAAATCGAGCTATTGAGTGAGGTGCATTGTGCACCCGAGCCACAGGTGGCGCTACACGCCCCATCGTGTTGGTACACTTCCCGTTGTCGTCATGAAGAGCTATTCAAGAGTATAAACAAAGGGACTACAGGCGGAAATTAGCATGTACTGTTATAACCTGGTACAGACATCTGTCCTTACCACAAGGATAATGTTTAATTTGTACACTGTCCCTTTTAAAAATAAAATAAACTCTAAACACTAAGAAGAGTGTTTGTAGTTTGTATGTACGAACAGAAGTGTTCCTAATAAAGTGGGCGGCTAAGGTGAAGTGTCATGCCGACCGAGGCTGGTGTGTTTCCCGCTTGTGGTCTCGTCACTCGTCACTTCCGGAAGGGGAAGTGCTGAAGTAAGTAGATCGAATACGTAGCTCGATAGGGTTTACATGCACTAAATAGCTCAGCAGAAATCGCATAATCTAGGTCGTATAGCTCGATTGCGAGAAATCAAGTTCGGTTCAATTTCAGCCTAGCTTAGGTGTTTACATGCCATTTAGAACTTCGATTTCAGACGAGCAACGGCAGAAATTCGATTTTCTCTATGTGCATGTAAACGCACTGAATGACCCTAAACATACAGCCAGAGCTACAATGGAATGGTTTAGATCAGGGCTTTTCAAAGTGTGGGGCACGCCCCCCCCCGGGGGGCGCCAGAGTTCTTCAGGGGGGGCGCAACGCGAGAGACAAAATGGATCGGTTTTTAGTACCTAAAGCTACAGTGAGTGAGGAGACAGAGTCTGGGCCAAGCAAAAAAACAGAGCCTCCAGGATGTTGCGATTTGCAACTTCAGCGCAAATTCAACCAATCCCTGCGAATTCAGGGCGGTGTTGCAATTATATCCAATCACCGCAACTTTCCCGCAAATTTGACCAATCGTTGGCGTCGTCTTGAGGTGACGTCGACAAACTACCTTCCGCCTTACTTCCGTGTGTTCAAGAGAAGCAGCATGCGCGTCGTGTTGCCAGATTGGACGATTTCAAGTGCATTTTGGCGGGTTTTGAACATATTTTGGACTGGAAAACGGCAGCAGTATCTGGCAACACTGAAAGTGTGTTATGTTTACAGTGAAGGACTGTGTGCACTTTATTTTTTTTTTTACTTAATACAAGAAGTTAATGGATGCCAACATTTTTGCCAAAATGGTATTTTATTTTCCATTGTTTAGGCAGCTTCAGCATCATACTGTGAGATTCTGTTCAAATTGTTTTTTTCTTCTATGAAGCCTGAGCCATTTATTTTATTAGTTTATAATTATTGTTTAATTTAGTCTTCAGGAGAGACTGCCTGCACACAGTACTAGTATTAATAGTTTTTTTTTTCTTACATAAAAGCTGAGGCATTTATATTATATTTTAAGGTAACTTCATGTTGTGCTGTGAGGTTCTCTGCACTTTAACTTTTGAACCAACAGGTGCATTTGGATAAGTAAAGCCTATTTTTCTGCATTTTTGTAGTCCTGGTAATCTTTTATATTGGTAAAGTTGTTTATAGGACCATTTCTCTTTGTTTTTTTAATCAATAGTTTTTCAGTAATAACTTAATATTTAACATATCACTCAATTTTAAATCACAAAAAGAGAAAATCGCAACAATTTCTCGCAACTTTCACTTCCTCCCGCAATGTAATCGCAACAAAAACCTAAAAAACACCGCAACTTTCATCGCAATTTTTTGGAAAACCCCCGCAACATCAGACATTTTAGCCCACAACAATCACAAAAAAGGCCCGCGGAATCCTGGGGGACTGGAAAAAGAAGGAAGTATGACCACGATTATTTAAAGTTTGGATTTTCATGGACTGGATCTGAAGATGCTCCACTGCCACAGTGTGTTGTCTGCCAAGAGATGCTAGCTAACGATGCTATGGGACGTTTAAAATGTGTAAAACAAGATGTTTTAAAAAGCACAGATGTTTAAAATGTGAAAAAGAAAAAAATAATGTGTACAACAACCATTTTTTTAAAAATACAAATGGAACATTAAGTATAGCAACAACAAAAATTGTAAGGGGGGGGAGCTGTTGTTTATTAGCTCTCCGAGGGGGGGCTGACTCTCCCACACTTTGAAAACCCCTGGTTTAGACCAAAGAATATTCATGTGTTAGAATGGCCCAGTCAAAGTCCAGACCTAAATCCCATTGAGCATCTGTGGCAAGACCTGAAAATTGCTGTTCACAGACGTTCTCCATCCAATCTGGCTGAGCTTGAGCTATTTTGCAAAGAAGAATGGGCAAAAAATTCAGTGTCTAGATGTGCAAAGCTGGTAGAGACATATCACAAAAGACTTGTAGCTGTAATTGCAGCAAAAGGTGGCTCTACAAAGTATTGACGCAGGGGGAGCTGAATACTAATGCACACCACATTTTTCAGATTTTTATTTAAAATTTTGAAGACCATTTATCATTTTCGTTTCACTTCATAATTATGTGCTACTCTGTGTTGGTCTATCACATAAAATCTCAATAAAAAACTTAAGTTCGTGGTTGTAAGGTGGAAAAATGTGAAAAAGTTCAAGGGGTATGAATACTTTTTCAAGGCACTGTAGCTGTAGTTTTTTTTTTCAGACAACAGCAACAGATGCTGGACTTCTCCACTTGGCTTCAGTATGTGAACAGCCAATCAGCGGGTCCCATATGTGTTTATGATTTTTATGCCACAATTTACAACCAATGGGAGACACCCTTTGTTGGCTGTCCACCAATCACAGGTTCCTGTGCCACAATGGCGGTACGTTGATAGACACACGTACCAGGGTTTCCCATACATAGACCATTGTGTGGTGCAGCGCCACACAATGGATTCCTATCGCCACACAATCAGACTCGCGATTTTGAAAAAAAAAAAAAATTCATTCTGCTGCACATCATTCCGTTCATTCATAGTGCTTTCTTCTCGTTCACGCACGCGCACACCCACACACAGAGAGAGAGAGAGAGAGAGAGAGACAGACAGACGGAGAGGCGTGTACACAGGCCTGCCGTTGCGCATATAGACCCCTTTCACATGACGTCACCGCGCCGCGAGATTTTGTTAGGCGCCATATTGGAAGACCAAGTACATGCACTCACAATATAAAACAAAGTACGAGCGAGAGTAAAGTGACACGATGGCTGATAATTCTGGTTATGTGAGTACATTACCAGTTGCAGAAAGGGCACGGTATGTGGAGAAACTGGCTGTGATTGATGGGTTTGACCCATATGATAAGACTAGGGGCAAGGGAGAATGGAAACATAAGGAGGACCGGACACCAATTCTGCCATGTGTTTGCTACCCAGACATTGTAAACTATTTGTTGTTTACACCCAGTGCCTACACTCAGTGTTCGAACTATGCCGATATTTTCGGGGGGTTCCTTTTTTTCCCTTGGGGGTGCGTATCTCCAAACACATGAGAAGCCTATCTTATGCACATATCACGCGGACTCCACACCTTCACACACGCATTGCGTCTGAAGTCATAACTCATCAGGGGAAATCATGTCCACAAAACAACCTCGCGTCAACAATGATGCCACACGCAAGGAAAAAAAAAAAAAAAAAAAAACAGTCCGGCTACTCAATAACCAACCTGGCAGCAGCGAGCAAGCCCCAAACCATCCTAAATTATTATTATTAAATTGTAGAAGTCTGGGAGGCTTGCTCCTCATACAGTTATCAACTTGGGGCCACTTTAGCATGTTTTAAATCTGAATTTCTTGCGTTTGCTTACCTCAAAGTGTCCGCAGATCATGCACAGACTTATCCATTATATCCACAGTTTTTTGCCAAGTCTCACACAGGTTTCTTTCAAGTCTACTGTTGGGCCAATAAATCATAAATAAAACAGCTCAGGTTTGTTTGTTTAAGTCGTTTGCCACTCCACTTTATTCTCGTGGGTTCACATACCGCTGCCGTTATTATCCCCTTATCACGAGTTTGTTGGTCTTCCAAAATGGCGCAGGGTCTGTTTACTTCTGGTTTTGGGTGACGTCAGTGAAAGGGGTCTATACCCGGACTGCAAGTAGGCCTGTTAGGCTAATTAAAAATAACGCAGCCTTCCCGATTCGCCTTCCGACCCCTTATTTTAAAAGGTAGCCCATGTCGTGCTCGTGATGAACTTTATCATAGCCTTCTTGGCTTCATGAAATGGACATCCCTGAGTCAGGCTATAAACCAATTTTGATGCATACAGTAGCAGCTTGACGCGAGGAACCAGCCTTATCCCGTTTATCCCGCTTCAGCATTCATGCAAGTTATTAATAATGGCTTGACATTCACAATAAATAAGGATTTCCCACTAGCCTAAATAAAATGTTATACTCGCGGGGATGCCTAGTTGATGCTATCTGAAGCATAAAATCTGAATATTTTAAGAAACATCTTTATTAGCTTTATTGGCGAAGTAGAATTGCGAGCGGGATTTCTCATCTATGAATAGGGTAAGCACATAGAAATTCAGTATTCCTTTGTATATTTTTTTGATGTAATGGAAATTTTTAGTGCTTTGATGAAGAAAATTTACTTTTTTTATCCATAGATTGAAACAGACCTCAGGAATAGGCTCCAAGGGGAACACCTGGCAGCCTGCTTACGAATCTCCATAAATGGTCCCGAACCCAATGACTTCCCTTACGACAGGGCACTTGAGTTTTTTTTCAGGAAGCCACGCAGAATTAAATGTTCTGATAGGGCATGCAGGCTTTGCACCAATTAGGGTAATGCTTTTTCATTATTGTTAGTTGCCTTGGTGTTGCCTTAAGTGGTTTCTTACATCTAATTATGATATTTTATTTTATTATTATTTTGTTGTTACATTGTACTATTTATTTCATTTTTATGGGTTGAGGTAAGTGTTGAGTTCAATATTTAAAATAAAAACCTCCAGCTTGTTTTTTGCAATTTATTCCTTGAATGTCAACTAAAGAATGATTGAAAGATTGCCACCAAAAAGGCAAAAAACTAAGGCAGGGTTTCCCCAGGTTTGACCACCATAAAGTTAAGACTTTTTTAAGACCACTTAAATGAGAATTAAGACCTACATCACACCCATTATGCAGTCGTAGAACACCAAATCAAATTCCCAATAATGACAAATGTTTCAAGTAAAAATACTTTTATTATAAAAGTTATATACTTAAGTCATTATGTGCATTGCTTGTCGAATCTTCACATTCAAGACAAAAAAACAAGTCTAAACCTGGAAGAGAGGAGCACAACGTAGGGTCCACGTCATGGCCTTAAAGGTACACAAAAATGCAATGGAGCACTTGCATGTGACGTCACAGCCGATCCAGATTGTGACAGACGCCGTCTTGTCGGTCAAACGCCATATTTCCGCCTTCTACTTCTATTTCTACTTCTACCTTTTCTTCTGGAAAAACCTACTATATACAATTCTACTACAACGGCTGCGGCTACAAGCTCTCCCTACCTGTGCACTTTTATGTTTTTTGTGTGTATTTTTGCGTGTTGTTCGTCTGTACCAGACTTCAATATCCACTATAACCGTATGGACTTACTGGACATTGGTTTCCAGCAGAAAATGACGGTTTGTAGCGATTTCCATCGCATGCACAACATTCCGGACGAGATAGCGAGACCAGCGGGGTCCAGGGCTCGAAATTAACTTTTTTTCTTTGTGTCCCCCAGTGGTCCCGAATTCTGTGTTGTATTGTCCCGAATGGAAGCAATAGTGTCCCCATTTTTTTCCTCTCTGAAATAACCAGTGGTTAATATTATCATAGGAAGTTACTATTATATTTGTAACTATACGATTTTGAACCCTTTATATTATTTATATTTATACCATCTATCAAACTTTGGCGATCTCACTGTATGAATAGATACCCGTTTATTTAAAAGGGGCCAACTAGCTCATTCAGAAAATGTTTCAACTCACTACATCTGCAGTACACTTTAGCTGAAAATAAGACCCCTTTTATGTTTGTTTCATCTACTTATACCTTGAATATCTGTTGGCATATATAAGGCCAACTTATCATTTTCACCATTACTGTTATCCATTTTTATGTAATATACCTGTTGCCCCATTCAGAGATGTTTTGAAAGCCATCAGCCATACCATCAATGGATGAAATGCACACCCATGTTGCAAGCAGTACAATAGAAGGTTTGACCCAAAAAACGAAATATTTTAATCCAGTCTACAGTGTAAAATAAAGGAAAAACGCCATCCAATCATATCGAGGTACCACCTCAAAATGATTGGATACTGACACGTCAATCAGACTGAAGCCCGCGACCAGCCCGTCCCTTCTGTGTGTGTGTGAGAGCGAGCAGAGTGTGTCACAGAGTGCAGGATTCTCTCAGTGCGCTCCCTCCAAACAACGGGGATTTACACGAAAACGGAAGGAGATATTCACAAAATTCTTTCACAGTGAGCGCCACAAGGCTCTCCTGAACACACGGATGTAATTTTTTTTTGTCTGTAGTGTAAAAAATGAGGTCACTAGAGCGAGTTAAAAACGAGTGACTTTTCTGCCACGTTTATAATGGGAGTCTATGGGGCTGCGCGGCTGTGCTCTCGTTACTTTCAGGCTTCTCATTCAAAAACTGCAAGTCCTATCGCTCAGGTAGACACATTGTGTGAATCAGGACAAGTGTGGCTACTACTTCTGAGAAAATTGTGTGTGTGGAGTGAAAATTGGGGCTGAAAACACAGTTTAAATGAGAAAGTTTGAGCTATTTTTCCAAGCTCTCTACACTCTAACTTAACGAGCTCCACTGGTGTGTAACGCAATAGACACCCATTATAAAGCCGGATTTTCTCAGGCTTTATGAGGGGGAGGAGGGGTGGAGACGCGGGGGGTGGGAGTGTTTCTTTTCAAAATATGGCTTGCGGGAACCGTTATTCCAAAATCTTGTACTGCACCTTTAATGTAGAACTTTTTTTCTAGATCTATTTTTTTCCCATTGTCCCGGGATTGTCCCAGATATGATAATTTTGTGTCCCGATGATATTTTTTATGGTCCCCGGGACATTGGGACACCGTTAGTTTCGAGCGCTGGCGGGGTCTCCGTGGATTGTTATCGGAAGCAAAGCGAAGGAGGCGGCGCCGGGAGCGGAAGCAAAAGCGAGGCTGCAGAAGCGGCCTGTTGACTAAGCTCAGAAAACAGCCACTCAAATCTCCACTGCTAAGCTTCTACCTCTCCAACACCAGGTAAACAAGACGGACGATTTGGAATTACAGCTGGAATTACCTTATTCTATAATTGGCTGGTCAGTGCTATACTCAATACTTAAGTGACTTACCCATCCAGTGAGGATTATTTTCTTGTTTACAAGATGCCACATCTGAGTCGCTGACAAATCCTGAATTTCTGTAAAGATAACTGTCCAGAGATTTATAAGCACCCAGTGCTTCACCACTGAACAGCGAGGGAAAGTTGATGAGGTAATTATACACGTCTGGGTATTCCACCGCTGGCAGTTCAAAATCCACTGACGCGGTCATGAAAACTCCGTCCGGTAAGCCATAAGGGCTTATCTACAGATCTAATCTGTAGATCGCTTATTTTAGACATATATCTAGTTATCTGTTCATTAGAAAAATGAGTCGTGTAGTCCGTCGGTTGAAATTGATCCATTCTGTACACGAGTGCAGCAGTATTCAGCTGTGTTTTTTACCGACAAGATGGCGGCTGTGTACTTTCCGGTCATGTGACTGCAAGATCTCTATAGGCATACCAACACATTAATGCCAAAGGTGTGCACTCACCAGTCAAAAAGCCAAACTGAGGGCCTCACTCGAGGCCTAAAGAACTGTCTCTGAACTAATTATGACCATGCACCCAGAGATGATACTTAAAATAAAAAAAGTGATGTGGGTGTATTTTTTTTAAATAAAATATCAAAACATTCACAACACTCTAAACAGACAAACTCTTTGTCTTAGTTTCCCAGCACTTGCTTCAACCATTTTACATTTTGTACCCTTGTAAACGAGGGAGGGAGAGAGATACAGAGGGGCATAGATAGATAAGAGATGAGGGGGATAGATAGGAAGAGAGAGATGGATAGAAAAGAGGTAAGCCTAAAGTCTCTTAAAGGTGCACAAAAATGCAATTGGCGTACCAATACATTGGTACAAAGGTGTGCACTCACCAGTCAAAAAGCCAAACTGAGGGCCCAACTCAAGGCCTAAAGAACTGTCTCTAAACTAATTATGACCATGCACCCAGAGATGATAAACAGACAAACTCTTTGTCTTAGTTTCCCAGCATTCAACTTGCTTCAACCATTTTACATTTTGAAGAATAAAAAGAAATGTAAATACTCCTAATAAACAAGGGAGGGAGGGAAGACATAGATGTGGAGGTGGATAGATAAGACACAATGAGATAAATAGATAGGAAAGAGGTATACAGATGGATAAGAGTGATAGGAGAGATAGACATAATATAGATAAGTCAGAGTGGTAGACAGACATAAGAGATAAATAGGAGAGAGGAGAGGAAAGATAAAAAGATATAGATAGAATAGTGAGATATATAGATGGACAGGACAGACAGAGTGGTAGACAGTTAAGAGAGAGAGACAGACCGACAGATAGATAGGAGATAGACAGGAGAAAGCGAGCGATAGACAGATATACGAGTGTGAGTAAGAGAGAGAGACAGATAGATAGGAGAGTGGTCCATGTGTTTACTTTTCGTCGTCTTGTTTAGACTTTCGTCGAACATTACGACGAATCCACCACTTGCCTCGTTAATGTCTTTGACCAACTCCTTTGTTATATAAGGAGCAAGACTGAATTTTGTTATGCAAGACGTTTTGTTTTTTCCACAGGAGAATGTTGTAGCGACTTCCGAGTCTGGGAACATAGCCTTAAAGAGTTCGCTTATGCCCTCATTCGAGCTGTACAAGTGGTGTTCCGTAATTGTTTTTAAAATCCAGAGCACCTCTGCCCGAAGTGTCGGGGTTCCACCGACACCCATCATGCCACTGCTCGGCCCTTGTGTTGTTGCTAGCCTTGCCGATGATGTCTGGCTTGGCTGATGCTGCTGACATTCGTCAGCGGTGCTAGTGCCAACTCCAGGTGCATTCGGAGATTGAACCGTGCAGAACTGAGCGATGGGCTGGTGGCGGTGGAGGGCAGATGCAATGTGCTTTGAGCTCTTCATGTGAGACTCTAAAGCAAAATTACCTATAGTGGACAACTTGAAGGTCTTTCGACAAACACAGCATCTTGCTTCAACGTCACTTCCAGGAACCTCCCTCACCCAATCACGATATCTTTCATCTGAAAGCGACTGCTGATCAGTGTTGGGCACGTTACTTTCAAAAAGTAACATTATAGTTACTAGTTACTTTTCCCAAAAAGTAACTAAGTTAGTAACGGAGTTACTTTGTCATTAAAGTAACTAATTACCAGGGAAAGTAATTATTCCGTTACATTTTGTCCCCCCCCCCCCCCCCCCCAAAAAAATCAAATTAAATTCAATTAGTGTAATCATAATAAAAGTGAATGTTAACTTCCGGTGTAGCGACTAATGGAGTAGGACGCGTTTCTCTGAGCTCCTGCAGCAACCTTTAAAAAAACCTATTTTAGGTACACCTTTTGTATCTTTTTTCAGTGTGTGTGTTCTCCACCATCATAATTTGAATTTAACGCCGTCTTTTTGCCGATCAAAATGCCGCCAAAGCCTAAAGTACCTATACAACCACTGCGGCCTGCTTCGCACGTTGCATCCCCGCCTCGTAGTGACTCCCCTTCTGGTCTGGCCGAAGCCGCAAGCGGCGCTGCTTTCCACGATTTTAAGGCCGAGCTGCTCTCGTCACTCCGTGTTGAGATGTCGGCTATTTTTAAAACTGAGCTTCAGGCTGCCTTGACCGAAAACTTGTCAAATATAAAGACTGAGCTACAGGCAGTGAAGTCTGAATTATCCAGTAGTATTACAAACATCCAGTCCGATGTGTGCACTCTGAAGACTACCGTAGGTGAAATGGAGACATCGCTGTCCTCCTGCGCCGATGACATTACTACCTTACAGGCTAAAGTGGAGCATCTGTCAACTGAACTGATGAGATTGGACAATAAATGCGAGGATTTGGAGGCGAGATCGCGGCGCAATAACATACGGCTAGTGGGCATTCCCGAAGATTTTTCCACCTCCTTTACTGCTACAGCTGTTTCCTCTCTGCTCAAGGAGGCTTTTAAGCTTGAGAAGGAGCCTCTCGTGGACCGCGCTCATCGTACTCTCCAGCCGAAGCCCGGAGAGCGCCCTTGCCCCATAATCGCTCGTTTGCACTACTATACAGACTGTGTGAATATACTGCGCCAAGCCAGGGCTCAGCAACGGATCAAGATTGGAGACATGAGGTTTTTCTGTCTTCCCCGACCACACTCCGAGGACGGCCCGTGCCTGAGCCTCCTTTAATGAGGTCCGACGCCGACTCCGCGAAATACCGGGGATTCGCTTTGGTTTGCTGTACCCGGCGCGCCTCCGGGTCACTCATAACGGTGCAGAGAAGGAGTTTAAATCACCAGAAGAGGCCAGCGCATTCATCAGATCGCTCAATAGTGAAAGAACCAAGAAATGATACACAACCTTGAGGAAGCAGTGTCAGTTAATATTGACAGTTATTACTTTATTTCATTTGTTTCCTCTTTTCTTCTTTCTTTACTATTCTCAGTTTTCACTTCAACTTGATTGGTTGTACCGCTCTGTCAAATGTTGCTAGGACTGCAGGAGCTCAATCCGAAGCTCGATAGTCATGCTTAAAGCCGTAAGTTTTTGTTTTGGGGATCTGACTCCTTGTGGAGTTAGCACTGGGTTCTCCATCGTTTGGGGATGGGGTCGTTCTAAGTGCAATGGGGTGGGGTGTTCAATCTGTGTGGTTTTTTTTGTTTTATTTTGGGTTTTTTTGTGTGTTTTGTTTTTTTGTCCGTTTTTTTTTGCGTTTTCCCCCCTCTTTTCCTTCCTTCCCTGGGGGTCCGCATTCAGTCTATTTCTATCTCTAGGAACTTAACACATGTCCACCAACGCTCCTACTTCTGATATTCCACATATTGGGTCCTCTGTGAGATTTTTGAGCTGGAATATTAAAGGCATGGGGAGTCCAATTAAGAGATCAAGGATATTTGCTCATTTTAAACGTCTTAAAGCTGACCTAGTGTTTCTGCAGGAAACCCACATGCGCATCAAAGATCAGGTCAGACTTAAATGTTCCTGGGTTTCTGAGGTGTTTCACTCTAATTTCAACTCTAAAGCCAGGGGGGTTGCTATTTTAATTGGTAAGTCAATTCAGTTTTCAGTGTCTAAGGTGATAGACAAAAACGGCAGATACTTAATTGTTACAGGCACGCTATTCCATACTCCCGTTTTATTAGTTAACATATATGCCCCCAATTTTGATGATCCACACTTTATGAATAAACTTTTTGAATGTCTTCCCTCATTGAACAACAGCCTTCTTATTATTGGAGGGGACATGAATTGTGTAATTGATCCCAACCTAGACCGCTCTAACCCACAAACTCTGACCCCTTCTTTAATGTCGAGGTCACTTTCAGATTTTATGTCCAAGAACAGTTGCATTGATCCTTGGAGATTTTATAACCCTTGTACCAAGGAATATTCATTTTTTTCCTCAGATGCATCAGTCTTTCTCTCGGATTGATTATTTTATTGATGCTAAACTAATTCCCAAAGTACTGTCTGTCAATTACCACCCGATTGTTATTTCTGACCACGCTCCTCTTTCTTTAGATATTCAGTTCTCTTCACAACCCCGGTACTCTACACCTTGGAGGTTCAATACATTACTTCTCTCAGATGATAAGTTCACCAAATTTATTGCAATTAAAATTGATTATATCTCTATAAATCAAAATGATATGGAACCCGTTTCTTGTTCACTGCTGTGGGAATCATTAAAAGCATACTTGCGGGGACAAATTATTTTCTACTCTGCCCACTTGAATAAGTCCCGTAAAACCAAATTGCAAGAGCTTTCTATCAATATCACCAAATTGGACCAACTCGCTACTTGCCCCTCTCCCAGTTTACTTAAACAACGTGTTGATTTACAGACTGAATTTGATCTCATCACCACTAGTGATGCAGAGCGACTTCTCTTACGATCACGCGCCACATATTATAAGCATGGCGACAAGGCAAGTCGGCTCCTGGCTCATCAACTACGTCGCCAGGCAGCCTCACGTATGATCCCTCAGATAAAAGATTCATCCGGCTCATTGCATAAAGATCCCACTACCATTAATTCTGTTTTTCACTCATTTTACTCCTCTTTATATACGTCTGAATCTCCACCTGACACTACTGTAGTGAATTCATTCCTAGATGGCCTTAATTTTCCTGTGTTAAGCTTAGATGCTGCTAAGAAACTTGACTCACCATTAACGGTAGAAGAAATCACTCTCGCTGTGAGTAGCATGCAAAATAAAGCTCCTGGCCCTGATGGATTCCCAGTTGAATTTTTTAAGAGATTTCAGGAAAAACTGCTCCCTTTACTGCATGCTGTTTATAAAGAATCACTGGAACATGGCACTCTCCCTCCCACTTTAAGGCAAGCCTCTATAAGTCTCCTCTTAAAAAAAGATAAGGATCCAAATCTCTGCAGCTCATACAGACCTCTCTCATTAATAAATGTAGATGCTAAGATCCTTGCTAAAGCTTTGGTCTGTCGCCTGGAAAACGTTGTACCAACTATTGTCTCACATGAGCAAACTGGATTTGTTAAGGGGCGGCAGTTATTTTTTAATGTCCACACACTCCTAAATATTATTTACTCTAAAACTACCACAACACCACCTGAAGTAGTTATCTCGGTTGATGCAGAAAAAGCTTTCGACAGGGTTGAATGGGACTATTTATTTACTGTACTAAAGAAATTTGGACTGGGAAATGGGTTCATTTCATGGATACGTCTCCTTTATACATCTCCACAAGCAAGCATCTCCACTAATGGCATCCAATCCAGTTTTTTTACTCTAACCCGTGGTACCAGACAGGGGTGTCCCCTATCTCCTCTATTGTTCGCATTAGCTATAGAGCCCTTGTCAATCTTTCTGAGGTCCTCCTCAACTTTTAGAGGGATCTCATGATTGGGCACAGAATTCAAGTTGTCACTTTATGCTGATGATTTATTGTTACATGTCTCAGATCCTGTCCTTTCCATTCCCACAATTTTATCTGCTTTCCAGAGATTTGGATCATTCTCAGGCTATAAAGTGAATATCTCTAAAAGCGAATGCTATCCTATTAATGCTTCAGCATCATAGCTTACACAGTCAGATGTCCCTTTTAAGATGAATCTGTCTGGCTTTAGGTATCTTGGGATCAGCGTTACCAGAACATTAAAGTCACTTTTTTCTGCTAATTTTTTACCTTTAATGTCTAAAATTAAATCTGACTTCCAAAGATGGAGAAGCTTGCCTCTCTCGTTAATTGGAAGAATTCACGCAGTTAAAATGAACATCTTGCCCAAATTTCTATTTTTGTTCCATTGTCTCCCACTTCCTGCCAAAGCAGTTTTTTAAAACAATTGATCAAACTATTTCTGATTTCTTATGGTGTGGAAAGGCTCCCAGGATCCGTAAATCCATACTTCAGAGATGTAAATTCAATGGTGGATTGACACTTCCGAATTTCCAACTGTATTATTGGGCGGCACATATTCATATAATTTCATTTTGGTTCAAATCTACGAATCTGCCATGGTGCAACTTGGAGGCACAGTCGTGTTTCATCCTCTTTACCTGCTTTACTTACCTCTTCTATTCCATCTAGCCTCTCTGGCTTTACAAATAATCAAGTGGTTCTCTCCACACTTAAAATTTGGTATCAGTTTAGGAACCACTTCAAATTTAAGTCAGGATCTACATTAGCTCCTTTACTGAAGAATCATTTATTTCAACCTCCGCTTACAGATTCAACCTTCCTCGCATGGCATAATAAAGGCCTGAAATGTTTTAAAGACCTTTACAAGGATGGTATTTTTCGCAGCTTTATAGATCTCTCAAAAGAATTTCATCTCCCACCTTCTCATCTCTTTCGATACTTTCAAATTAGACACTGCGCTAAAGCTTTGTTTCCAGTTTTTCCTTACTTACTGCCTACTCTACACTGGGAGGTGTTTTTAAACCGCGATCCACTTCAAAAATAATTTATTTCTAAAGTTTATAACGAACTTCTTTCTTTTGATTGCTCATCAGTTACTAAAGTTAAGACTGCCTGGGAAGATGAACTGGATCTAAACTTGGAGGATGACTGGTGGGACACTGCTCTTAAGAAAATTCACACAAGCTCATCCTGTGCTCGTCTCACACTTATACAGTTTAAAGTACTGTTTAGAGTCCATTTTTCCAAAGCTCGATTGTCTCAAATCTATCCCAGTATTGCTGACAAATGCGACAAATGTCATGCCTCATCCTGCAATTTAACCCATATGTTCTACTCTTGTCCGCTACTCTCTTGCTTCTGGTTGAATTATTTTGATACCATGTCTAAAATACTTTCAGTGACCATAAAAGTCTCCCCCCCATGTTGCCATATTCGGGGTCCCAGAGGACCATAACTGATTTACCTCTCATCAATTGGATACTTTAGCTTTTACTTCCTTACTGGCAAGACGCCACCTTCTACTCTACTGGAAGTCGACTAAAGCTCCCTCGAGTCGTCAGTGGCTCAATGACGTCATGTCTTTTCTAAAGTTGGAAAAGATCAGATATTCAGTGAACGGTAACACTGCTAAATTTTATAACAAGTGGCTTCCCTTTCTTACATTCTTCCGTTCCCTCCAGTCTCTGCCCCCTAACTGACGGACCCTCTCTCTCCCTTTTTATTTAATGTTTTTTTTTTTTTGCCTTTTGGTTTTATTTGTACTGTGCAGCTTTAATATTTAATTATTACATAATAGAACTTCGTTGTTTATTTATCAATTATTTTTATTTTCTTTGAATTGTGTAATGCCTTGTTTCTATGAAAAAAAAAATCCTAGGAGGTAGGGATGGTGTGGTACTGAATGTTGATTTGTCATTGTTTCCTGTTTTGATGTGCCTTGCCTCCTAATAAAAATATTAATTAAAAAAAAAAGTGAATGCTAAATGTTTTTAATGACTGAAATGGACACTTAACAGAACCAATCAGTAACATTATCTACACTAGATTAATATTTTTGTGGGACAATGTGAGAAGACATCTATCAAATTTAATATATTTTTGTAGTTATTAAAATTGTTACTAATTACTGGCCACTGACGAGGACAAACGCTTTGTTCCTCGACATAATGTGCATTGCACGTACACATTTTTGCCTTTTATTTCAAGTAATGAAAAGCAATGGCTGTATTTCCAATTTGAAAGCGCAGTCTTGGGCTGACCGCTCGCCATCGCTGTGTCTTCTGATTGAAAGAGTGCGCAGTAGTGCAGTAGGCGTGGCCTACCTATGTATGTTGTGCAAATCTACTCTGACTGGCTGACTATGCCATTGTCTCGCGTCTCCCTGCCTCACACTAAAGCAGAGTAAAGAAAGGCTGAGCGAGCAGCGTGCCAGATGAAAACAGCTTTAATAAAGTAACGCATAGCATTTTATTGTAAGTAACGGGAACGGCGTTATAACCATGTAAAAAGTAATTAGTTAGATTACTCGTTACTAAAAAAAAGTAACACCGTTTATTTCTAACGCCGTTATTCCCATCGCTGCTGCTGATTAAAACGACACTTCCCCATGCTGCGATTCGCGGAGTCTCCTCTCCACCACGGACTCCGATGATTGCGCCGGTGCGAAAATGTATCAATATTGTTTCTTTCTTTGCGCATACTCCAAGAAATTCACTGATGTTACGCAAAACCCACGTTTTCACATTGTAGAATAGTATGGGTAAGTTTAAGACCTTTGTTTAAAAAATTAAGACTTGGGCAAAGCAATTTAAGACTTTTTAAGACCTTAATTTTGGAATATTAAATTTAAGACTTTAAGACCCCGCGGCTACTATGTAAGGTAAAAACTAAACTTTAACTTCAATTTTGGTGAGTAATTTTCATAAATTTAAAAAGACGGGTTTTCCACCAACATCAAGCCCAGCAAACTAATGGCCTGCCCTGTAAGGTAAAGTTGGGTCGAGGAATGAAACCAGGCAGGGTTCTGGTAAAAATTGTTTTAGCTGTCTTCTCTTAAAGAACTTAAAAGAATTTAGATTGAACTGAATAATCTCAAATGCTTCTTGTAGCTTTAAAATAGTCCCAGCAGGTAACTCTGAAGAAAAATACTGTAAACACCGCCCACACTTTGCATACACCCCAATGACCGACTCCACCGACCGCCACGACACCACCGCGCACGATTCCCTCATCGGCACAGTGGAGCACCACAAATTGCTACCTGGTCTGTGGGAAACACTGCGTACGTATATACAGGTTAGAAATAAGGAACATTAGTGATATTGTATATTATTAATTCCAATCATGATATAAAAGTTCCGAGTTTGACACCTGCCCGCTTCAACCGCATTGCTGGCACACGATGTCCTTGACCCTGGTCGCCCTTAGCCAATACATAGTTTTCACATGACGTCACAGAGTCGGGGATTCCCTAGTGGCGGCCATCTTGTGGGTCAAGCTTACTGTACGGGTCACTGAGCACACATTGTAGCGCGCGAGTACAAAATCTTCAAAAGAACCCAAGCAGGCTATTTAAAGCTAGCAATGGTGCACACCTGTTGTATTCACGGCTGTCGTAATAGGTCAGATGATGACGTCAAGCGGAGCTTTTATGGAATTCCCACTGTACGGGAGCACGAAGACGAGCAAACAAAGAAACTCAGCATACAAAGGAGAAATCTATGGCTTGCGAGAATCAACCGCAAGGATTATCAGCCTTCCAAACACAGCAAAGTCTGCTCCGATCATTTTATAAGTGGCAAGTTGTTTAAATAAACAATCAATTGTGTAAGTTTGTTTTTGGAAACCAAAACATCGTGTAAACAATCTCTGGAGAATGCCTAACTGGAACCGCTGAGTGTACATTTACATTGTAATGTACACTTAATATCGCTCGGTACAAGGCTGCAAATATATGATTATTACTGGCCTATAAATTGTCATATTTATCGTAAACAAAATGTAACAAGCCTACATGCCAGTTAATTACATTACAAAGTTTATACTGACATGGTACTGTAATACCACTAATGGATGTAAAATTTGTCTTAAATCAACTCGATATTATACACACACACATTTATATGCAGTGTTGAGAGCTCTAAAATTCCAATGTTTACATACCTTGGCTGTAATTAGGACATGACTGTCACTTGTTTTTATATGGTGGACTTCACGGACCCAGCCACAGACAAAATTGTATGACTCCAGCGACTTGTATGCTTTGAGGACGTCAAGTGTGTAGGCACTTTTACTATTCACAAAATAGTTCACAATATCAGGGTACGATATGGATGGCAGCCCTGCACAGTCACTTGAAAATGCATCTTTGTCCACTTCGTAGGGGTCAATTCCCCCAATCAAGGCCAGTTTGGCTGCATACCGTTGTCGTGAGATGTCGTCCAATGCATCTACATACTTCCGTTTGCTTGATTTTGCCAACATCGATCTTTATTTTAGAAAACTGACTATATAACTTCATAAATTCATCCGAGATAACGTAGCTGGTAATGGCGATGGTCCGTTTTGTTTGCCCCACAAGATGGTGGCTGGAGGGCGTTCCCCGGAATGCCGTGACGTCAGTGAAAACTATCTATTGGTATAATTGCGTCATTACATGGACCCCTCTGAGCCAAGCTTTTCCAGTACACTCAAACTTTGACAAATTATAACCAAAAAAAAGGAAATTTGCATGATTTCCTCAAAATATTTTTTGTACTTTTATATATTGTGTTGATGAATAAAACTTTTTAATGCATTTCCCATGAAACGAGACAAGCTACTTTAGACTGGTTCCCTGCTCTCTTAGCCCCTGTTGCTTAAGTTGCCAGCACTAACTTCTGTCATCCGATTACCAATCAAGTTTTACTCGTCTTTGCACAGACTTTAGTCATCTCGGCCAATCGGACATGAGGTTTTTCAAACATTGAATCAAACTCCTGTTTTCTTTCGTGGTTAAAAAAAATCCTTACTACTACAAAAGCACTGACACTGGAGACTCATTCTATAAATGTCATATTTGACATTTATAGAATGAGTCTCCAGTGTAAACGACTATTTCAGCACAATAACGATCTCAGGTTTTTCTTTGTTAATAGTAGAGCATTTTCCAAATTTTTAAATGTTTATCCTTAAACTAGTTCATGTAGACTTCTGTGAATGAGTTTTTACAACAGAAACGATGTATTCAAACAAGCATTTAACAGTGCCGTGGTATAAATCTAGTTAGACATTTCCAGAGATCTTAAAGACAAGATGGTATTCGATACTTGTACAGCAGGTCCAACTCTGAATTCCTTCCAAAGTCAAATCAACATGGCTGCTCACAGCATCAACAGTAAACAAAGTCTCTCCAAGACATGTGAAGCCAGGCAACTGCATTTTTTCGAACTGCTGCTCACACAGAAGGTGCTCTCCACCTGTTTCCGCATACAAGAGCTCACGTGATTGACTAGTGCCGCTGTCTCAAAACATTTCAATAATCCAGTTCACTACCATGAAATCATTAAATGATAATGATTCAGAGGATTCCCTTTACTTACTGTGACTGGAGAATCCACCCTCTGTACATTACTCTCTTCTACAAGAATCTCTCTAGAACACAAACAGATCAAAACAAACCCACAATGCAATTAGAAGGGAAATCCTGACAGTATGCATTAGATAATACTGTTTTCTCTCATGTTTTGCCAGAAGTAGGTGATCTTTTGATGTCATACGCTTCAGATACCTGTGTTATGGTATGACCTCAAATGTCACACTGAGAACACAATATAGTTATTGTGATCATTTGACGATATCATTTTGATGATTATTGATGACGCATGTTTGTACGTTGGACTCTTATGGTTCAATTATAGTTAGGATATCAATCAATACATCAGTATTGAGCCATCATTAGTCACAGAGCCTTTTCTTCATTTCTTAACTTGGTGATATGCCTGTTATTTATTACCTGGCTTTGGCACACAGAGCCTTGACCTCATTCTCCTTGATGAGCTCACATCTCCTCAACTGATCGATCTGTCGGTCCAGATCACTGATATCACCCATGGTGGAGCACACAAAGCAAGCCGAACTGTTTCCTCACCCACACACGCTTACAGACAAAATACCACTACTACGTAGAGACAGAGCTGGGGTGGCAGGGACTGATAGTAAAGACACCTATGGAAAAGAGGGAGGAAAAAAAATGAAAATTACACTTAACCAGTTTATTAGGTTCACCTATATTTGTGCCATTCCTCACTGTGTACCAGTTTAATATATAGGCATGAAATTACTAAATGGGGGCATGCTTGTATTTTTGCTGTTATGAGTGCATCAGACAGCAGTGAAGCAAAGAAAAACATTCTACAGTACCAGTCAAAAGTTTGTACACCCTGACTCACTGATAGGTTTTTCTGTATTTTGACTATTTTCTACATTGTAGAACAATACTGAAGACATCAAAACTATGAAATAACATGGAAAACACACATTTACCAGCTGGGAGGTCCATATCGTGAAATACCGTGACCGAGGTCTTGAAAGTACTGACCGATTCCCTCTGGGCCGAGGTCAGTATTTAAGGCCGAGGTCACAGTATTTCACCATACCGTGAAAATTTACAATATATTTATTTTTTTCTTTACCAAATTTTAACAGAAAATGAGAGCGCCCGAAAGGGAAAACCGAGCCGAGCCGCCATTTTGAATCCTCATTCACGGCTGTAATGCAAATTGCTTCCTCCTCGGTATACAAGTGCACTTCCATGACAGGAAAAAAAACCCTACATTTTGCAGCCTATGTAGTCCCCTATTTATACAAAATTGAGTCATTCAGGATTCAGCCATGTTTTTGCTTGGTGTTGGCAGCAGTTACAGGTTTTTAGCTTTCTCCTGACATGTTTTATTTCTTCTTCCTCAGGGTAGTAAAATTTGCTTTCGCTGTGAAGACTGTCATTGTAACTATCCATGTTGTAAATTTAATGCTATTCTCCTGAGAAATGCTGGCAAAAATTTAAGATTTTTGATAAAAATCTTATAAATAAATCTTATTTAAAAAAAAAAGATAAATGCTGACAAAAAATGCTACTATGTTGTTTGTTGTGAATGAGCGAGTTGCCAGAAGTCTGTATCTGGGGTCCGTATCGTAGGATACGGACCCGCTCGCCAGCCAATCAGAGCGCAGGATTTGATGGAAACCGGACCACAGAAAAAATAAATATGTTATTTACCAGCTGGGAGGTCTGTACCGTGAAATACCGTGACCGAGGTCTTAAAAGTACTGAGTGAGGCCCTCTGGACCGAGGTCAGTATTCAAGGCTGAGGTCACGGTATTTCACCATACGGACCGACCTTAAGCTGGTAAATAATATTTATTTTTTTCTTTACCAAACTCTAACAGAAAACGAGAGTGCCCGAAAGGGAAAACCGAGCCGAGCTGCTATTTTGAATCCTCATTCACAGCTGTAATGCAAATGGCTTCCTCCTCAGTATACAAGTGCACTTCCATGGCAGGGAAAAAAAAAAAAAAACTACATTTTGCCACCAATGTCGTCCCCTATTTATACAAAATTGAGTCATTCAGGATTCAGCCATGTTTTTACTCGGCCTTAGCAAGTTACAGGTTTTTAGCTTTCTCCTGCAATGTTTTCTTTTATTTCTTCTTCCTCATTGCTATCATGTTTGTTGTTGTGAACGAGCGAGTCGCCAGAGGTCAGTAACTCGGGCCCGTATCGTAGGATACAGACCCGCTCGCCAGCCAATCAGAGTGCAGGATTTGATGGAAACCAGACTGCGAAAAAAAATAAATGGAATTATGTGGTAAAACAAAGTGTTAAAAAAAAAAGTTTCATATTTTAGATTCTCCAAAGTATCCAGTGTTTACCTTGATGCTTTGCACATTATTTTGCACACATCATCTTAACCAGTTTCGTGAGATTGTCAAAAGGTAATTAGTGCAATTTCTTGTCTTCATAAATTTGAGATCAAACAGTAAATAATAAACACAGTAAATAGCCCTATTCCACAACTGTAGTAATCCATAATATGCCAAGAACCACTCAATTAGGTAAAGAGAAACGACAGCCATCATTACTTTAAGACATGAAGTGTTTTAATTAATAAAAATAAAGAAAAAACATTGAATTAGTAGGTGTCCAAACTTTTGACTGGTATAAGTACAATTCAGCCCTTTTTTTTTTGGGGGGGGGGGGGGGGGGGAGATATCATCTCAATTGTTCTCTGCTGCTTCATCAGGGTCACTTTCTGCAGGTTTTCCTGATGGACGAGGTGGACGTGGCCTGTTGTGTCAGATGCTGTGGCTACATTTTGAAAAAAGTTTGAGTTTTTCTACAAATAACATGAAGTAACATCTCTACTTTTTTTTTAAACCAGAATAAATGGAAATATTTTAGCTTACTTCCTAACGTTCCTTTGGCTGTCTTTCTCAGCTAAGGAATCAGTTTAACAAAGTCTCAATGCCCAAAAAGGCTTTCTAGCCAAATGTGATTTCAGAGTCATATGTCAGGATTTTGTGAAGTTGTCAGGCAGCGATCAAATATGTCAAGCAAATTTCTTAAAAAGACCCAAGAATACAAGTCATTTGCCAAAAGAACAAGATGATAAAGACTGAATTAATCAATAATTCTTGATGTTCATGCGAGACCAGTGGAGTGAAGCAGTGACCGTGAGTCTCCTGTTAAATACAACGAGTGAGTTTTTACAACTTTAGAAAACTAGTGTGACTGACTCAAGTGTAAAAAAACACTTGACTTCTGATTGAGATGTGGAAAATGTTGCCGATTTAATTTTATTTATTTATGAGGGGGCGGCAACCACCAGCCAACTCACATTCTTAGAAGAGTGTATGGTGTCTTTTTAGCTGAACAATAAAGTGATTTTTTTTAAACAATCCTTCTCTTCAGGGAGTTTCAATACAGTGAAATATTTAAATCCCAACATCATTAAAAGACTAGTTTTTGCTTGTTGTATGAAGTACACGGTTCATGAAAGCTCCTCTGCATAAATGAAAGTCAGTTTTTGAAGTTATAAGAACATCAGAATTCGAATTAGAATATATCAGTTAAAATAAAAATTCACTTGTAGTGAATAAAAAAAGTAAAGAAATTGGCGAATCTGTTGAAACTCCTAAATCAATAACCATAAAAATAAAATTTTACTATCGGCACCAGTCAGCAATTTGGACAACACACTGAACTAAAATTATATAAATAATGCCTGCTAGAAATATTTCCATATTACGAATGTGGAAAAACAAAAACTAACAATCCTGATGTGACAAAGTGTTTTAGTGATCCAGTGAGTTCTGTGAAAAACCAGTTCCAGCCAGTGGAACCAAACCCTGACGCAAACACTAATAATTAGCCTACTAGCTTAGCTTAACAATACACAGCTAACACACAGTGTTCGTTATCGTTTCACACCGACCACATTATTATTATTATTATACGACTTACTGAGATATGGACTGGGATATAATGAGTTGAAGACACCCGTCTCGAACCGCTAGCCCAGGCTATTCAGAATGCTGTTAGCTAGTTCACCGTGTTAGCCTTCTCAGCTAAGCTACCTGAGCTAATAAACTCGACAGGTAAGGATACAAATCTAACACATTTTCTCTGCATTCAAACTTCAATTTAAAAAAAAAACACTGAGATTCGTCTACACGAACCACACATTTTCAAACGCACCCAAAAAAGACACCGTGTTAAAAATCTCCATTAAAATGTCGCCTGGTGTGTTTGGGTCAGAGGGTGTTAGCTGAGCACAGCAGGGCCTCAACCATTATTATGACAACGGTACAACTTCGGTTAAAACTTACAACTGCGTGACACTGAACTCAAATAAATTAGGACAAATCGATTAAAATTGTTGTCTAAATTACCTGAAACACTTCACTCGCATTTAAATGTAGTTCAGAAAACCCGAAGAAACTTCTCCTTTACAACTCGTTTTCTTTCACCGGCTCCGAATCTCCGTCCACTCATTCGACACCATCGACTGGCGTCTAGCCCCGCCCCTTTCCACAGTTATTATCATAATCATCCCGCCCCAACCCATGACTCCATCTCAAACAGCCCCCTACTGGAAAAGTAGTGCATTACAATAGACTACAAAATGCATTACTTCTTACACTATGTAGGGCTTTTATTTAGGGAATTGAAATACGTTTTGAATACAGCCCTTATGTCTCGCTGACAGTCTCCCTCGCCTCACCGCCGAAAATTGACTGAAGAGAACGCTGAATCTTTTCAGCGGGTCAGATCATTTAGTTTGGTTCACCAGTAAGAGTCGACTCTTTCGGATCGCAAGCGGATCATCACCCTTTTTTTCCTAAAGCGGACAAACTCGATTGCAGTTCTTTGCTTAACTCTGGATTAAATTGTTTCATAAAATCGTACTGTACCTTCTAATTGACAAAATGACATTTGAATCGCATTTCCTATTTAAACTACTTTAAAATCCGTTGAAACAATTGCCATGATCCCTCAAACACACAGTTCAGGAATCAGTCATTTGTTTAACTGGGTGCTCTTTATCTCCTTTTAGGACTTGTGAAAATCTAATGATGTTTTAGATCATATTTATGCAGAACTACAGAAAATTCTAAAGGGTTCACAAACATTCAAGCACCACTGTACACCACCGTGCTGCATATACACACACACACACGGGCGGCACGGTGGTGTAGTGGTTAGCGCTGTCGCCTCACAGCAAGAAGGTCGGGGTTCGAGCCCCGGGGCCGGCGAGGGCCTTTCTGTGTGGAGTTTGCATGTTCTCCCCGTGTCCGCGTGGATTTCCTCCGGGTGCTCCGGTTTCCCCCACAGTCCAAAGACATGCAGGTTAGGTTAACTGGTGACTCTAAATTGACCGTAGGTGTGAATGGTTGTCTGTGTCTATGTGTCAGCCCTGTGATGACCTGGCGACTTGTCCAGGGTGTACCCCGCCTTTCGCCCGTGGTCGGCTGGGATGGGCTCCAGCTTGCCTGCGACCCTGTAGAAGGATAAAGCGGCTAGAGATAATGAGATGAGAATGAGATATATACACAGTGCCTTGCAAAAGTATTCACCCCCTTGGTGTTTGTCCTGTTTTGTTGCATTACAAGCTGGAATTAAAATGGATTTTTGGGGGGTTAGCACAATTTGATTTACACAACATGCCTACCACTTTAAAGGTGCACATTGGTTTTTTTATTGTGACATAAACAATAATTAAGATGAAAAAAAAACAGAAATCTGGAGTGAGCGTAGGTATTCATCCCACAAAGTTAATACTTTATAGAGCCACCTTTTGCTACAATTACAGCTGCAAGTCTCTTGGGGTATGTCTCTATTAGCTTAGCACATCTAGCCACTGGGATTTTTGCCCATTCCTCAAGGCAAAACTGCTCCAACTGCTTCAAGTTAGATGGGTTGCGTTGGTGTACAGCAATCTTCAAGTTATGCCACAGATTCGCAATTGGATTGAGTTCTGGGCTTTGACTAGGCCATTCCAAGACATTTAAATGTTTCCCTTTAAACCACTCCAGTGGAGCTTTAGCAGTATGTTTAGGGTCATTGTCCTGCTAGACCGTGAACCTTCGTTCCAGTCTCAAACCTCTTGCTGACTCAAACAGGTTTTCCTCCAGAATTGCCCTGTTTTTAGTGCCATCCATCTTTCCTTCAGTCCTGACCAGCTTTCCTGTCCCTGCAGATGAAAAACATCCCACAGCATGATGCTGCCACCACCATGCTTCACTGTAGGAATGGTGTTCTCAGGGTGTTGGGTTTGCGCCACACATGGCATTTTACAACCCCAATTCCAAAAAAGTTGGGACAAAGTACAAATTGTAAATAAAAACGGAATGCAATAATTTACAAATCTCAAAAACTGATATTGTATTCACAATAGAACATAGACAACATATCAAATGTCGAAAGTGAGACATTTTGAAATTTCATGCCAAATATTGGCTCATTTGAAATTTCCTGACAGCAACACATCTCAAAAAAGTTGGGACAGGGGCAAAAAGAGGCTGGAAAAGTTAAAGGTACAAAAAAGGAACAGCTGGAGGACCAAATTGCAACTCATTAGGTCAATTGGCAATAGGTCATTAACATGACTGGGTATAAAAAGAGCATCTTGGAGTGGCAGCGGCTCTCAGAAGTAAAGATGGGAAGAGGATCACCAATCCCCCTAATTCTGCACTGACAAATAATGGAGCAATATCAGGACGGAGTTCGACAGTGTAAAATTGCAAAGAGTTTGAACATATCATCATCTACAGTGCATAATATCATCAAAAGATTCAGAGAATCTGGAAGAATCTCTGTGCGTAAGGGTCAAGGCCGGAAAACCATACTGGGTGCCCGTGATCTTCAGGCCCTTAGACGGCACTGCATCACATACAGGCATGCTTCTGTATTGGAAATCACAAAATGGGCTCAGGAATATTTCCAGAGAACATTATCTGTGAACACAATTCACCGTGCCATCCGCCGCTGCCAGCTAAAACGCTATAGTTCAAAGAAGAAGCCGTATCTAAACACGATCCAGAAGCACAGACGTCTTCTTTGGGCCAAGGCTCATTTAAAATGGACTCTGCCAAAGTGGAAAACTGTTCTGTGGTCAGATGAATCAAAATTTGAAGTTCTTTATGGAAATCAGGGACGCCGTGTCATTCGGACTAAAGAGGAGAAGGACGACCCAAGTTGTTATCAGCGCTCAGTTCAGAAGCCTGCATCTCTGATGGTATGGGGTTGCATTAGTGCGTGTGGCATGGGCAGCTTACACATCTGGAAAGACACCATCAATGCTGAAAGGTATATCCAGGTTCACTGTAAAAAAAAATAGTTGAGAATACTTGAAATTTCAAGGCAACAGTCTGCATTAAGAATTTTATGTTTTGCCAACGATGTGCCCATGATAATCCAAACTATGATAAAACTGTTATCTTTATTAAGAATTCTTAATTAAGTCAATTTTCAATTCCTCATTCTGCCAACATAGATTTCTCTTTTTGCTGAACAGTGGCATTCACAGTAGTACAAAAATGCAATTGAGGTTATCAAAAAATTTTTTTTAGATTTTTTTGGGGCTTTTTTCACCTCTATTTGGATAGGACAGCGTAGAGACAGGAAATGAGCGGGAGAGATAGGGAGGGATCGGGAAATGACCTCATTTAATTTTTCTCTTTAAATGATACATTTTCTCAGTTTAAACATTTGATATGTCATCTATGTTCTATTCTGAATAAAATATGGAATTTTGAAACTTCAAAATTCAGTGGAATTTAAAAACATCATTGTTCCACAAATTGTTTTTATTTACAATTTGTACTTTGTCCCAACTTTTTTGGAATCGGGGTTGTACCATGATGGCCAAAAAGTTCAATTTTTGTCTCATTTGACCAGAGAATCTTCTTCCATGTGTTTGGGGAGTCTGCCACATGCTGTTGGGCAAACTCCAAACATGATTTTTTAAACAATGGCTTTTTCTGGCCACTCTTCCATAAAGCCCCACTCTGTGGAATGTATGGCTTAAAGTGGTCCTATGGACAGATACTCCCATCTCCACTGTGGATCTTTGCAGCTCCCTCAGCATTATCATTGGTGTCTTTGTTGCATCTCTGATTAATGCCCTCCTTGCCTGGTCTGTGAGTTTTGGTAGGCGGCCTTCTCTTGTCAGGTTTGTAGTTGTTAGGTTTCTTCATCTCTGGCCCTCACCATCTCGAGATCAGTCCCCTCGTGTCACCCAGACGTCTGGGGGTGAGTCGCAGAAAAAAGAAAGGAACCCCACAAAGTAGTTCGCAATCTTTATTCGCAAGTCCCCCAATACAACGAGAGAATACAGGGATTTTATATGTGTCTTATCTGTGTGGATGAAATTACATCACTGTTTGATATCTGTCTATGTGTGTGTGTGTGTGTGTGTGTGTCTGTGTGGATATGCAGCTATGCTATGTGTGTGTGTGTGTATATGTGAATGTGTGTGTGTGTGTGTGTGTGTTATGTGTGTGCGTCGTAGGATGTCAGACTATGACAACAGTGACTAGGTCAGTAAACCTTGGACTGAGCAAAACACATCTTAATTCCATCAATATGTATGTCTCATCTCATCTCATTATCTCTAGCCGCTTTATCCTTCTACAGGGTCGCAGGTAAGCTGGAGCCTATCCCAGCTGACTACGGGCGAAAGGCGGGGTACACCCTGGACAAGTCGCCAGGTCATCACAGGGCTGACACATAGACACAGACAACCATTCACACTCACATTCACACCTACGGTCAATTTAGAGTCACCAGTTAACCTAACCTGCATGTCTTTGGACTGTGGGGGAAACCGGAGCACCCGGAGGAAACCCATGCGGACACGGGGAGAACATGCAAACTCCGCACAGAAAGGCCCTTGCCGGCCATGGGGCTCGAACCCGGACCTTCTTGCTGTGAGGCGACAGCGCTAACCACTACACCACTGTGCCGTCCCTCAATATGTATGTGTGTGAGTGAAAATATATCCTCTATACATTTCATATTAGCAGATGTTCTAACAGATATCAGCATTTACGCACAACCTTAGGTCAGAGATAGAATGTTCCAAAATATATCAATATTATGTCTCGAGCAACGTGTCTAGCTTAGATAGAAGGTCACACAGTAACTTGGTCAAGTTACACAGGAGACAGAAGAATTCAATGCCTTCTAGCTGAAATAGTAAAGTAGAACAGAACAGAACAATGTTAAGAATAAATCCTTACAATTTTGTCACAAAATAAATTACTGCCTTCTTGGTCAAGAATAAATACTTACAATTATTTATCCTTACAAAGGAATAAAACCTTACAGTAGTGGTGCCATATTATTTCCATTTTGCTATAATGGATTTAATGGTGCTCCCTGGGATATTCATAGTTTGGGATATTTTTTATGACCCAACCCTAATCTATACTTCTCCACAACTTTGTCTCTGACCTATTTGGAGTGCTACTTGGTTTTCATTTTGCTTGCTTAGTAATGTAGCAGAGTCAGGGTCCTTCCAGAACAGGTTGATTTATACAGATATTATGTGACAGATCATGTGACACTTTGATTAAACACAGGTGGATCTTAATCAACTAATTATGTGACTTATGAAGTGAATTGGTTGGACCAGCTCTTATTTAGGGGTTTCATACGAAAGGGGTTGAATATTTATGCACACTCCAGATTTCTGTTTTTCATCTTAATTATTGTTTGTGTCACAATAAAAAAAAAAACAATGTGCACCTTTAAAGTTGTAGGCTTGTTGTGTAAATCAAATGGTGCTAAACCCCCATCCATTTTAATTCCAACTTGTAATGTAACAAAACAGGACAAACACCAAGGGGGATGAATACTTTTGCAAGGCACTGTGTGTGTATATATATATATATATATATATATATATATATATATATATATACAGTGGTGCTTGAAAGTTTGTGAACCCTTTAGAATTTTCTATATTTCTGCACAAATATGACCTAAAACATCATCAGATTTTCACACAAGTCCTAAAGTAGATAAAGAGAAGCCAGTTAAACAAATGAGACAAAAATATTATACTTGGTCATTTATTTATTGAGGAAAATTATCCAAAATTGCATATCTGTGAGTGGCAAAAGTATGTGAACCTCTAGGATTAGCAGTTAATTTGAAGGTGAAATTAGAGTCAGGTGTTTTCAATCAATGGGATGACAATCAGGTGTGAGTGGGCACCCTGTTTTATTTAAAGAACAGGGGTCTATCAAAATCTGATCTTCACAACATGTGTTTGTGGAAGTGTATCATGGCATGAACAAAGGAGATTCCTGAGGACCTCAAAAAAGCGTTGTTGATGCTCATCAGGCTGGAAAAGGTTACAAAACCATCTGTAAAAAGTGTGGACTCCACCAATCCACAGTCAGACAGATTGTGTACAAATGGAGGAAATTCAAGACCATTGTTACCCTCCCCAGGAGTGGTCGACCAACAAAGATCACTCCAAGAGCAAGGCGTGTAATAGTCAGCGGGGTCACAAAGGACCCCGGGGTAACTTCTAAGCAACTGAAGGTCTCTCTCACATTGGCTAATGTTAATGTTCATGAGTCCACCATCAGGCGAACACTGAACAACAATGGTGTGCATGACAGGGTTGCAAGGAGAAAGCCACTGCTCTCCAAAAAGAACATTTCTGCTCATCTGCAGTTTGCTAAAGATCATGTGGACAAGCCAGAAGGTTATTGGAAAAATGTTTTGTGGACGGATGAGACCAAAATAGAACTTTTTGGTTTAAATGAGAAGCTTTATGTTTGGAGAAAGGAAAACACTGCATTCCAGCATAAGAACCTGATCCCATCTGTGAAACATGGTGGTGGTAGTATCATGGTTTGGGCCTGTTTTGCTGCATCTGGGCCAGGACGACTTGCTATCATTGATGGAACAATGAATTCTGAATTATACCAGCGAATTCTAAAAGAAAATGTCAGGATATCTGTCCATGAACTGAATCTCAAGAGAAGGTGGGTCATGCAGCAAGACAACGACCCTAAGCACACAAGTCGTTCTACCAAAGAATGGTTAAATAAGAACAAAGTTAATGTTTTGGAATGGCCAAGTCAAAGTCCTGACCTTAATCCAATCGAAATATTGTGGAAGGACCTGAAGCGAGCAGTTCATGTGAGGAAACCCACCAACATCCCAGAGTTGAAGCTGTTCTGTATGGAGGAATGGGCTAAAATTCCTCCAAGCTGGTGTGCAGGACTGATCAACAGTTAGCAGAAATGTTTAGTTGCAGTTATTGCTGCACAAAGGGGTCACACCAGATACTGAAAGCAAAGGTTCACATACTTTTGCCACTCACAGATATGTAATATTGGATCATTTTCCTCAATAAATAAATGAGCAAGTATAATATTTTTGTCTTATTTGTTTAACTGGATTCTCTTTATCTACTTTTAAGACTTGTGTGAAAATCTGATGATGTTTTTGGTCATATTTATGTAGAAATATAGAAAATTCTAAAGGGTTCACAAACTTTCAAGCACCACTGTATATGCTGCACAATGGTGTAGTGGTTAGCACTGTTGCCTCACAGCAAGAAAGTTCTGGGTTTGAGCCCAGTGGCTGGCGAGGGTCTTTCTGTGTGGAGTTTGCATGTTCTCCCCGTGTCTACGTGGGTTTCCTTCGGGTGTTCCGGTTTCCCCCACAGTCCAAAAGCATGCAGGTTAGGCTAATTGGTGGCTCTAAATTGACCGTAGGTGTGAATGATTGTTTGTCTCTGTGTCAGATCTGCAATGATCTGGCGACTTGTACAGGGTGTAGCCTGCCTCTCGCACATAGTCAGCTGGGATAGGCTCCAGCTTGCCCGCGACCTTGCACAAGTGGCTAAGGATAATGGATGGAAATCCATCCAAATGACTCCTATGCAAGTCGGCTCTCAAGGTTCACCCAGAAGAACCAACTTGTTCCCAAATGACACTTTTACGACATCTGCCTGTCTCCAGTGGATCACAGAAGTTCACCCCTTGAACTTTTGCCAATTTTGCAGTGTTACAACCTGAAACTGAAATCGACTTAATTGGGATTTTGTCATGATGTTAAATTAGATGTTAAAAAGTGATTTCCATAGAAAACTGTCTATCTACAGAGCCCTCCACAATTATTGGCACCCCTTGTAAAGATTAGTAAAAACGGGTTAGGAAAAAATCCAGTTTTTGGTGAAGTCGCTTCATCTCACACTGAAAAAAATGAGAAAAATACAACCTTTAATTGAAATAAATGTATTCACAGAAAACAACTCTCTCATCAAGAAATAATTATTTTCAACAAAAACACGTCACTGTTATTGGCACCCCTGGAAATTATAGTAAACACAGTATAACTGAAGCATTTAAATTGTATGTTTTTGAGCTGATCATTCGTGGCATTAGTGTGCAGGAACTTTCAAGCTGTAATCAACGGCTTCCTGATTAACTGGGGAACAAATATGAGGTGACACAAAGGCCAAATTCCTTTAGTCATCCATCAACATAGGAAAGATAAGAGAACACACAAACAAAATGAGGGAGAAGTGTGTTGACCTTCATAAGTTAGGGAATGGTTATAAAAAATAGCTATTCACCTGAAAATGTCCATTTCTACTGTTAGGGCAATAATAAATTAGTGGACATCAACTGGAACTGTTACGAACTCGCCTGGAAGAGGAAACAAGTTTATTTTGCCCCAACGTACAATGAGGAGGAGGGTAACAGAGGCAAAAAAAAATCCCAAGTATCACTGTAGGTGAATTACAAGAAAAAGTAAAAATCTTGGGGTTTCCAAGTCTCCAAAACAACCATCAGACTCTGCCTCCATGCCAACAGATTATTTGGAAGGTCTGTCAGAAAAAAAATACTTTTCTGTCAGTTAATCACAAATGTAAGCACCTAAAGTTTGTGAAACGCTACTACAACTTTGACTGGAACTGTGTTCTGTGGTCTGATGGAATAAAAATGGAGCTTTTTGGCAATAAACACTCAAGGTGGGTTTGGCGTAAAAAGAAGGATGGCTATAATGAAAAGAAGTCGATTCCAACTGTAAAATATGGTGGAAGTTCTGTGATGTTTTGGGGCTGTTTGTCCTCCAAAGACCCTGGAAACCTTGTTAGGGTACATGGCATCACGGACTCTATGAAATACCAGGACATTTTAAATCAAAATCTGGCCGCCTCTGCCAGGAGACTAAAACTCGGTCATCATTGGATCTTCCAGCAGGACAATGATCCAAAACATGTGTCAAAATCAACATAAAAATGTTTTGCTGACCACAGAATCAAGCTTCTGCTATGGCCATCTCAGTCCCCTGACCTGAACCCCAGTGAAAACCTGTGGGGTGAGCTGAAGAGGAGAGAGCACAAGAGAAGGCCGAGGACTCTGGATGATCTGGAGAGACTGTGTAAAGAGGAATGGTCTCAGATGCCCTGCTCTGTATCTCCAACCTTATAACATGTTATAGGAGAGACTCAGTGTTGTTTTACTGCCGAAGGAAGGTTGTACAAAAGTATTAAATGCAGAAGTGGCAATAATTGTGGAACATGTGTTTTTGTTGAAAATAATTATTTCTTGATGAGGGATTTGTTTTACTTTGAAAAAAATTATTTCAGTTAAATGAGTTCTCATTTTTTCAGTGACATGAGGGAACTTCACCACAAGGTAAAATAGCACTGCAGTTAAACAGCACTGAGTCTCTCCTATAACATGTTGGAGATACAGAGCAGGGCATCTGAGACCATTCCTCTTTACACAATCTCTCCAGATCATCCAGGGTCCTCAGCCCTCTCTTGTGCTCTCTCGTCTTTTAACTAATCTTTACAATGCAGGTGCCAATAATCATGCAGGGCACTGTATATATCTATAGTATCTATGTCTTTCTAATTATAATAAAAACTTATACCACAGTAAGGTGTCTCATTTTAAACATACATATTTTAATTATAAACATACATAAGAGCTCATTTAAGATATAAAAAAATGTAATTCATCTTCTGGTACGTTTCTTTTATTCTTTTACAGGTTTTTTCAGTTTGCTCTTCAGCTCTGCCATCATCAGGGGACTGCCCATCCTGCATACACACAGCACAACACAAAACATTTGTTGAGACAGAAAGATGTTTTGCATAATCACAAGAAACTCTGGTCTGCTTTTCAGTAGTATTAATGTCTAATTTTATCTCACTATGCATTTTTTTCAGACAGGTGACAAATTAAAGGGGGGAAAACAGGGGCTCTGTTATGCGGGGGGGGGGGGGGGGGGGGGGCACAGAATTAATTTTTTGTGCCACAGTATGGTTCCACTGGTCCCCTTAAATGAAAAGTTTACTGCAGATGAGTACGAAGTTCTTCTGAGTGATCCCCTTTATCCTATGTTGGATGACTCTGCCCCCTTTAACAGGGTATCAGGAAATGGTTTAATGAGGATGAAAATAATGTTAATCATACACTCTGACCTTGCAGTCAGAGTGTGGATGTGAGGTATGGAGAATCAATGCCAGTGTGCATTGAAGCTGTTCTGGTGGCTTGTTGTGGTGCAACACCTTACGAACACAATTTACAGTGCTTAACAAATTTATTAGACCACCTGTCATAAAAGCAAGAAAACACAAATATTTTAGAAATCTCTCAAAAATTTGTTTAAAACTAAAAAGTTAATGGTTATTTATTAGGAAAATAACAAAATGAAACAACTAAATAGTTTTTGTTTATATATAATAACCAAAAAAACTTAATATTTTGTATGGCCTCCTTTGGCCTTGATAACGGCTTGCATTCTTGCTGGCAGGGCCGTAACCAGGATTTTTCAAATCCCGAGGTCAAACATTGCGATACATCTTATTTGCCAAAACAAAATGTCCTAATATGGTGACTTTTCATACATTTTGGAAATGAGTCAAAATCACAAGCCCAACAAGATGAACATGTAGGTGAACATGTTTATTTTAACAATTTCAAAACTGCACGACCACAAAAGTATTTTGTGTGTGTGTGTGTGCGTGAGTGAGTGAGTGAGTGAGTGTAGGTGAGTGAGTGAGAGTTTGAGTGAGTGATGGAGTGTGAGTGAGTGAGAGAGAGAGAGAGAGTGTGAGTGAGTGAGAATGAGAGTGTGAGTGAGTGAGTGAGTGAGTGAGTGAGTGAGTGAGTGAGTGAGTGAGTGAGTGAGTGAGAGAGAATGAGAGTGTGAGTGAGTGAGAATGAGAGTGTGAGTGAGTGAGTGAGTGAGTGTGTGAGTGAGTGAGTGAGTGAGTGAGTGAGAATGAGAGTGTGAGTGAATGAGTTAGTGTGAGTGAGTGAGTGAGTGAGTGAGTGAGTGAGTGTGGGTGATTGAGTGAGTGAGAGTTTGAGTGAGTGATGGAGTGTGAGTGAGAGTGAGTGAGAGAGTGTGAGTGAGTGAGAATGAGAGTGTGAGTGAGTGAGTTAGTGTGAGAGTGAGTGAGTGAGTGTGAGTGAGTGAGAATGAGAGTGTGAGTGAGTGAGTTAGTGTGAGTGAGTGAGAGTGAGTGAGTGAGAATGAGTGAGTGAGTGAGTGAGTGAGTGAGTGAGTGAGTGTGAGTGAGTGAGTGAGTGAGTGAGTGAGTGAGTGAGAATGAGATTGTGAGTGAATGAGTTAGTGTGAGTGAGTGAGTGAGTGAGTGAGTGAGTGAGTGAGTGAGTGAGTGAGTGAGTGAGTGTGGGTGATTGAGTGAGTGAGAGTTTGAGTGAGTGATGGAGTGTGAGTGAGAGTGAGTGAGAATGAGAGTGTGAGTGAGTGAGTGAGTGAGTGAGTGAGTGAGTGAGTGAGAATGAGAGTGTGAGTGGGTGAGTTAGTGTGAGTGAGTGAGAGTGAGTGAGTTAGTGTGAGTGAGTGAGAGTGAGTGAGAGTGAGTGAGAGTGACAACGCAATCTAGCCGAGCCTGAATGGACTTCAATTGCTTTTTAAAAAATATATGCCCTTTTCAATAGCAAAATACTAGACGGTTATTGGACAAAACCGACTAAAACGCCACATTCGGAGACTGATGCTGCGTTCATGTGCTATGGGAAGATGATATTTTCCAGTTGGGAAGTGGTATTTACCAGTGTGTTGTGTTCACATGCTTTTGTTGTTGTTGACAAATTAAAGATGGTGGACCAGATTCAGAATCAGGCCTGTTATTTGGCTAAAACAATTATAGATTGCCTTGTTCATCAGCTGTAGCAGGAATATGAGTTATCAGAAGTCAAAAGGTAAATAATGCTGAATATTTCCTGATCATGACAAGTAGAGATTTTCTTAACACATTGAATGCCACGCAGTTTTTGGAAATTTGGCTGTAGCCACTGAGAGTAGCCAGTATCTAGATTATTGTTGGCGTTTTTTGGACAGCCACAGAATATTTTGTATTAGGATGTAATATACATATTATAATAATATAATACACATAACATGACTTGTTTAAAAGGTGAGAGTCAGCTTTCTGTAGGTGAAAACCACTTCTTTCTTGGTTCATAAGCTAGTCTTGTACCGCTCGCCGCCATGTTGAAAAGGTTAAAGTTCATCTCATCATGGCAACTCGTGTATCAAAATTTTCTACGAGTTGCCCAGTGGAAAATACCACAAGAGGGGGCGTTCATTGTGTGCTTTCCATGTCGGCGTTTGGTATTTACCATAATTCCCATAGCACATGAACGCACCAGAACTTTAACCTTTTCAACATGGCGGCGAGCGGTACAAGACTAGCTTATGAACCAAGAAAGAAATGGTTTTCACCTCCGGAAAGCTGACTCTCACCTTTTAAACAAGTCATGTTATGGATATTATATTATTATAATATGTATATTATAGCCTAATACTAAATATTCTGTGGCTGTCCAAAAAACGCCAACAATGATCTAGATACTGGCTACTCTCACTGTGGCTACAGCCAAATTTCCAAAAACTGCGTGGCATTCAATGTGTTAAGAAAATCTCTACTTGTCATGATCAGGAAATATTCAGCATTATTTACCTTTTGACTTCTGATAACTCATATTCCTGCTGCAGCTGATGAACAAGGCAATCTATAATTGTTTTAGCCAAATAACAGGCCTGATTCTGAATCTGGTCCACCATCTTTAATTTGTCAACAACAACAAAAGCATGTGAACACAACACACTGGTAAATACCACTTCCCAACTGGAAAATATCATCTTCCCATAGCACATGAACGCAGCATCAGTCTCCGAATGTGGCGTTTTAGTCGGTTTTGTCCAATAACCGTCTAGTATTTTGCTATTGAAAAGGGCATATATTTTTTAAAAAGCAATTGAAGTCCATTCAGGCTCGGCTAGATTGCGTTGTCACTCTCACTCACACTCTCTCACTCACACTCACTCACTGGAGATGGGAGTCAATAAGAGGGGCGGGACAAGACTTCCCGAGAGGAGGCTCATCTCCAGCTGGTGATTGGAGGAGGAGCTGTGAACGCGGCTGGGCTCTTCATGATTGACAGAAAGCAGTCAGAGGTGGTACATCATGTTGTAAATAAAATGTGAACATAAGTTTGCTACCCGTTTTCATTTCCGTTCGAAAATACAACCAATGATCAAAATAATAGTGTCTTGGGTTCACGTTAGCCTATAGTCTGGTAAGTTAGCAAAATAGCTCAAGTCTCGTCAGTACCCAATAACTTCATAAACAACAGGTCACGACTGTCCAGCCTTTTCTGATCTGAAACGCACCAAATCAAATCGAGACGAGAGAGAATAAAAGAGTTTGTGCCGCCTGGAAAACGAAAATCCTATCTAGCTAAGTGGCTTCGACTGTTGTTGCTTGAAATGCTAATTAAAATTGCACTGTTAATGATCATAAGCATTCCGGCACATAACTGTCAGTCACTGGCAAAATTAACTCACCTTCTTCCCTCTTTCTTTTTCTCTCACTTGTTGACTTTCCAAAGCTGAGTTTGTTTTGTTTTAGTGTAGTAGACTTCTTCATCTTATGTCAATTTTCAGATTCCACGACTAATTGACAAACTGACTGGCTGCGGAGTCGGACCTTGATGAGAACACTTCTCAGCTCTTGTATATCCCGTGGTGCTTAGCTGACTATCGCGAGGCTGCCGAATATGAAATGTTTCCAATGTCGGATATTTCAGCTTCGTTTAAAAATGATTATGTGGACTTTATTTTTAGACAAACAAATGAGAACAGGGGGATGCAAGCTGAATTTAGGATTTTCCACCGATCAAAGTCAGAACGATTTTCATCATATATTAATTTCACATTTCTGAGTGAAAAAAAAATACCGTGGGAAAAAAATGCCGAGGACATGACCTCGGTGTCCTCAATGGTAGTTACGGCCCTGCTTGCTGGCATTGTTTTTATGTACTTTTCAACAGTCTCTTTTGCTATCGTGTTCCAAATATTTTGTAACTGTTCCCAGAGACTTGCTTTGGATGAAACTTTTGTTCGATCTATTTTTGAATCCACTAAATCCCAAATCTGTTCAATAGGATTCAAGTCGGGACTTTGACTTGGCCAATCCATCAGTTTCAGTACTCCAGATTCCCTTTTCTTGGTCAAATAGTCTCTGCACAGTTTTGCAGTGTGCTTAGGGTCATTAGTATCAGTCCAGAAGGGATTCCATGATGCACCAAGATGTTGTGGTAGACCTTCCCCAGATAGCAAATTATGTTATTTCAATGTTGATATTTGGTCAAGATGGTTGATTTACAGTTATAGTTGAACACTGATGGTGGATCAACCATTAATCAACCACTGATAAAATAAAAAGTTGAAAAAATGTGTTCGAATCAATGTAATGGTTGAAGGAAACATTTGATCAATGTTGAATATATGTTGATTTTGTTGTCATCATACACTGCACTACTGGACGGGAGCCTGGGGTGCACTCTGGGTGAGACCATTTTGTGGGAGGGGGGTTTCCTATATTTCATTGAATTTCATTTATTTAATTTAGAATTTTAATAGAGCACAAGGAACTATGAAGAATAGATTATTATTTATGGTTATGTGCAAATCTCGTGTGTGCAACATGTAAGGAAAAAACGAACAGAAAAACAAACATCTCCGTTTTCTACCGTACCGGACGCTATTTGGAATGGTCCAAATAACCGTCTCTCCGAAGAACTTTCAGAAGAGCTCGAGCTCCGCGGCTTACCCAGCAGGCCTTCAGTGAATTGGTGAAAAATTGGCTTCGGTATGCCCCTTGGCGTGTCGGGGGAAAGAAAAGGAACTAGATGTAAGTGAACTTGATATTCCTAAATTGCTGTTTTGTAAAAGTAAGCGGTGATTTGTAGTATTTGCTGTCTGCAAAACGTTCTATCATGAGCACTGACATAAATGTTGCCTCTGCTTCTCCCACAGCCTCCACTTCAGGATTGAAGTCTTTTTTTTTCTGTTGTTACTGACACAATAAAACAGCAATAACAAACAATCCCTCTTCTGTTATTTCATTCAGTAATTGACAAATATGTATGAATGTATGTGGTTGTATGCAGTGTTTGATCTGTCTGTGTAGGCTGATAGACACCCATGAAGTAACTCTGAATGAATAATAAAAGTAATTATACTCTATTAGCATATGTACCTTTTTAGATAATGGTCAAACAGATATCGAGTCAGTGTCATGATATGTCGATTTCCATTTAGATGATGGTTGAATCACCATTGATTCAGTATATTATTTCAACATGAAATCAACGGAAATTTAAATGTAAGTTTCTATTTAGATGATGGTTGAATCACCATTGATTCAATATATTATTTCAACATGAAATCAACGGAAATTTAAATGTAAGTTTCTATTTAGATGATGGTTGAGGGGCGGCACGGTGGTGTAGTGGTTAGCGCTGTCGCCTCACAGCAAGAAGGTCCTGGGTTCGAGCCCCGGGGCCGGCGAGGGCCTTTCTGTGTGGAGTTTGCATGTTCTCCCCGTGTCCGCGTGGGTTTCCTCCGGGTGCTCCAGTTTCCCCCACAGTCCAAAGACATGCAGGTTAGGTTAACTGGTGACTCTAAATTGACCGTAGGTGTGAATGGTTGTCTATGTGTCAGCCCTGTGATGACCTGGCGACTTGTCCAGGGTGTACCCCGCCTTTCGCCCGTAGTCAGCTGGGATAGGCTCCAGCTTGCCTGCGACCCTGTAGAAGGATAAAGCGGCTAGAGATAATGAGATGATGGTTGAATCACTATTGATTCAATGCTGACAGGGTTGAAAATTCAACGTTGATTCAACCCAAATTCAAGGGGACACTTTCAATATCATTTCAACATTATTTCAATGTTTTCTGCCAAACGCTATTTCAATGTTGATTCAACTGATTTTTGCTATCTGGGTCTTGTTCATGATACCATCGATTTTCATTAATTTGCCCATGCTGTTTCCAGAAATTGAACCCCATACCATAACAGAACCTCCACCGTGTTTCACTGTGGGTGCAATACATCTAGCATCAAAACGTTCTCCAGCTTTTCTACGGACATAAACACGATGATGCTGACCAAAGAGTTCAAACTTGGACTCATCCGTCCAGAGTACCTTCTTCCAGTCATTTGCAGTCCAGTGTTTATGCTCCCTGGCAAATCTGAGACGTTTCTGGATGTTTGCAGTCCTCAATAATGGCTTCTTAGCAGCTATTCTTCCCTGTAAGCCTTGTTCCCGCAGTCATCTGCTTATGGTCATTCTGGAGACTTTTTCGGACTCTGATCTAGACCTATCCATCTCCGCCTGAAGATCAGCAGAGGTCTTCCTTCTGTCTCTAGTACTTAAAATCTTGAGGTGCCTGACATCTGCTTCAGTCAGCTTTCATTTTTTGCCTCTTCCTTTGCGCATTTTGTAGGTATCCGTCTCGCCAATGGAATCCAAAACATACTTGACCACACTGTGAAAACACTTAATGTCTTGCCCTATTTGTCTCAAAGACCATCCAGCATCACGGAGTGCTTTAATGCGCACTCTTTCCTTTTCAGTCAGTTCTCTGCGTTTTGCCATTTTGAACAGAAGTGAGGAATTTCAAACTGAATTCACAGTTTTTATACCCAAATGTGAGCTGACAACCAGGACGTCTTTGACAAGTCAGAAATTAATCAAGCATAATATTTGAAAATTGAAACTAATTTTTCTACTTAGGAATGCAAGTAAATCACTATAATTTGACATTTTAATAAAAAATAACACTGTACTTTGCTATTTAAAAAAAACCCAGTAAATTAAAAAAATTCAGATCACAACACTAATTTTATTTTAGCATTAAAAATGTCATTTCAGTTCAAGAATATGCACATACTGGTGGATTAACCATTTCAGAAACATGACAAACTATTTTGGTGATCACCATTACTGTATATTTATGGTTGCTGTGGCATAAACCTTAAATCAGGTGGTGGTCTAATAAATTTGTTAAGCACTGTATGTTGGGTTTCCTTTCATTTGTCAACCCATCTATACACAGTAAAATAGACAACTGTACCCAGGTTGTCTTGGTGGTGTCCATCTTGGTTTGTGAGGTGATGTCTCTTGCTTGACATTATTGTCTGCTGACTGTGAGCCTGAGTTGGATTTCTGCATGATACACAATAGGTATTGTAGTTATACTTCTACTAATTAAAATCCAGCAATATATTAACATTAATTCCAATAGTCTAATTACTCTTTGTGAGCATGTCATACATACTTTATGCTGAAATTTCAGCTTTTTCTGATTATTTTTATGCCTGTACCTGTGGTGTTACACTCTCTGAATCTTCCCCATCTCTTATTTTTCTTCCAGCTTCTGTTTTTCTCAGTGCCGGAAAACCAGCACCCAGACCTCAACAACAGAATGAGTCAATTTTTAACACTAAATATTTCACAACACTAAAATATGTCAAGTCAAGTTTGTTTGTATAGCACTTTTAACAATAGACATTGTCCCAAAGCAGCTTTACAGAATCTGAATTACCCAAGACATGAGCCATTTTATCCCTAATCCATCCCCAATGAGCAAGCCCATGGCGATGGTGGCAAGGAAAAACTCCCCCCAGACGACATGATGAAGAAACCTCAAGAGGAACCAGACGCAAAAGGGAACCAATCCTCACTGTAAGTGTCCAGAGTGTCTTCCAAGTGTGACTTTCAACTGTCCATATGGGGCCATCCTCCACAGGAGTGATGTGATGAGACTCCAACCAAACATAGGGCATCAGGATGGATCAGGCAGGTCTGAGGGTACACACCGCCCGGAAAGGATTGACAGATTGATAGCTCTTTCTCGATTCTGTGGGTGGTTGTGCATGGGCATTCTTAGCTGGTGGAGCGATTTGTCTGGTTAATTCTGATAACAAACGAGACTCTGGCATGCTAAATAGTTACGCGGCCCCTTGCGGCCGGCGTCCCAAACTTCTTAGAGGGACAAGTGGTGTTCAGCCACACGAGATGGAGCAATAACTAAAATACGTCTGCATACCCAAGTCTTTTTTCACACTATATGTACACATGCCTGTCTATGTGTCAGCCGTGTGATGACCTGGCGACTTGTCCAGGGTGTACCCCGCCTTTCGCCCGTAGTCAGCTGGGATAGGCTCCAGCTTGCCTGCGACCCTGTAGAAGGATAAAGCGGCTAGAGATAATGAGATGAGATGTACACATGCCTGTATTCAGGAGTACAGGTTCCTATTAAAATGGCCAATCAGCGGTTATCTGACAAGGTTTGTTATCTTTGGTTGTTCTTTTTAATTTGTAAAATTGTATTACTGTATGAGCCCTGCGATGACCTGGCGACTTGTCCAGGGTGTACCCCGCCTCTTGCCCATAGTCAGCTGGGATAGCCTCCAGCTTGCCTGTGACCCTATACAGGATAAGCGGCTATAGGTAACGGATGGATGGATATTATTGTATGTACACTTATTCCAGTCCTCATGGTTAGTTGTTTTTATTATTTATTTTCTATAAAGAAATGGTTGTGTTTTATGAATGGTTGTGTTTAGTGTCAATGTGTTCTCCCTATAACTTTTGCATTTAATAATAATAATTATTATTATTATGTTACATTTAGGGTGGCATGGTGGTGTCATGGTTAGCGCTGTCGCCTTACAGCAAAAAGGTCCGGGTTCGAGCCCCGTGGCCAGCGAGGGCCTTTCTGTGTGGAGTTTGCATGTTCTCCCCGTGTCTGCGTGGGTTTCCTCCGGGTGCTCCGGTTTCCCCCACAGTCCAAAGACATGCAGGTTAGGTTAACTGGCGACTCTAAGGCCAAGTTTACATTAGACCATATCTGTCTCATTTTCTTTGCGGATGCACTGTCCGTTTACATTAAACCGCCTGGAAATGCCGGGAAACGGGAATCCGCCAGGGTCCACGTATTCAATCCAGATCGTGTCAGCTCCGGTGCTGTGTAAACATTGAGAATACGCGGATACGCTGTGCTGAGCTCTAGCTGGCGTCGTCATTGGACAACGTCACTGTGACATCCACCTTCCTGATTCGCTGGCGTTGGTCATGTGACGCGACTGCTGAAAAACGGCGCGGACTTCCGCCTTGTATCACCTTTCATTAAAGAGTATAAAAGTATGAAAATACTGCAAATACTGATGCAAATACTGCCCATTGTGTAGTTATGATTGTCTTTAGGTTTGCCATCCTTCCACTTGCAAGTGGTAAGTGACTTGTGCTGGGATCACACACACAGTGGCTCAGTCCCGAATCACCGCTTGTGCACTCCACTCGCGCGCTCTGTGAGCTGCGCAGGGCCGGAGTGCGCACCCTCCAGAGGGCACTCGCTGTTCAGGGCGGAGTGATTTGGAGCGCAGGATGCCTGCGGAGCCGAGCGTATCCGTGTATTGGTGTTGCTGTGTGCACGCAAATCGTGTATTGGTGTTGCTGTGTGCACACTAATCGTTTTAAAAACGTTAATCTGATGATCCGCTGATACGGTCTAATGTAAACCCCACCTAAATTGACTGTAGGTGTGAGTGTGAATGGCTGTCTGTGTCTGTGTGTCAGCCCTGTGATGACCTGGCGACTTGTCCAGGGTGTGCCCCGCCTTTCGCCCGTAGTCAGCTGGGATAGGCTCCAGCTTGCCTGCAACCCTGTAGAGCAGGATAAAGCGCCTAGAGATAATGAGATGAGATGTTACATTTATATAACGCCTTTCTCAAACTCAAGGTCGCTTTACATACAGTAGGTCAGAGAAAACACACACACAAAAAATTGCTTCTAGACAATCAGTGGAAGTAAAGCCTTTTAACAATTCAAATGATCTGTGCTTGAACAGAACATTCTCACTTTGGATAAAAGTCTTTGGATAAAAATAATTATTCTATCCACATTCACTGGATACGAGCAATCACACGCTATGATTGGCTACTCTACTACTAGGCTGTCAGCTCATATACCATGAGTAGAGAAAAATAAAATGACGGCGTGTGTTGCTGAACCAACCGAGGATGAAATAAAAACTCTACTTGAAAATAAAACCTCAAAAAATAAAAAAGCAACAAAATATGGAATGAAAGTATTTGATGGGAAGAACATATCTTTTTTATTTTTTAATAATTATTATCAAAGCATTTTTCACAAATTGCTACTGTCATTTCGCCGGTTTGTTTGGATTCTTAATCTTTAAGCATTCAAATTTGTTGAGTTTTTTTTAGACTGGTTCAAAAGCTCAAAGATATTTGAAAATTACATAACTGAAATGTCCAAGGAAGAATTAAATAAATGTCTAAAGCTATTCTATACCTCGGCATGACAGCAAGACGGCACTTTCTACGAAAAACAACACTAAAAGTGTAGCCGTCGATAGGTTTTTAAGAAGTCTGCTTAAGCGGAAATGATTTTTGTCTGACATTTTGTATAAAGTTTTTATTTATCGAATTTGCAAAAATAAAAATAAAAATGCTCTGTTTCTCAAAATCCAGTGAATGTAGATATAATAAAAGTTATTCCACTCAATCTAGTTGTACATGACTTATAGCCAACTTGGGGCTACGCACCTCGTTGGCTGTCAGCTCATGTATGACTCAATTTCGTGGAATAACTGTTAATTCGCCTGACTTTATATTTATCAACTCACCAGGGAGTTTGAATCCAATCACACTTTTGCTTGGTCCACATGCACCTTCTATACGATTCTGTGAAGGATGAGGAGGAGTCAAAGGTTCTAGAGAAGCCATGTTTATATGTGTACGATGGTCTTTAGGGGGTCGAACAAGAGGGTTTTTCACAGCGATCTTCGACTTCTGGACTGTAAAGTCCAAAGATGAAGTCTACAGTGGTGAAATTTAAAAAAACAAACAAACAAACAAACAAACAAACAAACAAACAAACAAACAAACAAACAAACAAACAAAAAAACCCCAGCTGCATTGAACTCAAATACAAATTCCAGAAATGATCAATACATGTTACTTCAAGTGCGTTAATCAGTATTTTACCTGTAATGGAAGTAAAAGCTCTGTTAATACAGATGGTTTATCCTTGTCATTGTCTTCTGCCATCTTTTCGAACCCTCTCTTCAGTCCGGGTCTGCCTCTTTCTTTTAAGTCCTCCTTACTGTCTACTACTGATTCTCCATGTTCATCTTCTTCTTCATGTTCTTTGCTAATTTCCTTTGATGCTTCCGATTCAAAAAAGACTAGATGACACTTAGCTTTTTCGTCCTCTGTGATAAGTTCTTCCATTTTTTTCACAGACTCCATCTCCCCACCTGTTGAAACTACCATGGTTTCAATACCTGTCGTTTCTGCTACTGATTCTTTTTCACATTCCCATGTGTCATTCAGTAACTCCACATTCATGTTGCCTTCTGACGTTTCCTCATGGCTTTCAAGTTCACTTTTTTGCTCTTTTCTTTCATGATCCTCCATTTCTCTCAGTAATTCCCACTCACTATCCTCTGATTCTTTTGTCAACCCACTCATTATTTCCTCCAAGATTCCTGAAGAGGATGTGGCATCCTTTATTTCATTTAATAATCCAGTCTCTGCCTCATCAGTCCTCTGTTGTTCCTCTGTATGTTTCTGTGAATCTCTCTGCATCTCCAGCGTTTCCTGTTCTGATTGCCTCTCTGGTAAGTACAAAGTTTGTGAGAGTCCGATCTGAAGTCTATGTGATGAAGCTTCAGCAGCTGAATCTTGCGCTGTGTACTCACTCTGATTTATCTGTTTCTCTAATGGGATCTCACTGAGAATTGACTGATCACAAGTGTTCTCGACAAGAGATATTTCACATTCAGGTTGAGCTTGCTCACATTTCAGTTCACCTTTGCTCATTCCTGTTACTTTACTTGGTGAGCTGGACTTTGCTGCCACATTTAATTCAGCTTCACTGGAGCACTCATCCAGTTCCTGTTGTGAACTATTGTGATCATGAGCTTTATCATCTAACTGCCTGAGATCTACATTCAGGGCCACCTCTGATGTGGCTTTTTCCTCTTTACTTTGCATTTCATCAACAGACTCAACTGCAGTTTCATCTACTTGCTCGAGAGGAACTGACTTTATTTCACTAAAAGGTGCTTCCAGGAAACTTAATTCATTTATCCGTGGATTTGCCGATTCTTCTAGTAAAAACCCTTGTTCAAGGAAGCACTGGCCCATTATTTCCTGTCCAGCCACCTCTTCTCTATCGATGGGCTGCTTATGCGAGCTAGTCTCGCTCTCAGCTGATTTCTTCACATCCACTGCAGCAACTTCTGCTCTGAATTTTGATGTGGTTTCAACAGTTTCCAGTTGGTTTCCTGTCCTTGTTTCTGGTTGTGTAATGAGGCCCTCAACTTCTTGTTTAGTCACCATCACTTGTCGTTGTGAACTATTGTGATCATGAGCTTTATCATCTAACTGCCCGAGATCTACATTCAGGGTCACCTCTGATGTGGCTTTTTCCTCTTTACTTTGTTCTAACTGCTGCAATTCCATTGTAACAGTCAAATTATTACCCTCATCTTCAACCATCCTGCTGGGTTCAGACTCATTTTTGTCCATTTCTGCATTTTCTATATGTTCCATCTCCTGTAGTTCACATTCAGTCTCCACATTTTTATCAATAACTTCAATTTGTTTCAAAGTTTCTTTCATTCCTGTGTCACAAACTTTCTGTTCTTCAACAATGTCAGTGCCTGTGAACTGCTTCCATGCTGAGAACTCTTCATGATATCCATCTTTCATTTTTCCCACAGTCTTTGTTTCCTCATTGTTGACTTCAGTCACTTCCTTTCCTTGGAACAGTGTGGCATTTTTAGTCATTTCTACCTCCAGTTTGAGGCTGTCTTTTAAAGGATCCCTCCCTTCCCATGTTGAAGCCAACTCCATCAACAAAACTTCATCTACAATTTGTGATTTTCTCCCTTCATTTTCATGCTCAGTCCTTCCCTGATTGCTCTGTTCTACCACATTTGGCTCATTTATATCCTGATCATAAATACAGTCCATTATCTTCTCCACCGAGACCACCTGGACCACTGCTGTATCTCCCATATCACGCATATTTGCCTGTTCTTTAGGGTCTTGGTCAACAAACTTGTATTTAATTGGTTCTTCTTCAGTTTCATGATATTCTCTCCTTGAGATTTCATCAACACCCTCCTCCTCTTCTTTTTCTTCAGATTTCCTTCTCTGTTCCTGACCATTTTCATTTCTCTCAACATTTAGATCAGCTTCCTTAGCCAATAAGTCTTCTTTAATAAACTCACTTTTAATCAGTTCCTCAGTTTCATAATCCATTCTCTTCACAATTTCATCAACACTTTCCTGTTTTCTTCTCTGCTCCTGGATGTTTTCACTCCTCTCAACATTTAGATCAAATTCCTTTGTCAATAAGCCTTGGTCAATAAACTCACTTTTAATTGGTTCTTCATCACTTTCGGCATTCTCTGTTCTCCTAATTTCATCCACGCCTTCCTCTTCCTCTTTGGATTTCCTCTTCAACTGCTGACAATTTTCATCCATCTCAGCCTTTAGATCAGTTTCCTTGTCCAGTAAGCCTTCTTCAATAAACTCACTTTTAATCAGTTCTTCTTCAATTTCATCAATCTTTCTCTTCACAGTTTGAATACCTTCCCCTTCCTGTTTCCTTCTCTGCTCCTGAATGTTTTCATCCCTCTCAATATTTAGATCAGCTTCCTTGGCCAATAAGCCTTCTTCCATGAACTCACTTTTAATTGGTTCTTCAGTTTCATCATACTTTCTTTTCAAGATTTCATCAACACCTTCTTTTTTTTCTTCTTCTTTATCAGATTTCCTTCTCTGCTCCTGACTGTTTTCATTTCTCTTAACATTTAGATCAAATTCCTTTGTCAATAACCCTTGGTCAATAGACTGACTTTTAATTGGCTCATCACTTTCATCATTCTCTCCTCTCCTAATTTCAGTAACACCTTCCTCTTCCTCTTTGGATTCCCTTCTCAGTTCCTGACTGTTTTCATCCATTTCAACATTTAGATCAGCTTCCTTGGCTAAGCCTTCTTCAGTGAACTCACTTTTAGTTGGTTCTTCAATTTCATCATACTCTTTTCTTGAGATTTCATCAACACCTTCTTCTTCTTCTTCTTCTTCTTCTTCTTCTTCTTCTTCTTCTTCTTCTTCAGATTTCCTTCTCTGTTCCTGACCATTTTCATTTCTCTCAACATTTAGATCAGCTTCCTTGGCCAATAAGTCTTCTTTAATAAACTCACTTTTAATCAGTTCTTCAGTTTCATAATCCATTCTCTTCACAATTTCATCAACACGTTCCTGTTTTCTTCTCTGCTCCTGGATGTTTTCACTCCTCTCAACATTTAGATCAAATTCCTTTGTCAATAAGCTTTGGTCAATAAACTCACTTTTAATTGGTTCTTCATCACTTTCGTCATTCTCTCTTCTCCTAATTTCATCAACACCTTCCTCTTCCTCTTTGGATTTCCTCTTCAAATGTTGACTGTTTTCATCCATCTCAGCCTTTAGATCAATTTCCTTGGCCAGTAAGCTTTCTTCAATAAACTCACTTTTAATCAGTTCTTCAGTTTCATCATCCTTTCTCTTCACAATTTGAATACCTTCCCCTTCCTGTTTCCTTCTCTGCTCCTGAATGTTTTCATCCTTCTGAAGATTTAGATCAGCTTCCTTGGCCAATAAGCCTTCTTCCATGAACTCACTTTTAATTGGTTCTTCAGTTTCATCATACTTTCTTTTTGAGATTTTATCAACACCTTCCTCTTCTTCATCAGATTTCCTTCTCTGCTCCTGACTGTTTTCATTTCTCTCAACATTTAGATTAAATTCCTTTGTCAATAAGCCTTGGTCAATAGACTCACTTTTAATTGGTTCATCACTTTCATCATTCTCTCTTCTCCTAATGTCATCAACACCTTCCTCTTCCTCTTTGGATTCCCTTCTCAGTTCCTGACTGTCTTCATCCATCTCAACATTTAGATCAACTTCCTTGGCCAGTAAGCCTTCTTCAATGAACTCACTTTTAGTTGGTTCTTCAATTTCATCATACTCTTTTCTTGAGATTTCGTTGACACTTTCCTCTTCTTCTTCATCAGGTTTCCTTCTCTCTTTCTGGGTGTTTGCCCTCTTCTCAACATTTAGACCAGCTTCCTTGGCCAGTAAGCCTTCTTCAATTGGTTCTTCCTTAGTTTCATCATCCTTTCTCCTCACAACTTCATCAACACCTTCCTGTTCCTCTTCAGATTTCCTTACCTGCTCCTGATCATTTTCATTCCTCTCAACATTTAAATCAGCTTCCCTGGCCACTAAGCCTTGCTCAGTAAACTTGCTTTTAGTCAGTTCTTCTCCAGTTTCATCATTCTCACTCCTCATAATTTCATCAACACCTTCCTCTTCCTGTTTTCTTCTCTGTTCCTGGATGTTTTCACTCCTCGCAACATTTAGATCAAATTCCTTTGTCAGTAAACCTTGGTCAATAGAGTCATTTTTAAATGGTTCTTCTTCAGGTTCATCATTCTCTCTTTTCATAATTTCAACACCTTCCTCTTCCTCTTTGGATTTCCTTCTCTCCTCCTGGCTGTTTGCCCTCCTCTCAACATTTAGATAATCTTCCTTTATTAATAAACCCTGGTCAATAAACTCACATTTAATTGGTTCTTCTTCAGTTTCATCAAACTGTCTCCTCATGATAATCTCTTCTTCTTCCTCTAATGGTTGCTTTGTCTTTTCCTGATTGGTTTCACTCCTCTCAACATTTAGATCAGCTTCCTCACTTCCAGAAAATGTTCTTTCTCGGTTCTTTACATCTGTATCAATATAAGCAGGTGAATCTTTTTGTTCAGTAAATTGGGTACCATGAGTTCTTCTTGACTCACTTTTATTATCCAATGTTTCTTCATCATCATTCTTTGTCTGCGATTTCTTGTCTATGCCCTCTGAGCTAGCACAAGTGTGTTTGCTCTTGTCTTTTACCTCATGATGATCATGAGCAATGTTCCCCTTTTCCCACTGAACAGCAGCGGTGCGCACTCTAATCCTGGGATACTGCAGATCTTCTTTTGTCTTTCTCTCACTTGGTTTTATTTCAGTTTTTTCTTCTTCCTTGATGTTTAACTCCTTATAATCCTTACTGATTGGTGCAATGTGTTGCACAGTTTGGGCCTCTTTGTTTGTGACCTCTGGTCTGAGATATCTTCCTACAGTGCCTGTGAGGTAACCCTGTACAGACACAACCGTGAAAAATCAGCAAACAACAAAGTCAGTGTTAGAGCCATGTATTTTGTGTTTAGTGTAAGATGTCTGGCCACATGTTTACGGTTGATTGAAGCTAAAAGGGAATATAATCACTTGCATGGCAACATGGAGAGGGCATGAATAGGGGCCACATACTTTTTGTTGATCTCATAACCTTGCATAACTGTGTATAGTGCATACTGGAAATTGCTTGGCACATGTATTTATTTCTTGTGTATTTCTTGCTTGTGCTTTTATTATGTTGGAATTTAGTACAACATTTTCATATGCCTGTCACACAGTGTCTTTTAGTGACTTTATTTTGTTACTTTAAGTTGCTATAATCAGTATGGCATATATTTATTAAAAAAAACACTGAAAATTAAATATATTTGCTTATGACATGGGAAAACCCATCAGATGTCAAAAACAGCCCAAGAAAAAACAGGTTTTGATCAACATTTTTTTCCACTCAAAGGTTCTTCCATCTATAACATATTTTGACATTTTAATTTTAAAGAACCATAAATATATTTCAACAAATAAAAAGTGTAAAATGTTTTTATTTACTTTTTAGTCTTACCAAGACTAAGTTCCTGCAGACATCATATTGGGTAAGAAACAATCAACCTGGCTCAAAATTTCTAAAATCTTGCAAGCTAACTGATTTCACATTGATCAAGCTCTGAGATAGCCAAGTTTCCAGTCTGATAAAATTCAGCTTGTAATTTTATCTGCCACACTCGTGCTGCAGTCACAATCCAATTTTTAAATGCAAATTTCTTTCTTTTCACTTTTGGAGATACACTGCAACGCTGCTTTAACAAACTCCTTGGGAAACATCCAAATAGTTTGTTATACTGAAAAGTTCATAATACTGAACTTGTCACACCAAACACTCATGTTATATGCAAAATTTTAGGCACATTCTTCTTATCATAAATTTCTCCTTCAGAGTCACTATTGCAGTTCATTGAGTGAGTTAAAGGATCACAAACGTAGGTGATTATTTCTTCATCTGTTATGGAAAGATACCAGTGTATCATTGTCAGTGTCCACCCACTGACTGGCTACAGTATGTTTTCTAAATCTTTACCATCCAGTTCATTCATGTGTTACAAATCGCAGATGATGTCATTTTATGTCATGCTGAGGCTACGTTTACATTAGACCGTATCTGTCTCATTTTCTTCGCGGATGCACTGTCCGTTTACATTAAACCGCCTGGAAACGCCGGGAAACGGGAATCCGCCAGCGTCCACGTATTCAATCCAGATCGTGTCAGCTCCGGTGCTGTGTAAACATTCAGAATACGCAGATACGTTGTGCTGAGCTCTAGCTGGCATCTCATTGGACAACGTCACTGTGACATCCACCTTCCTGATTCGCTGGCGTTGGTCATGTGACGCGACTGCTGAAAAACGGCGCGGACTTCCGCCTTGTATCACCTTTCATTAAAGAGTATAAAAGTATGAAAATACTGCAAATACTGATGCAAATACTGCCCATTGTGTAGTTATGATTGTCTTTAGGCTTGCCATCCTTCCACTTGCAAGTGGTAAGTGATGTGCGCTGGGATCACACACACAGCGGCTCAGTCCCGAATCACAGCTTGTTCACTTCACTCGCGTGCTCTGTGAGCTGTGCAAGGCAAGAGTGCGCACCCTCCAGAGGGCACTCGCTGTTCAGGGCGGAGTGATTTGGAGCGCAGGATGCCTGCGGAGCCGAGCGTATCCGTGTATTGGTATTGCTGTGTGCACGCAAATCGTGTATTGGTGTTGCTGTGTGCACACTAATCATTTTAAAAACGTTAATCTGATGATCCGCTGATACGGTCTAATCTAAACATGGGCTAAGGAGCTGGGCAGGGGACATAAAAATGCTGCTGGTGTGCTTTAACTAGGTGTTAAGTTTAGTGATATCAACAGTCATTTTGTCCTTTTATTGATCCTTTGATCACCGTTCACAATAATTGTTAGTGATTGACAAGGCTCGTCAAGCGTTTGTTTTATGGCGTTAACACATATTGTTAACTTGACTGTGGACTTGATTACTTATTGTTTGTTGTGGCAGCAGGGGCGTGGCCAAGCGTTGATTAGTGAATGGAGGGCGGGGTCGGGGAAGGTGAGTGGCAAAGTCAATGCACCTGTTGTCAATTAATGTTTTGTGTGTGTGTTTTTGCAGTGATGGCGGAAGGTAGAAAAGGAGGGAGAGAGCAAAGAGAAGGGAGCTCTCCCGACCAGAACAAATGCATGTGCTTGTGTGTCTGGATAGTGAGTGAGTGAGCAAGCAAGTGAATGAATGAAGCTGAAAAGTGATAATCTTGAAAATAAAGTGTGCGTGAACATCATCTCACACCTGCCGTACTTCAGTACTCCACCCACATCAGGGCTTATTACAGTGGTGCCAAAAGCCGGGATACTGAAGGGCACCACCCATGGAGTCCTCCCCATTCAAGGACCTCATCCATGCCCTTGCCACCGCCCAACAAAACCAGCATCAAGTGCTGATCGCCCTCCAAATGGAGCAGAAGCAATGCTTTGAAGCCTTGATGCTGGCCCAGCAGGAAGATCGCCAGGCATTCCGGCACCTGCTTGCGTTGGCGGGGTCCTTGACTGCCACCACAGCAGACCCTCCCCATGTGACCCTCATGAAGATGGGGCCGCATGATGATCCAGAAGCCTTCATTGCTCTCTTCGAGCAAGCGGCCAAAGCGTGGGGGTGGCCAGTCGAGCAGCACGCGATGCACCTACTTCCATTACTGACTGGCGAGGTGCAGCTTGCCACACAGCAGCTCCCTGCCGACAGCCAGCTCATACACGTGAACCTGAAGCGAGCCATCCTGCAGCATGTCAGCAGCTCCCTGGAACAACATCGTCAACTCTTCTGGACACTGACATTGGAGGAGGTCAGCCAGCTGTTTGCATTTGGCCAACAGCTCCAGGATGCCTGCCAGTAGTGGCTGAGGGCGGACAACCGTGACGCTGAGGGGATCATTGATCTGGTGACACTGGAGCAGTTCATCACGTGTCTTCCAGAAGGAATGGTGGAGTGGGTCCAGTGTCATTGCCCGGCATTGCTGGATCAAGCCATCAAGTTGGTGGAGGACCATCTAGCAGCGGTTACAGTGGCAGGCGGAAGTGTTGCCTCTTCTCTTTTTCTCTCTCATTCTCCTTCCTCCCTCCTCTTCTTGTCCCCACCCCGTTCCCCCACCACAGAGATCGACTCCCCCCCAGCCGGCCTGCTGCACTTGCGGTGTCCTCCCATCTTCCTCTTCTGTGTCTGTGTTTTCTCCCTCCCAGGTGAGTGACGCCCATAACACAGGTGCAGAGGTGAAGTCTGGGCTAGTATGCTGGCGCTGCAGGGAGCTGGGACATCTCCAGAGTCAGTGCTCTGCGATGGAGGTGGGAGCCATGGTCCAGATCTCAGATGCGTCAGAGACTGCCCCTGATCAAGCCAGAGCATATCGTATACCGGTGAGTGTCCAAGTGGATACGCATCACACGTTGGTGGATTCCAGTTGTAATCAGACCTCAGTCCACCAAAGCTTGATGCAAGGTAAGGGATTGGGGAGAGCACAAGTGAAGGTTGTGTGTGTGCACAGTTTTGTTCTCATCCCCATCCTGTTCCCCCACCACGGAGATGGGGGCCAGCTCCCCCCCCAGCCAGTATCCTCTTGTCTTCCCCTTCCGTGTCTGTGGGGACACTAATTATCACCACTAATTATCCATGAGTGTCCATTCACATTCTATTTTGGGGACAAAAATGTAGTTTAAAAGCTGCGGTTAATCCGTGTCTTACCCACCCACTGATTTTGGGGACTGATTGACCAGGGTTCAGGGGATTAATGGAGCATATAGTAGGGCGTGGGTCTTGCAATAATGCATCACGGGGAGATCCTGGTGTGGCACTGACTGGGGAAGCTGTCACAGAGCCATCTACATCAGCACCACGTCAGGGTGATGCAAGGAATGAGGAGCAGCTCGCCCATCCTCTCTCTCTCAGGGATTCCCTCAAGAATTTCCCATTAGAGCAGTCATAAGACAAGACTCTGCGTCATGCATTTGACCAAGTGAGAGTAATTGGTGGTCAAACTCTCCAACCAAATTAGATTAGATTAGAATAGATAGAACTTTATTGATCCCTTTGAGAGGGTTCCCTCAGGGAAATTAAAAAAATGCGGCACCCGCCTTCCCATACTTCACTATTATTAAGGATAGGTTGTATCAAGTGACACAGGACACTCAAACTGGTAAACAGCTAACACAATTGTTAATCCCTAAGAGCCGTAGAGAACTCGTGTTCCATGCGGCTCACTTTAATCCCATGGCTGGACACTTAGGGCAGGATAAAACACTAGTTCGAATAATGGCTAGTTCTACTGGCCAGGGATTCGTGGGGACATTCATCAGTGGTGTGTGGCATACCATAAATGCCAATTAGTAAATCCCGCGGCCACTCCAAAAGTGCCTTTGTGCCTGCTCCCCCTAATCAACACCCCCTTCGAGAGAATTGGTATGGATCTCGTCGGGCCATTAGATCGGTCAGCACGAGGATATCACTTTATTTTAGTTCTGGTGGACTATGCAATGCGATATCCAGAAGCGGTGCCTCTCTGTAATATCTCTGCCTGCAATATTGTGGAAGCGCTCTTCTGTGTTATCTCCCGGGTCGGGATTCTGAAAGAAATCCTGACAGACCAAAGCACTACCTTTATGTCACACACACTGCGTGAACTGTATGAGTTGTTGGGGATTAAAACTATCCACACCAGTGTCTATTACCCACAAACAGATGGTTTAGTAGAGCACTTTAATCAAATCAAATCAAGTTTATTTGTACAGCGCTTTTAACAATAAACATTGTCGCAAAGCAGCTTTACAGAATTTGAATGACTTAAAACATGAGCTAATTTTATCCCTAATCTATCCCCAATGAGCAAGCCTGTGGCGACGGTGGCAAGGAAAAACTCCCTCAGACGACATGAGGAAGAAACCTCGAGAGGAACCAGACTCAAAAGGGAACCCATCCTCATTTGGGCAACAACAGACAGCCTGACTATAATATTAACAGTTTTAACAGGTATAACCCTCAACTGTCCTCATGGGGCCGTCCTTCACAGGAGTGGGGCGATAAAACTCCGACCAGACACAGGGCACCAGGATGGATCAAGCAGGTCCGAGGGGCAGAAGAGGCCAGCATCTCAATCCCAGGATCAACATGTAACTCAGAGGGACAGATGGGGGGGGGAGAGAGAGAGAGAGAGAAAGAAAACACGTTGTTAGGTATGCCCTAAAAATGACAAGTATTAAATCTGTGTGGTAGGCTCGCAGAGACGAGAGTCTTTACATCAGGCATGACGCACAATGGCATGTTAATATGGTAAAAAATATATCATGACCTGCTCTGGCTGGATGCTTGATTGGGTGATGGGAGCACACTCCTCAGCAATGATGAGATGCAGATGGGACCCTTAGGCCTGGCCAAGACAATTCAGTTACATTTCACCGGGTCTGGGACATGCGACAGAATGTCTGACGGCCGATTCCCTGCAGGCTACGATAGCCAGTCGAGGTCCCCACCGTCTCCACCAAAAGATTTCCTGTTGACTCCATGTAACTCAGAGGGACAGATTTGGGGTGGGGGGGGGGGGAGAGAAAGAAAACACAGGTGGTTAGGTATGCCCAATGTCACCTGAATAAGTAGGAACAGTATACATATTGCACCGAGTACAAGCAGGGACTCCGGCAACTAACTATGACAGCATAACTAAAAGGAGAGAGCCAGAAGGTAACACAGGCATGAGGGAGCCCCGGGACATAAAGCAGCCAGCCACTGCACCGTCAACAAACTCGAGTGAGCAAGCGAGTGGGGACTGACAGCATCCATACATCCCAGTTTACCAAAACACTCTATGTCTGAGGACCCTCCAGATCTACTCCTTTACCTCATAAACACCATTAACAAAAGGCTTGACTAAACAGATATGTTTTCAGCCTAGACTTAAATGCTGAGACTGTGTCTGATTCCCGAACATTACTTGGAAGGCTGTTCCATAACAGTGGGGCTTTGTAAGAAAAGGCTCTGCCCCCTGATGTAGCCTTCACTATACAAGGTACCAGCAGATAGCCTGCACCTTTTGATCTAAGTAGGCGTGGCGGGTCATAGAGGAGCAGAAGTTCACTCAGGTACTGTGGTGCGAGACCATTTAGTGCTTTAAAGGTCAATAGTAGTATTTTATAATCAATACGAAATTTGATTGGGAGCCAATGCAGTGTGGATAAGACAGGCGTGATGTGGTCATATTTTCTAGTTCTAGTAAGGACTCTTGCTGCGGCATTTTGAACTAACTGGAGCTTGTTTATGCACTTATTGGAACATCCAGACAGTAAGGCATTACAATAATCCAACCTGGAGGTAACGAAAGCATGGACTAGTTTTTCTGCATCATGCAATGACATTAAATTTCTTATCTTTGCAATATTTCTGAGATGAAAGAAAGCTATCCGGGTGATGTTATCAATGTGAGTTTCGAATGAAAGACTGGGGTCAATAATCACTCCGAGGTCTTTTACTGCTGCACGTGAAGAAACAGAAAGGCCATCCAGAGTTACTGTGTAATCAGAAAACTTACTTCTAGCTGTATGTGGTCCTAGCACAAGTACTTCAGTCTTGTCAGAGTTAAGCAGAAGGAAATTTATAAGCATCCAGTGTCTAATGTCCTTAACACATTCCTCAATTTTATTAAGCTGGTGTCTCTCATCAGGTTTTGCAGAGACATACAACTGTGTGTCATCAGCATAACAGTGGAAACTAATACAATGTTTATGAATAATATCGCCCAGAGGTAACATATATAGAGAAAAAAGCAGTGGACCCAAGACAGAACCTTGTGGAACACCAAACTTTACCTCGGTACGTCTAGAAATATCACCATTTATATCGACATACTGATAACGATCAGTTAGATAAGACCTGAGCCAGGAGAGGGCCATTCCCTTAACTCCCACAACATTTTCTAGTCTATCCAGAAGAATGGAATGATCAATGGTATCAAATGCTGCACTAAGGTCAAGCAACACAAGTAGCGAGACACAGCCCTGATCAGACGCCAACAGTAGGTCGTTTACTACTTTAACCAGTGCTGTCTCTGTGCTATGATGAGGTCTAAATCCTGACTGATACATTTCATGGATGTTATTCCTATGTAAATATGAGCATAACTGCTGTGCCACAGCTTTTTCAAGGATCTTGGAGATAAAGGGGAGGTTTGATATTGGCCGATAATTGGACAGCTGACAGGGATCAAGGTCAGGTTTTTTAATCAGGGGTTTGATAACTGCTAGTTTAAAGGATTTGGGTACATAGCCAATCATAAGAGAAGAATTTATTATTTTTAGAAGCAGTTCAATTACTCCAGGCATTATCTGTTTGAATAGATGTGTCGGTAAGGGATCTAGTACGCAAGTTGAGGCTTTTGATGTAGAGATTAATGAAAGTAATTCAGTTTCTTTTAGGGGAGTAAAACATTCTAACTGATGATCTGATACAGTTATATTGTTAACTACAAGGTCACTTTCATTGTCTAACCTTAAATTAGTAGTTTGAATTTTTTGTCGGATATTCTCAATTTTGTCATTAAAAAAATTCATGAAGTCGTTGCTACTACATACTGCAGGTGTGCATGTGTTGATAGTGGACTTATTCCTGGTTAATTTTGCTACAGTATTAAATAGGAATCTAGGATTATTTTTGTTATCTTCTATTAGGGAGGAGAGATATGTTGATCTCGCAGCACTAAGAGCTTTTCTATACTTCAGGAAGCTCTCCTTCCACGCCAATTTGAACACTACCAATTTTGTTTGACGCCATTTACGTTCCAATTTTCGAGTGGTCTGTTTTAATGTGCGAGTGTCATCATTATACCAGGGTGCTAATTTTTTGTCTCTGACCATTTTCCTTTTTAGAGGAGCTACATTATCTAAAGTATGGCGGAATGTTGACTCTAAGCATTCAGTTGCCTGATCGAGTTCTGCAGGGGCTGACAGTGACCCAATCAAAGTTGACAGCTCTGGGAGATCATTTATAAAGCTCTGTGCAGTAGTTGACGTGAAAGTACGTTTAATACAGTAGCGTGGTGAGGTGCATATATTATTACTCAGACATATTTTGAATGAGATGAGACAATGATCTGAGATAACTTCAGACTGTGGAAGTATGACTATATTGTCTACGTTTAATCTGAATGTTAGTATTAGATCAAGGGTGTGACCACCATTATGGGTCGGTCCTATGACATTCTGCTTAATCCCGACTGAACCTAAGATGGACACAAACGCTGTTTTTAAAGGGTCTTCTGGGTTATCAAAGTGAATATTAAAATCTCCGACAACTAAAACTTTGTCTAAGGAAATAACCAGATCTGAGATAAAATCTGCAAATTCAGAAAGAAACTCAGAATATGGCCCCGGGGGCCTGTAAATAATAAGCAATGGAATTAACTGGGTAGACTTATTTTTCGAGGCTACATACATTATATGAGTATGAAGAACTTCAAATGTATTAAATTTATAACCAGGTTTGTGTGTTACACCTAGATAATCATTATAAATAACCGCGACGCCTCCTCCTCTGCCAGTTAGACGAGGCTGGTGTATATAACTGTATCCAGGAGGACTCGCTTCATTTAATGCTATATATTCATTTGGCTTAATCCATGTTTCTGTTAAACACAGTACATTAAACTCCTGATCAGTAATGAGTTCATTAACCATTAGCGCTTTAGATGTAAGAGATCTAATATTTAATAGCCCCACCTTTAGATCAAAGGTGCTGGCAGCAGCTGTACAGTCAGTCTGATCTAATTTTATATTGATTAGGTTACTGGAACAAACTCTCTGAAAATTTCTACCTTTTTGTTGAGCTCGGGGAACAGACACAGTCTCGATGTAGTGGGCCCTGAGTGACGACTCTGTGCAGCTAGCAGACAGTCGGTTTAGCCTGTTCGTCTGCTCCCTGGCCTTGGCTCTGGATTGTCAGAAATTAACTAGGCCTGTTCTGAGACTATGACCTATGCTGCAGGAAATGAGAGCAGCACCTTCCCGAGTGGGATGGATACCGTCCCACCCTAACAGGCCAGCAGTGCCCTCAAAATTAGCCCAATTATCTATAAAGCCCACACTGTTTTCAGAGCACCACCTGGACAGCCAGCAGTTCAGCGACCATAACCTGCTGTAAGCTACATCGCCACGCCGCATTGGGATGGGGCCAGAGCATACTACAGCATCGGACATCGCCTTCGCTAATTTAAACACCTCTACAAAGTTACTCTTAGTAACCTCAGACTGACGAAGGCGTATATCATTAGCTCCTGCATGGATAACTATCTTTGAGAACCTGTGCTTGCCTAGGACCCTAAGATTACCTGCTATGTCCGGCACCCTGGCTCCCGGTATACACCTGACTAAAGCTGCTGGTGCCCCTAAAGGCTGAGCTAATTTCACGTGCCGTATGATAGAGTCCCCTATAACCAGAGCTCTTTCAGGTTTCTCAGTGGGTGCATCACTAAGGAGAGCAAACCTGTTCGACACGTGACGCGGAGAGGAGTGGTGCTCCCGTGGGCGAGCCTCAGCGGTAGCTTTGGCTCTACGCTTATGCCGCCGAGCCGTCACCCATTCGCCCCGCTGTAAGGGCTCTAATGCCGGAGTTGGGGGATTGCTAACTCCACCTAGGGCGTCCAGACTTTCCCTAACAGAAACTACACTGTTCTCACGCTCACTAACCTGCTCTAAAGCCTGGACATGCGCTTCTAGCACTGAAATCTTCTCCGTCAGAGAGCTAACTAATCTGCACTTATCACAAGTAAAGCTAATAGAGCTATCGCTAGTGACGGAGGAAGAATGACTAAACATCCTGCACTCAGCACACTGAACAGGCTGAAGGGGTGCCATGATGAAAAGATTCACGTACCTTAAATGAAGATCTGTTGATATTAAAGCAGATCAGATGGCCTCCGCTTGTGGACTTTACACAGGAGGAGAAAAAAAGAAAGCTTCCGGTCTCGGCGTTCTTCTGAAAAAAGAAAGAGAAAAAACCGGAAAAAAAAACCGGAAAAGGAAAGCGAAAGTGAAAAGTACAAAAATGAAAGCGACAGTATAATAAAAATGAAGACGATACTGGAAATTTATTTATAGAAAAAAAGTTAAAAAAGGATTAGTAATTAACGCCGGCACTCGCGGGAAAAAGGACTCGGCGCGAACAACTCAGGAAACAGGAAGTGCGTAATAGCATCACTGATCAGACACTGAAAATTTTAATTCAGAAATTTGTAAGTGAAGATGCACGTAATTGGGATAAATGGCTCGAACCCCTGTTATTCGCAGTACGAGAGGTCATGCAAGCCTGCACAGGGTTTTCACCATTTTAATTATTATATGGGCCAAAGCGGTGCTGCATTTTAGACATGCTGCAGGAAAATTGGGAGGAGGGACCTTCAACTAGTAAGAACAAAATTCAATACTTTCTCGACCTGTGTGCAAAGCTCCACACCCTCACGCACTTAACCCAGGAGAATTTACAGCAGGCACATGAATGTCAAGCCCGGCTGTACGACAGGGGTGCGCGCCTTAGGGAGTTCACTCTGAGAGACAAAGTACTCATGTTATTGCCCACGCCAAGTTCCAAATTAGTCGCCAAGTGGCAAGGGCCCTTCGAGGTCACACGGCGAATTGGGAACATCGACTATGAGGTGAGGCGAATGGATAGGGGTGGGGCTCTGCAAATATACCACCTCAACCTATTAAAATGTTGGAATGAGGGGGTCTCTGTGGCATTGGTAGTTCCGGAGAAGGCAGAGCTGGGGCCAGAGGTAAAAACGACAAAAGCAACAACTTAAACCACTCCGGTCCCTTGTGGAGACCACCTCTCACTGGCCCAATTCACAGAGGTTGTCAAGTTGCAAGAGGAATTTTCCGACGTGTTCTCACCCCTTCCCGGCTGCACCCACCTCATAGAACACCACCTTGAAACGCCCCAGGGAGTGATGGTGCATAGCTGTCCTAACCACTTACCCAAACACAAAAAAAGGTGGTTTGGGATGAACTCAAGGCTATGCTCAACATGGGCATAATTGAGGAGTCACACAGTGACTGGAGCAGCCTGGTGGTCCTGGTACACAAGACTGATGGATTGGTCTGCTTCTCTGTGGACTACAGGAAAGTCAATGCAGTGTCTAAATTCGACGCATACCCAATGCCTCACATTGAGTTGCTCAATCAGTTAGGTGCTGCTCGCTTTTATTTGTCACTGGACTTAATGAAGGGATATTGGCAGATCCCCTTGACTCCTCTATCCCGAGTAAAAATGGCCTTTTCCACACAGTTAGGATTACATCAGTTTGTTACACTTCCTTTTGGGTTATTTGGGGCTCCTGTTACGCTCCAGTGGCTCATGGACAAGATCCTCTGTCCCCATGCCACGTATGCGGCAGCATATCTTGATGACATTATTACAGTATATACAGCAATGACTGGCTGCGGCACTTGGAACACTTTAGGGCCATCCTAGAGTCACTGAGGTGTTTGGGACTCACAGCTAACCCATAAAAGTGTGCAATTGGACGGGTGGAAGTATGGTATCTGGGTTTCCACTTGGGTCATGGGCAGGTGCGTCCCCAAATTGACAAGACTGCAGCAATTGCGGCCTGCCCAAGGCCCAAGACCAAAAAGGGGGTGAGACAGTTCCTGGGGTTGGCTGGCTACTATCGTACAGTGGTGCTTGAAAATTTGTGAAACCTTTAGAATTTTCTATATTTCTGCATAAATATGACCTAAAACATCATCAGATTTTCACACAAGTCTTAAAAGTAGATAAAGAGAACCCAGTTAAACAAATGAGACAAAAATATTATACTTGGTCATTTATTTATTGAGGAAAATGATCTAATATTACACATCTGTGAGTAGCAAAAGTATGTGAACCTCTAGGATTAGCAGTAAATTTGAAGGTGAAATGAGAGTCAGGTGTTTTCAATCAATGGGATGACAATCAGGTGTGAGTAGGCACACTGTTTTATTTAAAGAACAGGGATCTATCAAAGTCTGATCTTCACAACACATGTTTGTGGAAGTGTGTCATGGCGCAAACAAAGGAGATTTCTGAGGACCTCAGAAAAAGTGTTGTTGATGCTCATCAGGCTGGAAAAGGTTACAAAACCATCTCTAAAGAATTTGGACTCCACCAATCCACAGTCAGACAGATTGTGTACAAATGGAGGAAATTCAAGACCATTGTTACCCTCCCCAGGAGTGGTCGACCAACAAAGATCACTCCAAGAGCAAGGCGTGTAATAGTCGGCGAGGTCACAAAGGACCCCAGGGTAACTTTTAAGCAACTGAAGGCCTCTCTCACATTGGCTAATGTTAACATTCATGAGTCCACCATCAGGAGAACACTGAACAACAATGGTGTGCATGGCAGGGTTGCAAGGAGAGAGCCACTGCTCTCCAAAAAGAACATTGCTGCTCATCTGCAGTTTGCTAAAGATCACATGGACAAACCAGAAGACTATTGGAAAAATGTTTTGTGGATGGATGAGACCAAAATAGAACTTTTTGGTTTAAATGAGAAGAGTTATGTTTGGAGAAAGGAAAAACACTGCACTCCAGCATAAGAACCTTATCCCATCTGCGAAACATGGTGGTGGTAGTATCATGGTTTGGGCCTGTTTTGCTGCATCTGGGCCAGGACGGTTTGCCATCATTGATGGAACAATGAAGTCTGAATTATACCAGCGAATTCTAAAGGAAAATGCCAGGACATTTGTCCATAAACTGAATTTCAAGAGAAGGTGGGTCATGCAGCAAGACAACGACCCTAAGCACACAAGTCATTCTACCAAAGAATGGTTAAAGAAGAATAAAGTTAATGTTTTGGAATGGCCAAGTCAAAGTCCTGACCTTAATCCAATTGAAATGTTGTGGAAGGACCTGAAGCGAGCAGTTCATGTGAGGAAACCCACCCACATCCCAAAGTTGAAGCTGTTCTGTACGGAGGAATGGGCTAAAATTCCTCCAAGCCGGTTTGCAGGACTGATTAACAGTTACCGGAAACGTTTAGTTGCAGTTATTGCTGCACAAGGGGGTCACACCAGATATTGAAAGCAAAGGTTCACATACTTTTGCCACTCACAGATATGTAATATTGGATCATTTTCCTCAATAAATAAATGGCCAAGTATAATATTTTTCTCTCATTTGTTTAACTGGGTTCTCTTTATCTACTTTTAGGACTTGTGTGAAACTCTGATGATGTTTTAGGTCATATTTATGCAGAACTATAGAAAATTCTAAAGGGTTCACAAACTTTCAAGCACCACTGTAGGTTCATACCTAATTTTTCGGATGTCACCAGCCCACTGACTGATCTCACAAAAAAGGGAGCACCAGATCTGGTCCAGTAGATGGAGCAGTGCCAACAGGCTTTCACCAAAGTAAAAGCTGCACTGTGTGGGGGGCCACTTTTCTACTCCCCTGACTTCTCTCTCCCCTTTATTTTGCAGACAGATGCATCAGATACCCCTTTTCCACCAAATCAGTTCCAGGGCTGGTTCGGAGCCAGTGCTGGTGCTGGTTCACAACTCGTTCAACTTGCGAGCCAGCTGAGAACGAGTTTGCTTTTCCATAGCTCGCGGGGCTAAGCAGAGCCACGTCATTACGTCGCTGCATACGTCATTACATCGCTGTATACGTCAGTTACGTCGCTGTGTACGGAAGTTACGGCGCTACGTTTGCATAAACCTTGGCGCGAATATCAAAGCAAAAACAACACGGAAGAAGCAGCAGCGGCAACAACAACAACAATAATTATAAATTACTTCGTGTTTGTACAGCTGCGGCTTCTCGTCGCTTAAAAATGGCGATCTTTCGCAGTCTTGTTATTGTTGTCGGTCTTAACAACTCTGCCCCCCCGCTGACGTAAGCGGTTCTTTCCTCTGGCCCAGCAGAGAGTTGGTGCTAGCCTGGAACCGGTTTTTCTGGCCCCAGAGCCAGTTCTTTGTCAGTGGAAACAGAAAACCCGGTTTCAAACTAAGCACTGGCTCTGAACCAGCCCTGGAACTGCTTTGGTGGAAAAGGGGCAAGACAGAGGGCTGGGGGCTGTTTTGTCCCAGGAGATGGAGGGCGAGAAATGTCCCATGCTGTACACCAGCTGCAAGCTCTCAATGCATGAAAGTAAGTACAGCACCATCAAAAAGGAGTGCTTGGCCATCAAGTGGGCAATCCTCACCCTCCGATACTACCTGCTGCGGTACCCTTTCACCCTCTGTTCGGACCATGCACCCCTCCAGTGGCTCCACCACATGAAGGATGCCAATGCATGGATCACTGTAGCAGTCCATGTAGGTGGGTGGAGCACAGAAGGACGGCAGGACAGAACTGAGTTCCAAAAACTCTTTTTATTTGCACTTTTCAGTCGCAAAACCACACTCTCCCAGCCACACACATACACACACATAAGTCATCTGGTTAGGGAGAGAGAGAGCTCCCTCTGCTCTCGCTCTCTCTCCTTAAATAGGGCGCGGTCACTGGGAAGACACACAAACACATTAATTAACAACAGGTGTAGTGATTCTGCCACTTAACTTCCCCGACTCCGCCCTCCTGTCACAGACCGATGCTTGACCATGCCCCCGCTGCCACATACCCCCACTGCCCGACTCAGGCCGGGCAGCCGTCCGGCCCGCAGCCGACTCCCCCCCCCTGACGGGAGAGGAAGTCCGCCACAACCATCTGCGCCCCCGGCCTGTGGATCACCTTGAAGTTAAAGGGTTGGAGTGCCAGATACCAACGGGTGATCCGCGCATTGGCATCCTTCATGCGGTGGAGCCACTGGAGGGGCGCGTGGTCCGAACAGAGGGTGAAAGGGCGTCCCAGCAGGTAGTACCGGAGGGCGAGGACCACCCACTTGATCGCCAGGCACTCTTTCTCGATGGTACTGTAGCGCCCCTCACGCACCGACAGCTTGTGACTAATGTACAAGATGGGGCGATCCTCCCCCTCCACCTGCTGGGACAATACGGCCCCCAGCCCTCTGTCCGACGCATCCGTCTTCAACATAAAGGGGAGAGAAAAGTCAGGGGAGTGTACAAGTGGCCCCCCACACAGTGCAGCCTTAACCTTAGAAAAAGCCCACTGGCATTGCTCTGTCCACTGGACCGGATCTGGTGCCCTCTTTTTAGTCAGATCAGTCAGCGGGCTGGTGACGTCCGAATAATTAGGTATAAACCTACGATAATAGCCAGCCAGCCCCAGGAACTGTCTCACCCCCTTTTTGGTCTTGGGCCTCGGGCAGGCCACAATTGCTGCAGTCTTGTTAATTTGGGGACGCACCTGCCCGTTGCCCAAGTGGAAGCCCAGATACCGTACTTCCACCCGCCCAATCGCACACTTCTTCGGGTTGGCCGTGAGACCCGTCCGCCTCAGCGACCTAAGGACGGCCCTCAGGTGTTGTAGGTGCCGCGGCCAGTCATTACTATAAATAATGATATCGTCTAAGTACGCGGCCGCATAGGTGGCATGGGGGTGGAGGACCCTGTCCATCAGCTGCTGAAATGTAGCGGGCGCCCCAAACAGCCCAAAAGGAAGTGTGACGAATTGCTGTAAGCCGAACGGTGTGGAAAAGGCCGTTTTTTCACGGGATAATGGAGTCAAGGGGATCTGCCAATAACCCTTTGTTAAATCCAGTGTCGAGTAAAAACGAGCCGTGCCTAGCCGATCGAGCAACTCATCAATACGAGGCATTGGGTACGCATCAAATTTAGACACCGCGTTGACTTTTCTATAGTCCACACAGAACCGGACCGACCCATCGGCCTTGGGTACCAAGACCACCGGGCTGCTCCAGTCACTGTGGGACTCCTCGACGATGCCCATTTCGAGCATGGCCTCGAGTTCTTCCCGAACCACCTTTTTCTTGTGTTCGGGTAACCTGTAAGGGCGGCTACGCACTACCATCCCCGGGGGCATCTCAATGTGGTGCTCTATGAGGTTAGTGCGGCCGGGCAGGGGTGAGAACACGTCCGAAAACTCGGTCTGCAACTGGGCGACCTCCGCGAGTTGGGTCGGGGAGAGGTGGTCTCCACAGGGGACCAGAGAGGGATGTGATCCTAATGTTCCTTTTTGAACCTCCGGCCCCAGCTCCACCTTCTCCGGAACCACCGACACCAACGCCACGGGGACCTCCTCGTTCCAGAGTTTGAGTAGGTTGAGGTGGTAAATCTGTAGCGCCCTACCCCTGTCCGTTCGCTTCACCTCGTAGTCGACGTCCCCGACTAGCCGTGTGACCTCAAAGGGTCCTTGCCACTTGGCGACTAATTTAGAGCTCGATGTGGGCAACAGTATGAGTACTTTCTCTCCCGGTGCAAACTCTCTAAGGCATGTACCCTTGTCGTACAGGCGGGTTTGCCGTTCTTGGGCCTGCCGCAAATTCTCCTGGGTTAGGTGTGTGAGTGTGTGGAGTTTTGCGCGCAGGTCAATAACGTATTGAATTTCATTTTTGCTTGGTGAAGGTCCCTCCTCCCAATTTTCTCGCAGCACGTCTAAAATGCCGCGCGGCTTACGCCCATATAATAATTCAAACGGGGAGAACCCCGTGGAGGCTTGGGGGACCTCTCGCACTGCAAAGAGCAAGGGTTCGAGCCATTTATCCCAGTTACGTGCATCCTCACTTACAAATTTTTTAATTATGCTTTTAAGGGTGCGATTAAACCATTCCACTAAACCGTCCGTTTCTGGGTGATACACGCTGGTGTGGATCGGCTTAATACCTCATAACCCATATAGTTCGTTCAGTGTTCGTGACATAAACGAGGTGCCTTGATCAGTCAGAATCTCTTTCGGGATTCCATCTCGGGAGATGACGCGGAAGAGCGCCTCCGCAATACTGCGTGCTGAGATATTGCGAAGAGGCACTGCTTCCGGGTATCGCGTTGCATAGTCCACTAGAACTAATATAAGGCGGTACCCTCGTGTTGACCGATCTAATGGCCCGACGAGATCCATCCCAATTCTTTCGAACGGGGTCTCGATTAACAGTAGAGGGCGCAAAGGCGCTTTTGGAATGGCCGCTGGATTTACTAACTGGCATTCACGGCACGCCGTACACCACCTACAGACATCGCCGCGAATCCCCGGCCAATAGAATCGGGCCATTATTCGGGCTAGTGTTTTATCCTGCCCTAAGTGTCCAGCCGTGGGATTAAAGTGAGCTGCCTGGAATACCAATTCCCGGCGGCTCTTCGGAATTAAAAGCTGCGTGACTCGCTCTTTAGTTTGAGTGTCCTGCGTCACTCGGTATAATCTATCCTTCATAATCGCGAAGTAAGGGAAGGACGGGGTGGCGTTCAGCGGGAGCGTTTGACCATCGATTACTCTCACTTGGTCAAACGCATGCCACAGAGTCTCGTCTCGTGACTGCTCTAATGGAAAATCCGCGAGGGATTCCCCAATAGAGAGAGGAGGAGCCGGCGGCTCCTCACTCTGACGCGGAGATGACGTAGACGGCTCTGTGACAGCTGCTCCCGCCGAAGCGACACCGGGACCTCCCCCTGTCAAATGGCAGGACCCACTCTTGACTAGGTGTGTCATTAAACCCCGAAATCCCGGCCAATCAGTCCCCAAAATTAAAGAGTGGGTAAGGCGAGGATTAACCGCCACCTTCACTATAAATTTTTCCCCTCTGAAAATAATGTGGACCGACACCAAAGGGTAGCAGTAAACATCCCCATGCACACACAACACCTTCACCCCTTGTGCTCCCCCCAATGCCTCATCTTGAACCAGGCTTTGGCGAATTGAGGTCTGATTACAACCAGAATCCACCAACGCCTGATATGTAGCCCCTTGGATACTCACCGGTATACGATACGCTCCGGCCCGATCGAGGGCGGCCTCTGGCGCGTTGGGGATCTGAACCACCGCGCCCACCTCCATCACCGTGCACTGCTGTTGAAGGTAGCGCGGCTCCCCGCAGCGCCAGCAAACCGGCCCGGGCTTTCCCTCTGCGCCGGTGATCTGGGGCTCACTCACCTGAGGTGGGGGAGAGACAGACACAGAAGGGAGAAACGGGAGGGCACCACGGGTGCAGCGGGCCGGCTGGGGTGGTGCCGGCCCCCGCCTCCGCGGTGGGGGAATGGGGAGAGGACGGGACACAGGAGGAGGGGGAGAGAGAGAGAGAGAGAGAGAGAAGAGGAGAGAAGAGGAGAGAAGATGCCATCTGCTGTCCTGCCGCCGGGACAGCCGCCAGATGATCCTCCGCCAGCTCGATTGCCTGATCCAGCGACGCCGGGCGGTGGCACTGGACCCACTCTGCGGTTCCTGCTGGTAAACGCACGACGAACTGTTCCAGTACCACCTGGTCGATGAGTCCCTCGGCGTCGCAACTGTCGGCCCTCAACCACTGCCAGCAGGCATCCCGGAGTTGCTGGCCAAACGCAAACGGCCGGCCGACTTCCTCCAAGCGCAGAGCGCGGAAACACTGATGTTGTTGCTCCGGGGTGCATCCCACCCGCTGGAGGCCAGCCCCGCAAAGGTCCGCGTAGGCCAGCCGGCGGTCGGCGGGGAGCTGTAGCGCGGCCAGCTGCACCTCTCCCGTTAGCAGGGGGAGGAGGCGCTCCGCGCGCTGTTCCACCGGCCACCCCGAGGTCTCTGCTACCTGCTCAAAGAGCGTGACGAATGCCTCGGGGTCGTCCTGCGGGTCCATCTTTGTGAGGGTGAGGGGGGAAGGGCCCACGGTGGTGGAGATGGTGGACCCCACTGACGCGAGGCGGTGCCGGAACGCCCAACGATCTTCCTGTTGCGCCAGCACCAGGGCCTCGAACCGTTGTTCTTGCTCCTTTCGGAGGGTGAGCAGCGCCTGGTGCTGGCTCTGTTGGGCCGTGGCAAGGGCGTGGATCAGGTCGGCGAAGGTGGAGGATTCCATGGGGCTGTTGTCTTCTGTGCTCGGTTCCCGGGTTTTGGCACCACTGTAGCAGTCCATGTAGGTGGGTGGAGCACAGAAGGACGGCAGGACAGAGCCGAGTTCCAAAAACTCTTTTTATTTGCACTTTTCAGTCGCAAAACCACACTCTCCCAGCCACACGCATACACACAAATAAGTCATCTGGTTAGGGAGAGAGAGAGCTCCCTCTGCTCTCGCTCTCTCTCCTTAAATAGGGCGCGGTCACTGGGAAGACACACAAACACATTAATTAACAACAGGTGTAGTGATTCTGCCACTTAACTTCCCCGACTCCACCCTCCTGTCACAGACCGATGCTTGACCACGTCCCTGCTGCCACAATCACCCATTGGTATCTCGCCCTCCAGCCATTTAAATTCGAGGTGGTCCAGAGGCCGGGGGCGCAAATGGTAGTGGCGGACTTCCTGTCTCATCGGGGAGGGGGGGGAGTCCACTGCAGGCTCCCTGGCCTCAGTTGGGCGGTGGGAGTATGTGGCAGTGGGGGCATGGCACCCATCTTGGAGGCAAGCTGGCGGCAAGAGGAGTCGCAGCGGCCCGAGGCTCTACCACTCACAGCATTTTTTTTAAGTATACTCACTCAAAACTTATTGAAATACAAAAACACTGTTCAGACTTTGTTCCAGAGGACATAAAATCCTTTCCAAAATGGATTATTCATTTCACGGAAATGCCTGGAATTAATCCGAGCGACAGTGGGACCCAGACCACAGAGACACAGACAGAGAAAGCGAGGCAACAGGGCAGGCTGCTGAGCGAGGCTGTGCCGCGCTCCACACCGACCGGCCATTCCCAGCTTACTCCTCATCAACGCTCGCTCTCTTGTCAACAAAATGGATGACTTGAGACTCCGATTTGTGAATAACCGATAGGTTACAACAGCTGTATAACAGCTGTATAACAATTTCCGAGACATGGCTACACAGAAACATCCTAGATGCAGCTGTGGAACTACAGGGGCACAGCATCTACAGAGCGGACCGTACATCAGAGGCCGGGAAGAAAAAAAAGGAGGACATGCGTGTGTTTATGTGAGAGACGATCTTTATACTTGGTCATTTATTTATTGAGGAAAATTATCCAATATTACATATCTGTGAGTAGCAAAAGTATGTGAACCTTTGCTTTCAGTATCTGGTGTGACCCCCTTGTGCAGCAATAACTGCAACTAAACGTTTCCGGTAACTCTTGATCAGTCATGCACACCGGCTTGGAGGAATTTTAGCCCATTCCTCCATACAGAACACCTGCAACTCTGGGATGTTGGTGGGTTTCCTCACATGAACTGCTCGCTTCAGGTCCTTCCACAATATTTCGATTGGATTAAGGTCAGGACTTTGACTTGGCCATTCCAAAACATTAACTTTATTCTTCTTTAACCATTCTTTGGTAGAATGACTTGTGTGCTTAGGGTCGTTGTCTTGCTGCATCTTCTCTTGGGATTCAGTTCATGGACAGATGTACTGACATTTTCCTTTAAATTTCGCTGGTATAATTCAGAATTCATTGTTCCATCAATGATGGCAAGCTATCTTGGCCCAGATGCAGCAAAATAGGCCCAAACCATAATACTACCACCACCATGTTTCACAGATGGGATAAGGTTCTTATGCTGGAATGCAGTGTTTTCCTTTCTCCAAACATAATGCTTCTCATTTAAACCAAAAAGTTCTATTTTGGTCTCATCCATCCACAAAAAAATTTTCCAATAGCCTTCTGGCTTCTCCACATGATCTTTAGCAAACTGCAGACAAGCAGCATTGCTCTTTTTGGAGAGTAGTAGCTTTCTCCTTGCAACCCTGCCATGCACACCATTGTTGTTCAGTGTTCTCCTGATGGTGGACTCATGAACATTAATATTAGCCAATGTGAGAGAGGCCTTCAGTTGCTTAGAAGTTACCCTGGGGTCCTTTGTGACCTCGCCGACTATTACACGCCTTGCTCTTGGAGTGATCTTTGTTGGTCAACCACTCCTGGGGAGGGTGGTAATGGTCTTGAATTTCCTCCATTTGTACACAATCTGTCTGACTGTGGATTGGTGGAGTCCAAACTCTTTAGAGATGGTTTTGTAACCTTTTCCAACCTGATGAGCATCAACAATGCTTTTTATGAGGTCCTCAGAAATCTCCTTTGTTCGTACCATGATACACTTCCACAAACATGTGCTGTGAAGATCAGACTTTGATAGATCCCTGTTCTTTAAATAAAACAGGGTGCCCACTCACACCTGATTGTCATCCCATTGATTGAAAACACCTGACTCTCATTTCACCTTCAAATTAACTGATAATCATAGAGGTTCACATCCTTTTGCTACTCACAGATATGTAATATTGGATCATTTTCCTCAATAAATAAATGACCAAATATCATATTTTTGTCTCATTTGTTTAACTGGGTTCTCTTTATCTACTTTCAGGACTTGTGTGAAAATCTGATGATGTTTTAGGTCATATTTATGCAGAAATATAGAAAATTCTAAAGGGTTCACAAACTTTCAAGTACCACTGTAAATACAGACATAAACAAAAAGTTACAGGTGATGACAATTAGAACTCAGGGGAGCCACTCCTAGGAAGTGGCGCAGGGTTGGCTGATGGAGTGCACATGGGAGTGTCAGGTGTGTGAGTGGGATTGTGGGAAGTGGAGTCCAGAGTGTTAGGTGAGCCCGGGAGCGTGACAGTTACCTGTATAAGTTGATTTAATTTGCTTCAGAATGTGATTTTCTCAGTTCATCTGATTATTTAATTAGCCTTTTACATCTTATCAGTGAAAATGCATGCAAGTACATGCATGTTCCATAAGTTACGGGTATAACGCCTATCCTGTTTTAATGAGAGTCACATGAGACTGTCAGTTCAATTCCATCCAATTCTCTAGATGGCTTTGTTCTCTGGCTTTATTTCATATGGTGGGGGCCTCCGTGACCGATGTGTTACTATCGGATTCACTTTCCGATGGTTCGAACTGATACGGTTCTACGTGTATAGCAGTAGCATGTACACACACTCCAATTTCAGGACTATCACAGTCAGATGCATCTGAGGAATCCAAAGAATCTCCAGTAAATCCGAACAACGTGGTCATTGCAACCACTCTTGCCTGGTGAGTCTGGTTTTGGTCTATAGCTGTCAAAGGCCTCAGCCTTAAAACCGGTTCCTGCTGTGACGTCACACACTCAGGGCTGGCTGGCTCAGCCGGGCAGCTCAAATGCCAACTTTGCAGTCGATTTTAACTCTCAAAAATATATATTTTTTATTCCCATTTATGCAGCATACAAGAGTCATGGATGGAGATACTATCCACTCAGAAATGTATTTAAAAATAAAAGTTCTGCGTATCTCCTTTAACTTGGACACTGTTAGTTAGCATGTAAAAACAGAGTTACACTAACATGAATAACGTTAACTTATCTGATGTCATTTCAGAAATATGTTTTAGCATAATCTTGCCAAATAAACAATGTAGAAATCTTTCTTTTCTAGTAACATTAGATACCCAATATGATTTTGAGTGTGAAAAGAGTTTGCTAGCATGTCAGGTGGAGCTTCACTGGCTAGCTAACTTAACATTAAACCACCATGATGCACAGCATGCATTAATTTTGTAAATTCACAAAATAATCCAGTAGGTTGCTTCAGAGGCATGAGGTATTATAAGCGTTGTGTCAATAATACAACAATGTGTTGACAAAAAATTTACTTTTAATACTTAAGTATTTTTAAAAGCAAGTACTTCAGTACTTTAACTTAAGTAAAAATTTGACTGGACAACTTTCACTTGTATTGGAGTAACATTTGACCAGTGGGATCTGTACTTTGACTTAAGTAATGAAATTGGGTACTTTGTTCACCTCTGTATTCAAAGAAATACTGCAAAATGATAGGTTAGGTGTTGACCTGAAGAGTGCGGAAATGACTTTGTAACTGAAGATGTTTTCACATACAGTCCTTACTAAACAAACCAAACTCAGCCCTCTTAAAGTGGACCAACAGAAAAGGGACTTCATTTGAAAGATGATTAAGTTCTCTTTCTGGTTCACTTCAGCCCTGATGGAGCCTCAGTCCTCTTTCTGTCCACACTATACTTTCTCTGGAGCTCTCAGATCTTTACTGGTAGCTTTCAGTTGGCGCATTTCATCTGACAATGGCAAGCCTAGAGGGCTAATATGCAAGGGCAAAAGGCAAAGAGAACGTGGAGTGCTTTGTGATCACAATGCAAAGGTTCAGCAAACCACAACATGGGCTTAAAGCGTTTCAGAGGGGTCTGAATTTGTTTGGAGTGTTCATATACAGTTAGGTCCATATATATTTGGACACTGACACAAATTTAGTTTTTTTACCTGTTTACTGAAACATATTCAGGTTATAGTTATATAATGGACATGGACATAAAGTCCAGACTTTCAGCTTTCATTTGAGGGTATCCACATTAAAATTGGATGAAGGGTTTAGGAGTTTCAGCTCCTTAACATGTGCCACCCTGTTTTTAAAGGAACCAAAAGTAATTGGACAATTGACTCAAAGGCTATTTCATGGGCAGGTGTGGGCAATTCCTTCGTTATGTCATTCTCAATTAAGCAGATAAAAGGCCTGGAGTTGATTTGAGGTGTGATGCTTGCATTTGGAAGATTTTGCTGTGAAGAAAACATGCGGTCAAAGGAGCTCCCCATGCAGGTGAAACAAGCCATCCTTAAGCTGCGAAAACAGAAAAAACCCATCCGAGAAATTGCTACAATATTAGGAGTGGCAAAATCTACAGTTTGGTACATCCTGAGAAAGAAAGCAAGCACTGGTGAACTCATCAATGCAAAAAGACCTGGACGCCCACAGAAGACAACAATGGCGGATGATCGCAGAATAATTTCCATAGTGAAGAGAAACCCCTTCACAACAGGCAACCAAGTGAACAACACTCTCCAGGAGGTAGGTGTCGCAATAACCAAATCTACCATAAAGAGAAGACTGTATGAAAGTAAATACAGAGGGTTCACTGCACGGTGCAAGCCACTCATAAGCCTCAAGAATCAAAAGGCTAGATTGGACTTTGCTAAAAAACATCTAAAAAAGCCAGCACAGTTCTGGAAGAACATTCTTTGGACAGATGAAATCAAGATCAACCTCTATCAGAATGATGGAAAGAAAAAAGTATGGTGAAGGCATGGTACAGCTCATGATCCAAAGCATACCACATCATCTGTAAAACATGGCAGAGGCAGTGTGATGGCTTGGGCATGCATGGCTGCTAGCGGCACTGGATCACTAGTGTTTATTGATGATGTGACACAGGACAGAAGCAGCCGGATGAATTCTGAGGTATTCAGAGACATACTGTGTGCTCAAATGCAGCCAAACTGATTGGTCGGCGTTTCATAATACAGATGGACAATGACCCAAAACATAAAGCCAAAGCAACTCAGGAGTTTATAAAAGCAAAGAAGTGGAATATTCTTGAATGGCCAAGTCAGCCACCTGATCTCAACCCAATTGAGCATACATTTCACTTGTTAAAGACTAAACTTCAGAGAGAAAGGCCCACAAACAAACAGCAACTGAAAACTGCTGCAGTAAAGGCCTGGCAGAGCATTAAAAAGGAGGAAACAGCATCTGGTGATGTCCATGAGTTCAAGACTTCAGGCAGTCATTGCCAACAAAGGGTTTTCAACCAAGTATTAGAAATGAACATTTTATTTACAATTATTTAATGTGTCCAATTACTTTTGAGCCCCTGAAATGAAGGGATTGTGTTTAAAAAATGCTTTAGTTCCTCACATTTTTATGCACTCATTTTGTTCAACCCACTGAATTAAAGCTGAAAGTCTGAACTTCAACTGCAGCTGAATTGTTTTGTTCAAAATTCATTGTGGTAATGTACAGAACCAAAACTAGAAAAATGTTGTCTCTGTCCAAATATTTATGGACCTAACTGTATGTGCAAAAAAGGCTGACTAATCACTTGCGGTTTTAGTTTGAGGGCTGAAAGGAAGCAAGTGTGAAAACATCCTGACACATGCTACCATTTTATCAACAATTTTTAAAACTTGTTATAAATATGAATATGAGGAACTGAATTAACTGTGCAAGGATACGTGCTGAGTAGGCTGGTGTTGCTGGACTACAAACCTGGGTATTGCACACCTGTACATGCCTAAACATATCTATGTTTCCTTCGACAACCCCAATTCCAAAAAAGATGGAACACTGTGTAAACTGTAAATAAAAACAGAATGTGATCATTTGCAAATCATGGAAACACTATATTTCATTGAAAATAGTACAAACAGAGCATATCAAATGTTGAAACTGAACAATTTTATTGTTTTTTGAAAAACACATGATCATTTTGAATTTGATGTCAGCAACACGTTTCAAAAAAGTTGGAACAGGGGCATGTTTACCACTGTGCTGCATCACCTCTACTTTTAACAACACTCTGTAAATGTTTGTAAACTAAGGAGACCAGTTGCTGTAGTTTTGAAAGAGAAATGTTGTCCCATTCTTGCCTGATATACAATGTCAGTTGCTCAACAGTTCGGGGTCTTCTTTGTCATATTTTGAGCTTCGTAATGCACCACATGTTTTAAATGGGAGACAGGTCTGGATTGCAGGCAGGCCAATTTAGCACCCGGACTCTTTTACTACGGAGCTAGGAAGTTTTAATATGTGCAGAAAGCAGTTTGGCATTGTCTTGCTGAAAGAAGGAAAGCCTTCCCTGAAAAAGATTTTGTCTAGATGGCAGCATATTGCTCTGAAACATGTGTACTATATCTTTCAGCATTAATGATACCTGCCCAGATATGTAAGCTACCCATGTAATGTGCACTAATGCACCCTCATACCATCACAGATGCTGGCTTTTGAACTGTGCGCTGATAAACAAGCCGGATGGTCCCTCTCCTCTTTAGCCTGGAGTATGTAGTGTCCATGATTTCTAAAAAGAATTTCTACTTTTGATTCGTCAGACCTTGGGACAGTTTTCCACTTCACCTCAGTCCATCATAAAAGAGCTCGGGCCCAGAGAAGGTGGCGGTGTTTTTGGATATTGTTTATATCTGGTTTTAAATTGCATTTGTGTATGCAGTAATGAACTGTTTTCACAGATGATGGTTTTCTGAAGTGTTCCAGAGTCCATACAGTGATTTCTGCTACAGACACATGCCTACTTTTAATGCAGTGTCGCCTGAGGGCCTAAAGATCATAGGCATCCAATGTCAGTTTTCAGCCTTGTCCCTTGCATACTGAGATTTTTAAAAAGAACTTTATTCATCACATGTACACTTGTGAAATTCCTCTCTGCATTTAACCCATCTGAAGCAGTGAATACACACATGCACACACATGTGAGCAATGAGCACACGCACATACCCAGAACAGTGAGCAGCCATGCTAACAGTGCCCGGGGAACAGTTGGGGGTTAGGTGCCTCACTCAAGGGCACCTCAGCGTAAGGCCACCCATGGTAACCTAACCACATGTTTTTGAACTGTGGGGGAAACTGTAGCACCCGGAGGAAACCTACACAGACACGGAGAGAACATGCAAACTCCACACAGAAAGGCCCCCTTCAGCCGCTGGGCTTCAGCCCAGAACCTTCTTGCTGTGAGGTGACAATGCTAACCACTACACCACCATGCCGCCATTTCTCCAGATTCTCTGAATCTTTTAATGATATTATGTACCATAGATGATATGATCCCCCAATTTTTTCCAGTTTTACATTGAGGAATGTTATTCTTAAATTGTTGGACTGTTTGCCCACACAGTCTTTTACAGAGCGGTGAACCCCTCCCCATCTTGACCTCTGAGAGACTCCGCCTCTCTGGGATGCTCTTTTTATACCCAATTATGTTACTGACCTGTTGCCAGTTAACCAAATAAGTTTTTTTTTTAGCATTACACAACTTTTTCAGTCTTTTGTTGCCCCGTCCCAACTTTTTTGAAATGTGTTGCTGACATCAAATATATTTTTCAAAAAACAATAGAATTTCTCAGTTTCAACATTTGATATGTTGTCTTTGTACTATTTTCAATTAAATATAGAGTTTCCATGATTTGCAAGTCTTCACATTCTGGTTTTTTTTTATTTTTATGTTTTACACAGTGTCCCAACTTTTTCGGAATTGGGGTTGTATATTTCTTCCCTGCTTCTGATCCTTTTAGCATCTAAACATGCTTCATCACCTCCAAAACAGCCTACATATGTAAAAAGTTGTTCTTTGATTTTCTTGCTGTACACTGTGTATGTTGTCCATCATGTCAACACCATGATTTTCTCTCAATTTTCTTTGCAGAAATCCAGATATTGATCCCCAGTGAGCAAGCCAGAGGTAACAGTGCCATGGAAAATCTTTATGGCACAACATGAGGAAGAACCTTGAGAGGAGCCAGACTCAAAACGGACCCTATCTTCTTCTGGGTGATACTGGATAGTGATATTATGAAATCATTATGCAGTATCCAAGTGTAGGTCTTTATACAAATGGAAATCTTGAGTGGAGTGTTGACCACGTATTGGTTCATATTATTTTCAGCAATCCAGAAATATTCCAACAAAGACCTTTTACATGAAACTAAGCAAAATGTTGATTACATAATCAACATTTACATAATATTACATATTACATAATCACATAGCTAGCCTACAACAAACTTTTTAGAGGTATTTAAGTCACTCACTCACTTTCAATAAGTGCATTATCATGGTTGGTGTTGAGATAGTTGTGCACTTATTCAAATATTCTGATGCAGTCATTCTGCACCCTGGATTTTTGCACCTTATTACATTACAGTATATTTTTGCACATAATCACTCATTTCTCTTTGCCCTGTCTTACTTGTTCATATACACTATATGGCCAAGAAATTGTGGACACCCGAATATCACATGCATTTGTGTTTTTTTTGAATGTTTGATTACAGATTTAGTCCCTTTTTGCTGTTATAATAATCTTCATTCTTCTGCTAAGGCTTTCCACTAGATTTTGGGGTGTGGCTGTGGGGATTTGTGTTCATTCAATTACAAGACCATGAGTGAGCTCAGGCACTGATGTTGAGTGAGGAGGTCTGGGGTGCAGTCAATGTTCCAGTTCATCCCAAAGGTGTTCAGTGAGATTGAGGTCAGAACTCTGTGTAGGACAGTCAAGTTCTTCCTCTCCAACCTTAACATATCATGTCTTCATGGAGATCGCTTTGTGCACAAGAGGATTGTCATGATGGAACATTCCAGTGAAGGGAAAATGCAATCCTACAGCATTGTATACAATTGTGCATTTCCAACATTTTTGGATGGAATGCATATGGGTGTGATGGTCAGGTGTCCACTTACATGCGGGAGAGTTGGGGCCATATAGCAGAGGCTCCAACTCTCCCGCTGTGGGCGGGAGATCTCCCGCTTTAGGGAACATTTAGAAAATCCTCCCGACCTCCCGCTGACAACATAAAAATCTCCTGCCTGCCCTTACTACACATGATTAGTTAAAAAATATATAACTTGATGTTTATGTTGACGAAAATTAATAGTTGACTTTCCGCTTTTCGCATGTCTGACATTGTATGGGTGGACTCAAGTGTGTACCCCACGGTATATGCCAATTCCCCGGTCGGTACACCGATCGGCGTAACGGGGGGATTGGAGTGAATGCCGGATGCATGCGCAATCAGATCAAGCGCGCATATGAATCAAGCGGAATTCGGTACACCACGGAGTCACACTGAGCCACCCAATGTCTTAGCAGTTACCGATAAAGCATACAGATGGCGCTATTAATGATACGCGCGAGAGAACGAGAAAATCCGCAACACTCAACCATTTTGCTTGTTTTTTTACGTCTGCATTTCGTCTGTGTTAGGGTTTTGCTGGGATTCGAACCTGGTTCGTTGGTGTGATAATCCAGCAAACCCCCACTAGGCCACCAGGGGGATGACTCAAATGCAGAGGCGTGAGGCGGAAGTAGAAAAAGAATCAAAAGGTTTATTTAAACTATATACACTATATACAGGGCAAAACAAAAGACAAAAAAAAACCAAAGAGTATAATCCAAAAGAAAAGCAAAGTGCAAAAATACAAAAGCTAAGAAGATCAAAAAACACAGTACAAAGGAAACTGGAGATAAACATAACAGCACAAAGACTCCGTGACAAGAGGACTGAACTCAGGGGTATAAATAGACAAACTAATTAAGGACACAGGTGAAGATAATTAGGCAATTAACACAAACACAAAAACACAGGAACAGTGGCGGCCTCTAGAGGCCAAAATAAACACGACATGAAAAGGAAATAACAGCGGCCTCTAGAGGCCAAAACAGTCCTAGTCCTAACAGGACCCCCCCCTCTAGGAGCGTCTCCTGACGTTCCCAGGGCGATCCGGATGGGCCGAATGGAAGTCCCGACATAGTTCTTTATCAAGGACATCCCGAGCAGGAACCCAGCAGCGCTCCTCAGGACCATAGCCCTCCCAGTCCACCAGATATTGCAACCCGCCGCGGACCCGGCGGGAGTCAAGCAGGCGATTCACAGTGAACACAGTCTGCCCCTGGAAGATGCGGGGGGGTGGGGGGTTCCTAGGGGCAGGGGCATACGTAGACGTCAGTACGGGCCGTAACAGGGAAACATGGAAAGTGGGGTTGATCCTCAGAGTCCGGGGCAACTGGAGCCGGTAGGAGACAGGGTTCACCCTGCGCACCACCTTGAAGGGGCCAATGTAGCGAGGAGCAAGCTTGCGGTTCTCCACCCGCAGTGGAAGGTCCTTAGTGGACAGCCAAACACGCTGCCCAGGGCGGAAAGCGTGTGCAGGTCTTCTATGGCGGTTGGCCTGAGTCTGGTTGGTTCTGGAGGTCTGTATGAGGGTCTTCCTGACCTTGCTCCAGGTCTTGCGACACCGTCTCACATATTGGTTGACCGAGGGCACCCCCGCGTCCTCCTCCTGGTCCGGGAACAGAGGTGGCTGGAACCCGAATTGGCACTGGAATGGCGACAGCTTGGTGGCCGATGACTGCAGGGTGTTGTGGGCGTACTCCGCCCATGGCAGCCAGGTGCTCCACGATGTCGGGTTATCCATAGCCAGGCCTCGCAGGGTGGTTTCCAGGTCCTGGTTGAGCCTCTCCGTCTGACCATTGGACTGTGGGTGAAACCCAGAGGAGAGGCTGGCAGTGGCTCCGATGACCTTGCAGAACCCGTGCCACACTCGGGAGGAGAACTGGGGCCCTCGGTCTGAGACGATGTCCTGTGGAAGACCAAAGACTCGGAAGACATGATTAAACAAAAGTTTCGCAGTTTCAAGAGCAGAGGGGAGTTTGCACAGTGGTATGAAGCGGCAGGCCTTGGAGAATCTGTCAACTAAGACCAAAATGACCGTGTTACCTTGTGACTCAGGGAGACCCGTGATAAAGTCGACTGCCACGTGGGACCAGGGACGCCGGGGAATGGTCAGAGGATGCAGGAGACCCTGGGGACGCTGTCGTGGGTTCTTGGTTCTGGTGCAAACCTCACAGGACAGGACAAATGACCTTACTTCCTTCTCCATGTTAGGCCACCAGAAGCGTCTTTTCAGGAAGTCCAGGGTCCTCCGAGCTCCCGGGTGGGCGGTGAGAGGGGAAGAGTGACCCCACTGGAGAACCTTGGCCCGGGCTTGATGTGGGACGTACAAGAGGCCTGGTGGCCCCGTCCCAGGACCGGGGTCCTGGCGTTGGGCTCGTCGGACAGCCTCCTCAATACCCCAGCGGACAGGGGCCACAATCCGGGACACAGGGATAATAGGCCCGACTTCATTCTCCCTGTTAGTGGCAGAGAACAGTCTGGACAGTGCGTCAGGTTTGGTGTTCTTGGAGCCGGGGCGGTATGAGAGGGTGAAGTCAAACCGACTGAAAAACAGGGCCCACCTAGCCTGTCGAGGGTTCAGTCTCTTGGCTTGCTGGAGGTACTCCAGGTTCTTGTGGTCAGTCCAAACCAGGAATGGATGTTGTGCTCCCTCCAGCCAGTGCCTCCACTCCTCAAGGGCCAGTTTGACCGCTAGCAGTTCTCGATCCCCCACATAGTACCGGGACTCAGCAGGACTCAGGCGGTGGGAGAAGTAAGCGCAGGGGTGCAGCTTTCCTTCCGAACGTTGAGAGAGCACCGCGCCGACACCACTGTCCGAGGCGTCCACCTCCACGATGAATGGTTGGGAGGTGTCCGGGAGAACCAGAATGGGTGCCGTGCAGAAGCGGTCCTTGAGGTCTTTGAACGCCTTTTCTGCCTGAGGAGACCAGCCATAAGATCCACCTGTCCCTTTGGTGAGGTCAGACATGGGTGCTGCCACAGAACTGAAGTTCCTGATGAACTTGCGGTAGAAGTTAGCGAATCCTAAGAACCGCTGAACCTCCTTAACGGACTTGGGAGTAGGCCAATCCCGGACGGCCAGGGTCTTGGCAGGGTCCATTTGGAGTTGGCCTGTCCGTACAATAAATCCCAGAAAGGAGACCTCGGGAACATGAAATTCGCATTTCTGGGCCTTGGCGAACAGATTGTTCTGTAGCAGCCTCTGGAGAACCTGGCGGACATGGTGGCGGTGCTCCTGCACGGTCTTGGAAAAGATAAGGATGTCGTCGAGGTAGACAAAAACGTATAGGTTAATCATGTCCCTTAAGACGTCGTTGATTAGGGCCTGAAAAACAGCTGGTGCGTTGGTGAGTCCGAAGGGCATCACCTGGTATTCGTAGTGCCCAGACGGGGTGTTAAAGGCAGTCTTCCACTCGTCTCCCTGTCGGATACGGATGAGGTGGTATGCGTTCCGTAGGTCCAACTTGGTGAAGACGGTGGCGCCTTGGAGCAGGTCGAAAGCTGTGGACATCAGCGGAAGGGGATATCGGTTGCGCACAGTGATCTTATTCAGGCCCCTGTAATCAATACATGGTCGGAGCCCCCCATCCTTCTTGCCGACAAAGAAGAAGCCGGCTCCAGCAGGTGAAGTGGAGGGTCGAATAAACCCAGAGACCAGGGCATCTTTGAGGTATTCCTCCATGGCCTTGCGTTCTGGCTGAGAGAGTGAAAACAGTCTGCCACGAGGAGGGGTAGTCCCAGGGAGCAAGTCGATGGCACAGTCGTAGGCCCGGTGCGGAGGAAGAACGGCAGCCCTGCTCTTGCTGAATACCTCCTTGAGATCCCAGTACTCTGTGGGAACTTGAGATAACTCGGTGAGATCAGGGGGCTCGGCAGGAGACACAGGAGAGCTAGAGAGCAGACAAGAGGCATGGCATGCAGGGCCCCATTCCACAACCTGGCTTGTTACCCAGTCTATGCGAGGGTTGTGGCGAGTAAGCCAAGGAAGGCCTAGAATAACTGGGAACTCAGGTGAAGGAATCAGGTGCAGGGATATTTCTTCCTTGTGACCTTGAGACTGGAGGAAAACTGGAGAAGTAACTTGGGTGACTCTTCCATCACCTAACGCTTGGCCATCGAGGGCAGACACAGACAGTGGGACTTCAAGAGGTGCAGTCGGAATATTGATGCTTTGGGCGAAGTGAATATCCATAAAGTTCCCAGCCGCCCCTGAGTCTATCAAAGCTTGACAAGAGTGGACAGACTCACCCCAGGAGATGGAGACCGGGATGTAGATTCCTTGGCCAGGGAGTCCGGGAGAGAGGGTAGGCCCCGTCACAACCCTCCCTCGGCTGGACGGGGCGGTCCTTTTCCCAAGAGTTCGGGACATGATGCTCGGAAGTGACCAGGCTTGCCACAGTAGATGCAGCACTTGTCCCTCCTTCTGCGCTCCCTCTCAGATGCGGAGAGGCGAGTACGACCCACTTGCATGGGTTCTGGACAGTCACTGAAGGAGGTAGACGGTCTCCAGGTAGAGGTAGGGAGGCTGGGGGGGCTCAAGGCTTGGTGGCGTTCTCTCATCCTGTTGTCCAGACGAATAGCATGTGAGATGAGGGTTTCGAGGTCACTTGGGCATCCAATAGAGGCCAGACCGTCCTTGATGGGGTCAGACAGACCATGGTGGAAGGCTGACACCAGGGCAGTCTCGTTCCATCCACTTACTGCTGCGAGTGTTCGGAACGAGATGGCGTAATCTGCGACGCTTCCTCCTTGCCGGATGGACATGAGCTTTCGGGCTGCGTCGGTACTGATGTCTGCCTGATCGAAGACCCGAAGCATCTCTTCAGAAAACAGCTGGAAATCAAAGCACTCAGGTCCCTGTCTTTGCCAGATAGCAGTAGCCCAGGCTCGCGCCTTACCAGCTAATAAGGTGATCACAAAGGCAATCTTGCGGCGATCCGTAGTGTAGGTGGTAGGCTGAAGCTCAAAGGTGAGTTGACACTGGGTAAGGAACTCTCGGCACTCACTGTGCTTGCCGTCATACCTCTGTGGTGCAGGAAGGCTGGGTTCGCGAGGTGAAGAAGGCAGCATTGCAGGAGGCACTGGAGCAGGAGTGGGAGCTGGATCAGGAGCAGGAACTGGATCAGGAGCAGGAGATGCAGGCAGAGATGTCAGCTGTGCCAGGGTTTTCCCAATTTGCTGAAGCAGTTCCTCGTGGCGAGCGAGGGCCTCACGTTGGCTGGTGAGCGTACGTCCATGAGCGTCCATGGTCGCTCCGAAGCGTGTCAAAGCTGCCATAATTCCCTGAAGGTTGGCCGGGTAGACAGTTGAAGCAGCCTCTGCTGAGTCGGTCATGACGGAGTCTTTCTGTTAGGGTTTTGCTGGGATTCGAACCTGGTTCGTTGGTGTGATAATCCAGCAAACCCCCACTAGGCCACCAGGGGGATGACTCAAATGCAGAGGCGTGAGGCGGAAGTAGAAAAAGAATCAAAAGGTTTATTTAAACTATATACACTATATACAGGGCAAAACAAAAGACAAAAAAAAACCAAAGAGTATAATCCAAAAGAAAAGCAAAGTGCAAAAATACAAAAGCTAAGAAGATCAAAAAACACAGTACAAAGGAAACTGGAGATAAACATAACAGCACAAAGACTCCGTGACAAGAGGACTGAACTCAGGGGTATAAATAGACAAACTAATTAAGGACACAGGTGAAGATAATTAGGCAATTAACACAAACACAAAAACACAGGAACAGTGGCGGCCTCTAGAGGCCAAAATAAACACGACATGAAAAGGAAATAACAGCGGCCTCTAGAGGCCAAAACAGTCCTAGTCCTAACAGTCTGCATTTATCGCCTGCTTGTCTTTAACTTTATGTTGATGATGATGATAGTTTATTTCGAACATGTAAACAAACAATGAATAAATAAGCAGAAAACAAGAAAAGCAAAACAGCATTTGCACAAGAATATGTAAAAAGCCACTAAATTAGAAAATAAACCATAAATAATATAGGTAATAATAATATAATATCAAAATCAAAACAAAAGAAAACAAAACAAAAATACAAACAAGGACACACTAAGCAGTTTTGAGTTTACATGTCCGAAAAGGAGTGGGCTGAAGTAAAAACTTATTTAATCCCACCCCTCTTCTTTAGTCAATATAAATTGATTATCTAGCTTCCTCACACACACACACACACACACACACACACATATATATATATATATATATATATATATATATATATATATATATATATATATATACACACACACAGTTAGGTCCATATATATTTGGACACTGACACAAATTTAGTTTTTTTACCTGTTTACTGAAACATATTCAGGTTATAGTTATATAATGGACATGGACATAAAGTCCAGACTTTCAGCTTTCATTTGAGGGTATCCACATTAAAATTGGATGAAGGGTTTAGGAGTTTCGGCTCCTTAACATGTGCCACCCTGTTTTTAAAGGAACCAAAAGTAATTGGACAATTGACTCAAAGGCTATTTCATGGGCAGGTGTGGGCAATTCCTTCGTTATGTCATTCTCAATTAAGCAGATAAAAGGCCTGGAGTTGATTTGAGGTGTGATGCTTGCATTTGGAAGATTTTGCTGTGAAGAAAACATGCGGTGGAAGGAGCTCTCCATGCAGGTGAAACAAGCCATCCTTAAGCTGCGAAAACAGAAAAAACCCATCCGAGAAATTGCTACAATATTAGGAGTGGCAAAATCTACAGTTTGGTACATCCTGAGAAAGAAAGCAAGCACTGGTGAACTCATCAATGCAAAAAGACCTGGACACCCACAGAAGACAACAGTGGCGGATGATCGCAGAATAATTTCCATGGTGAAGAGAAACCCCTTCACAACAGCCAACCAAGTGAACAACACTTTCCAGGAGGTAGGCGTCTCAATATCCAAATCTACCATAAAGAGAAGACTGTATGAAAGTAAATACAGAGGGTTCACTGCACGGTGCAAGCCACTCATGTACTCAAAGTACGGTGAAGGCGTGGTACAGCTCATGATCCAAAGCATACCACATCATCTGTAAAACACGGCAGAGGCAGTGTGATGGCTTGGGCATGCATGGCTGCCAGTGGCACTGGGTCACTAGTGTTTATTGATGATGTGACACAGGACATAAGCAGCCAGATGAATTCTGAGGTATTCAGAGACATACTGTGTGCTCAAATCCAGCCAAATGCAGCCAAACTGATTGGTCAGCATTTCATAATACAGATGGACAATAACCCAAAACATAAAGCCAAAGCAACCCAGGAGTTTTAAAAGCAAAGAAGTGGAATATTCTTGAATGGCCAAGTCAGCCACCTGATCTCAACCCAATTGAGCATGCATTTCACTTGTTAAAGACTAAACTTCAGACAGAAGGGTCCACAAACAGACAGCAACTGAAAACTGCTGCAGTAAAGGCCTGTCACAGCATTAAAAAGGAGGAAACACAGCATCTGGCGATGTCCATGAGTTCAAGACTTCAGGCAATCATTGCCAACAAAGGGTTTTCAACCAAGTAATAGAAATGAACATTTTATTTACAATTATTTAATTTGTCCAATTACTTTTGAGCCCCTGAAATGAAGGGATTGTGTTTAAAAAATGCTTTAGTTCCTCACATTTTTATGCAATCATTTTGTTCAACCCACTGAATTAAAGCTGAAAGTCTGAACTTCAACTGCATCTGAATTGTTTTGTTCAAAATTCATTGTGGTTATGTACAGAACCAAAATTAGAAAAATGTTGTTTCTGTCCAAATATTTATGGACCTAACTGTACCTTGTGAAAATCAAATTTTTGTACATCTTTTTAAACCGCTTCATGTCTGGACATCCCTTGAGCTCCTCATTTAAACTGTTCCACCGCTTCACCCCACAAACAGAAATACAAAAACTTTTCTTGGTTGTGCGCACCCTATAATTTAATTTAAATAAACCCCTTAAATGATAACTCCCTTCTCTTTCAGTGAACAGTTTTTGAATATTATGTGGTAGTTGATTATTGTTTGCTTTAAATAATATTTGTGCCATTTGATAGTCCACCAGATCTGCAAATTTCAGTATTTCTGACTGTAAGAATAATGTATTTGCATGATCCCGATAACCAGCCTTGTGTATAATCCTTATTGCTCTTTTTTGGAGAATGAATAATGAATGTATTGTATTTTTGTAATTATTGCCCCATACCTCTGCACAGTAACTTAAATAAGGTGAAACCAGGGAACAGTAAAGAATCCGGAGTGAATTGTGATCTAGAAACTGTCTGACTTTGTTTAATATTGCAATACTTCTTGATACTTTGGAATGTATGTTTTTTATATGTGGTTTCCAGCTGAGTTTTTCATCAATAGTTGTTCCAAGAAATTTGATTTCCTTAACTCTTTCTATAATAACCCCATCTATTTGAATATTTATTTGTGTTTGTTTTGTTGTTACCAAATAATATTACTTTGGATTTGTTCAAGTTTAATGATAATTTGTTACTGTTGAATCATATTATTAATTTATTTATTTCTGTTGTGATCTCCTCCAATAGTTCCATTAAATTATCACCAGAAAAGAGGATATTTGTATTGTCAGCAAACAAGACAAGCTTCATTACTTTAGATAAACTACATATCTCATTATCTCTAGCTGCTTTATCCTGTTCTACAGGGTCGCAGGCAAGCTGGAGCCTATCCCAGCTGACTACGGGCGAAAGATGGGGTACACCCTGGACAAGTCATCACAGGGCTGACACATAGACACAGACAACCATTCATGCTCAATTTAGTCACCAGTTAACCTAACCTGCATGTCTTTGGACTGTGGAGGAAACTGGAGTACCCGGAGGAAACCGGAGGAAACCCACATGGACAACATGCAAACTCCACACAGAAAGGCCTTCGCCGGCCACGGGGCTCGAACCCGGACCTTCTTGCTGTGAGATGACAGCGCTAACCACTATACCACCGTGCCACCCTCATTTAAACATATCTGAGGTAAAGTTAATAGTTTCACATGCCGTCAGGAAGCAGGATTTACCCTCCTGAACATAGGTCACATAATTAACTGGCTGAAAAACCTATGAAACTTCTGGAAAAACCAAACAAACAAGCAAACAAAGACAACCACTCACCCAAACAGTCCACATAGCACGACCAACTCTGTTTATTGCACTTTCGGAGTGTTCCATCTCTGAGAACCATGAAATAAGTTGTTCAATTAAACACTCAAAAACAATGATGCGAGTCGTTTAGATCTTTTATATCTATGAACTACATACAGGTCTTCAGCTCCTGAGGTTGAAAAGTTGGTGTTTTAAAGAGGAAGGAGCAGAATACATCAGGTTTGGTTAAAAAGAAACCAATCACAATAGCAGCACATACATAGAACAGGATGTGTGTGGGTTTGTGGTAAATTAAAAAAAAAAAGTATAACTAAGAAACTCTATTAGATGATCTACATGTCGCTTTGCTGATAAGCACTTCTCTAAACGGACTGTTGCTGTAATATCCACTTCCCTAAACTTTTAATATTAGTATAACAAACCAGGAAATGAGCTGGATGTAGAAATGTACTGCACGTGACATAGCCTGCTGCAACCCAGGGTTTGTCGTAGTAAAGTTGCAAACAAGGTGATACAGTGTGTGTCAGCAGCTACTGCATAAATATTTCAGTTTTAGTTGTAGGGAAAAAAAAGAATCTATACAGTTTTAGTTGGGAAATTGTTTTGAACTTTTGTGAAAAGTGTGAAACCATGCTTTATTCACTGGTACTGACAGACTGTTGCCAACTCTTCAGGGGAAAGTATCCAAAGCAAGCTCAGAATGTCGCTAGAAGTCACTAGGTGATGTCACATGCTAATTTGCATATTAGTTATTCATCATGATCAATGGTATATCAAATTTGCCATGTCCGTCCTCAGACTGCATGTTCACGCTGCACTCATGCTCGTTAAGACTTATTGATGCCGAGTCCCTGTTCCTGATGACAGTGCAATCAAGTCTTGCGTATATAAGGACTCTTATGCTCCGTTTACACGTAGCCGGATATCTATGAAGACACATATTTATTTATGCGGTTGCACCTCTCATTTACACGTAAACGGAGGTTTCAGTCACTGAAAATGGATATCTTTGAAAACTCCGGGCAAAGTGGAGATTTCTGAAAACTCCGTTTTCATGCCTGCGTGTAAATAGTGGAAAATCTAGTTTTAGGTTTTCCCGACATCATGATATGCGTCACAGAACAATATTTGTGTCAGGCGCTCAATATTTTGGTTTGATGGTCTCATGGATGCAACACGGGTGGTCGTCCTTTTTACATATTTGCAAACACTTTTGGTTTGTTTGCATTTGCAAATAGGACTACAACTGCTTTATGAGGAGCAGAGGAGAAGGAGTGCGAGGAGGGTCGCAGTTTTTCAGGCACTTTTCCTCCCACCAAGACAAAGGCTTGCTGCTTACCAACGTCGCCGCCGTCATGTCATTTGTATTTTCATGATTCTGATAGGCTAATATGGCTTTATACTTCTCCTTATACTGCCACCTATATGTTTGGCATGCTCATAATAGTGCTTAGCCACGTATCTATGCGGGTCCGTGTAAATGCAGATATTTTGGAGAACGGTCTGGTGTAATCGTGGATATTTTTGAAAACGGTGAGGCGGGGTTATCCGTTTCTATACATACCCGGGTACGTGTAAACTAAGCAATAGTTCACACAGACTTTGGGAAGTATACTCTCTGTTCCTTGTTTTTGATGGGACCAAGCCTTTTGATAATCATACTTTTATTCTGGTATTTTGACTTTGTGCTTTTGGACTTCATCTTTTGATATTACCTTTGACATCCTGTTTGTGCCTCGCCTGATCATTCCCTGTCCTGCTTTATGCTGTTTGCCTCAAATTTTGGTATTGTTTTCCAGCATGCTTTTAATTAATTCTTCCTGCACTTACATCTCTCTGTTGCCAACTCACATGACAGAATACTTCACCTACAAAATGGATGTAGAGGAAGAGAGCAGGCATGCTGTGCAATACCAAGCTCTAAGGAAGGGAAAACCCCTAGAAATTTTTGGCAGGGAGCTGATGCTTTCAGGGCCAACACCACAGCCGACAGGGAGGCTTTCGCTTCAGAACTCCCTCCAATGGACATCAAGGCAACTCACAAGGACGCTTCTGCTCCAGAGCTCCTTCCAGAGGCTAACAGTTTGCTTTTAATCAACCCTTCCTGCACTTGCATTAGTCTATCACCTACTCACGTGACAACATTCCAAATAAGCGTACATGAAGGAAGATGTTCTCTTAAATTATAATAGAGTTTTATTTGAATAGAAAATAATAGATAATTGCTTATTTCTTAAATAATGTATTTCTTATAGAAAGAAATCATGTTTGATCATGGCACTATATGAATGAAATTTTTACCCATTTACAGGATAATAAACGTTCTTCAAGAATGCAGATAAAAAGAAGCCGTGAAGGAAAATGTTTATTCACATTTAGCGCTGATAAAATGGGTTTTTTTTCACTTTTGGAAATGATATTTCCAAAAAGAGGGTTTAAAATGAACAAAGTGAGAGGGTTGGACAAACAGTGATGAGCAGTAATTCATTGTTGGGGAACAATGGTCATAACACAAGTGCAACACATTCAGACATTATACACTGGTGGTGAGTCGAGTGAACTTGCTTTCTAAACTTGTATAACAGTGACTGTGATGCAAGCTGAAGAGTGTTTGAGACAGTCACTAATGTGCTAAAAAAGTCCTAGATTTTTGGCTAGGCTCTTTTTTTTTTAAAATTAAAGTCACTAAAGGGATCTTAAAAAGTCACCAAATCTAGTGACAACTTGTCTGAAGCCACTTTCAATGTGAATTCCAGCTCTTTTCAGTGAATCAGGTCAACTGGCTCAGCTCACCAAACATAGCCAGCTCAAAGAGTCGACTCATTCACAAACGACACTTCAAGGTGCTTCAATGTAGCCTGGCAAGCTAGCCTAGTAAACTAGACCCACCCGCCTAGCGGCCAAAAATATTTTTGCCTAGCCTCGCACCATATCAACAAAACACCCTGGGCATCAAATCGTGCCCGCCAATCACAACGCAAGGTTTTTGTTTGGATTCTTTGGGCGGGCTTTTGCAGGAGTGACGTCAAGGCTGCGCGACGCTGGAGAAAGCACAACAGGAAAGATGGCTACGGCTAGAGAACAGCGCTCGTTTGACTCTGCTTTGGAATCAGTTTTAGAAGAATTAGACTTGGAGTTTTCGTTGAAACATGAGCAGGAAGAGGCTCTCCGCTCATTCCTTTTCAAGAAGGACGTTTTCGCTGTTTTGCCGACCGGCTATGGCAAAAGTCTGATCTACCAGCTGGCTCCGCTGGTAGCCAAAAGGATGGGGCTAGTTTGTGCAGTACGAAGAATTAATAAACAGCTTTGAAACATTACTTTTTGATTGTTTATTTTCCCATTATTTTAAATTTAAGGGAAATTATTTCACCAAACACCACTAAATAAAAATAAAAACTCTCAAAAACAGTTTAAGCAAACCCATGAAAACACTTGAAAAAAAAAAGTGTATGTTAAGTATGTGGTACAGACTCCAAACTTGTGGTCATTATCTCCAAACTTCTTAATATCTAGAACCTGTTTATTAATTAATACGCATTTTGAAAAATTATTTATTTCAAGGCCTCCCCCACTGCTTTCTGTCGCTCTGACTACGTCACAGCCACTGTTGCGCTGATTGGTCAGAGCGTTGGCACAGAGACAGTTTGAAAGACAGCGGGTTGTTCCTCCCACCCCCTTCAGAAATGTCTACGAGTGAGGCCAGACTAAATATTCACATTTAGTCTGGCTTGCCAGGCTAAACAGCGAAAACGTCCTTCTTGAAAAGGAATGAGCGGAGAGCCTCTTCCTGCTCATGTTTCAATGAAAACTCCAAGTCTAATTCTTCTAAAACTGATTCCAAAGCAGAGTCAAACGAGCGCTGTTCTCTAGCCGTAGCCATCTTTCCTGCTGTGCTTTCTCCAGCATCGCGCAGCTTTGTCGTCACTCCTGCAAAAGCCCGTCCAAAGAATCCAAACAAAAACCTTGCGTTGTGATTGGCGGGCACGATTTGATGCCCAGGGTGTTTTTGTTGATATGGTGCGAGGCTAGACCCACTCGCTAGGCAAAAATATTTTTGGCCGCTAGGTCTAGTTTACTAGGCTAGCTTCAATGTGGATCTGTGAAAGGTGTGAAGGATAAAGACGTAACTGTAAAAATACCCCAGTAAAATTGTCATCTTTTTACCTTTCTTTTGAATGAATATTTGTTACTTCTACTTTTATGTAGGCCCACATTGCATGTTATTGATATAATTTTGTGGCATGAATGATAATGAAAGATAGAACATGGAGCTAAATTTTAAACCTGATTTCGTTAGAATAAAAATCTGCATTTTTAAATTTAATCATTTTTTTAACAAAGCATTTTAATAAACGCCATCTCTAGTCACATGCACATTTACCAAAACTATTTTTATCAGTTATGTTACATTCATTCAGGTTCATACTACAGAACAACTGTCACTGTCCAGTTCTTCAAGATCTGAGAATGGCACTGTAAACCAAATTTCTTCTCTTTTGCAAATTCTATCCATCCATTCGTCCATTATCCGTAACTGCTTATCTTGTACAGGGTTGTGGGCAAGCTGGAGCCTGTCCCAGTTGACTATGGGCGAGAGGCGGGGTACACCCTGTACAAGTCGCCAGGTCATCACAGGGCTAATACACAGAGAGAAACAACCATTCACACTCACATGCACACCTACAGTCAATTTAGAGCCACCAATTAGCCTAACCTGCATGTCTTTGGACTGTGGGGGAAACCCATGCAGACATGGGGAGAAGATGCAAACTCCACACAGAAAGGCCCTCGTCGGCCACTGGGCTCAAACCCAGAACCTTCTTGCTGTGAGGAGACAGTGCTAACCACGACACCACTGTGTCACCTCTTTTGCAAATTATAAAACTTTATTCTAACAAACATGCCAGAGCCCATCGCACTTCAGAGTGTTACACATTAGTACATGGCACCAATATACAGTATTGATACAACAGATACAGATGAAAATCTTCAACATGTCATGTCATATTAACAAGAATTAACATATAAATGAAAATAATACATGCTGCAAGTTGTAAATGTAATGAGGAAAAAAGGCAAAAGTTTTTTTTTTAAAGATAATCTTAATTCATTATTAGAATTGTACTTCCTCTTTAGGCTCTGAAAGAATAACAAAAGCATAAATTACATATTTAGGAAAATTTTTTGGATATGTACAAAAAGAAACAAATGATTAAGAAATTTGTCACTAAAAATGTTAGAAAAATGTATGAGATTGGTTGAAAGATAATATATTACAGACATGATATTCAGGTCATTTTGTACAATTCAAATCATGAACAAAAAGGAGACTTTATACCCTGTCACATTTCTTATTTATTCTTCCTGTTTTCAAGAAGATTCTTCAAGCAAGATGCAACTTTTTTGTTTTTTTAAATATAATTTATATTATAATAATCTAGAAAAAATTTAATATATTGGGTGAGTTTAATTTGTGATAAATTCCAAAGAAACAGCCCAGTTTAATAGATACTGGTAATGAAATGATGCTCGTGTTAGACATGTGTCAGTTACCTGTCCAAGTACGGTAAACAGGCAGGTGAAGTGCAGGATGGGTAATTTCCACTGTGACTCTCAAACACTTTCTCTCCACCAGTTTTCCTTCTTTCCCCATATATACTGTGTTTATGTACAAAGACTCAAGTTCGGTCTGTCCAGCTTCTCTTGTGGTCGCTCTGAAGTCTGATGTCATTGAAGCTCTTTCTTGTCCTTGTTCACTGTCTGTTGTCTCATCCATTACTTCACTTTGCGATAGTGGAAATTGAGACTCTGTTAAACAAACATATCTTTTCAGTATGGCTTGATTATATTAGGCTAGAGAACACAACACTCTCTGTTCTTTTATCTACAAATTGTTCCTAGCTTTGCTTCTTCTTAATGCACATTATTTCCCTACTGTCTAACATTTCTGTGAAGTATAAAATACAAATCTAATAGTAGAAATTTGAAATGACTGGACTTGTTTCTCTTATGGGTGGCACTTATTTGGTAGCCTTATTTCTTAGGTCTTATATTACTACTGCATTACTGAAGATGATTAAAGAATGATATACTAGAAGTCAGCTTTGCTTTTTTGCGCAGTTAGGGTTAAACTGATGCTGTTTCTTTTGTTCTGTATAGTTAGTGTGTATTGTGGAGTTACTCGTAGATCAAGGTTCTTTATTGTCATTTGCATGTTCAACATGTAAACGAAATTTGTGCCTCAGGGCCAGCAGTGTATATACAACCCCGATTCCAAAAAAGTTGGGACAAAGTACAAATTGTAAATAAAAACGGAATGCAATGATGTGGAAGTTTCAAAATTCCATATTTTATTCAGAATAGAACATAGATGACATATCAAATATTTAAACTGAGAAAAGGTATCATTAAAGAGAAAAATTAGGTGATTTAAAATTTCATGACAGCAACACATCTCAAAAAAGTTGGGACAAGGCCATATTTACCACTGTGCGACATCCCCTTTTCTCTTTACAACAGTCTGTAAACGTCTGAGGACTGAGGAGACAAGTTGCTCAAGTTTAGGGATAGGAATGTTAACCCATTCTTGTCGAATGTAGGATTCTAGTTGCTCAACTGTCTTAGGTCTTTTTTGTCATATCTTCCGTTTTATGATGTGCCAAATGTTTTCTATGGGTGAAAGATCTGGACTGCAGGCTGGCCAGTTCAGTACCCAGACCCTTCTTCTACGCAGCCATGATGCTGTAATTGATGCAGTATGTGGTTTGGCATTGTCATGTTGGAAAATGCAAGGTCTTCCCTGAAAGAGACATCGTCTGGATGGGAGCATATGTTGCTCTAGAACCTGGATATACCTTTCAGCACTGATGGTGTCTTTCCAGATGTGTAAGCTGTCCATGCCACACGCACTAATGCAACCCCATACCATCAGAGATGCAGGCTTCTGAACTGAGCGCTGATAACAACTTGGATCGTCCTTCTCCTCTTTAGTCCGAATGACACGGCGTCCCTGATTTCCATAAAGAACTTCAAATTTTGATTCGTCTGACCACAGAACAGTTTTCCACTTTGGCAGAGTCCATTTTAAATGAGCCTTGGCCCAGAGAAGACGTCTGCGCTTCTGAATCATGTTTAGATATGGCTTCTTCTTTGAACTGTAGAGTTTTAGCTGGCAACGGCGGATGGCACGGTGAATTATGTTCACAGATAATGTTCTCTGGAAATATTCCTGAGCCCATTTTGTGATTTCCAATACAGAAGCATGCCTGTATGTGATGCAGTGCCGTCTAAGGGCCCGAAGATCATGGGCACCCAGTATGGTTTTCCGGCCTTGACCCTTACGCACAGAGATTCTTCCAGATTCTCTGAATCTTCTGATGATATTATGCACTGTAGATGATATGTTCAAACTCTTTGCAATTTTACACTGTTGAACTCCTTTCTGATATTGCTCCACTATTTGTCAGTGCAGAATTAGGGGGATTGGTGATCCTCTTCCCATCTTTACTTCTGAGAGCCGCTGCCACTCCAAGATGCTCTTTTTATACCCAGTCATGTTAATGATTGCCAATTGCCAATTGACCTAATGAGTTGCAATTTGGTCCTCCAGCTGTCCCTTTTTTGTACCTTTAACTTTTCCAGCCTCTTATTGCCCCTGTCCCAACTTTTTTGAGATGTGTTGCTCTCATGAAATTTCAAATGAGCCAATATTTGGCATAAAATTTCAAAATGTCTCACTTTTGACATTTGATATGTTGTCTATGTTCTATTGTGAATATAATATCAGTTTTTGAGATTTGTAAATTATTGCATTCCATTTTTATTTACAATTTGTACTTTGTCCCAACTTTTTTGGAATCGGGGTTGTAAATAGAAGAATTAAAATAAAAAATAAAAATAGAATAGAGAAAAAAAAATAGTGCAACCGTGATTTAAAAGTGCTCAGGTGAACAGTAAAACCTTCAATATGTGCAAAAATGCAAAATGAGGGGAGTGGGGGGGCAGCATCAGAGCTTAGGCTTAGTGTTCATTAGTCTCACAACTTCTGGGAAGAAGCTGCGCTGGAGCCTTGATGTTTTGGCCTTGATGCTGCAAAGTCTTTTTCCTGAGGAGAGGAGGCTGAATAGTCTGTATGCTGGGTGAGTGTAGTTACCCATAATGTGGGCCGCTCTGCTCCTGCACCAGCTGTTGTAGATGTCTTCTATGGATGGCAGGCTGCAATGTGTGATAATCTGCCTCTGCAGAGCCTTCCTGTCCACAGCCGAGCAGTTTCCATACCAGGAGGTGATGGAGGAGGTCAGTGTGCTCTCCACCACACACCTGTAGAAGGCTCTGAGGACCGCAGGGCTCAGTCCGGCCTGCCTTAGCCTCCTCAAAAAGTAGAGGCGTTGGTGGGCCTTCTTGACCATGCTGGCTGTGTTCGTGGTCCACTTCAAGTCGCTAGAGATGTAGACCCCCAGGTACTTGATACTGTGGACCATCTCTACAGCTTCTCCTCTGATGTAGAGGGGGGAGGGGGCGTGGTGACCTCTCCTGAAGTCCACAACCATCTCCTTTGTTTTCCCCACATTGATGCAGAGATTGTTTTCCCTGCACCAGTACACCAGATCCTCCACCTCCTGTCTGTACACTGACTCATCGCCGTAGGATATCTGTCCCACCACTGCCGTGTCGTCCACGAATTTCACAATACAACTGCCTGGATGTTTAGCAGAGCAGTCATATGTGAGCAGAGTGTAGAGCAGGGGGCTAAGGACGCAACCCTGGGGGGAGCCAGTGTTGAGGATGATGGTAGAAGAAGAGACGCCATGGATCCACACCATCTGTGGCCTGTGTGTCAGGAAATCCAGTACCCAGTTTCAGAGGGATGGTGGTAATCCAAGCGGCAGCAGTTTGTTGACTAAAGTCTGCGGGTCGATCATGTTGAACGCTGAGCTAAAGTCCAGGAAGAGCAGCCTCACATAGGTGATGGCATTGCGCAGTGGTGCAGTGGCTTCTCGGCTCCCGGTTAGTGTACAGTGGTGCTTGAAAGTTTGTGAACCCTTTAGAATTTTCTATATTTCTGCATACAACCCCAATTTCAAAAAAGTTGGCATGCTGTGTAAACTGTAAAGAAAAACAGAATGCAATAATTTGCAAATCATGGAAACCCTATATTTCATTGAAAATAGTAAAAAAGATAACATAGCACATGTTGAAGCTGAGAAATTTTATTGTTTTTTGAAAAATATATGCTCATTTTGAATTTGATGTCAGCAACACGCTTTAAAAAAGTTGGGACAGGGGCATGTTTACCACTGTGTTTCATCACCTCTACTTTTAACAACACTCTGTAAATGTTTGGGAACTGAGGAGACCAATTGCTGTAGTTTTGAAAGAGAAATGTCCCATTCTTGCCTCATATACAATTTCAGTTGCTCAACAGTTCGGGGTCTCCTTTGTTGTATTTTGCACTTCATAATGTGCCAAATGTTTTAAATGGGAGACAGGTCTGGATTTCAGGCAGGCCATTTTAGCACTCTGACTCTTTTACTATGGAGCCATGAGGTTTTAATATGTGCAGAAAGCAGTTTGACATTGTCTTGCTGAAAGAAGGAAGGCCTTCCCTGAAAAAGATTTTGTCTGGATGGCAGCATATTATTCTGAAATGTGTATATATCATTCAGCATTAATGATGCCTTCCCAGATGTACAAGCTACCCATGGCATGTGCACTAATGCACCCTCATACCATCACAGATGCTGGCTTTTGAACTGTACACTGATAACAAGCTGGATGGTCCCTCTCCTCTTTAGCCTGGAGGATGTGGTGTCCATGATTTCTAAATAGAATTTCTACTTTTGATTCATCAGACCTCGGGACAATTTTCCACTTTGCCTCAGTCCATCATAAAGGAGCTCAGGTCAAGAGAAGGTGGCAATATTTCTGGACATTGTTTATATCTGGTTTTAACTTGCATTTGTGGATGCAGTAATAAACTGTTTTCACAGACGATGGTTTCCTCAAGCATTCCTGACCCCATGCAGTGATTTCGAATGCAGACATGTGTCTGCTTTTAATGCAGTGTCTCCTGAGGGCCTGAAGATCACAGGCATCCAATGTCAGTTTTCACCCTTGTCTCTTGTCTACAGAGATTTCTCCAGATTCTCTGAATCTTTTCATGATATTATGTACCATAGATGATGTGATCCCCAAATTCTTTGCAATTTTACATTGAGGAACGTTATTCTTAAATTGTTGCACTGTTTGCCCATGCAGTTTTTCACTGAGTAGTGAACCCATCCCCATCTTTACTTCTGAGAGATTCAGCCTCTCTGGGATGTTCTTCCCCAATCATGTTACTGACCTGTTGCCAATTAACCAAATTATTATTTTTTTTTTTATCATTACACAACTTTTTCACTCTTTTGTTGCCCCTGTCCCAACTTTTTTGAAATGTGTTGCTGACATAAATGTCAAAATGAGCATATATTTTTCAAAAAACAATGAAATTTCTCAGTTTCTTTGTACTATTTTCAATGAAATAAAGGGTTTCCATGATTTGTAAATTGTCATATTCTGTATTATGTTTTACACAGTGTCCCAACTTTTTTGGAATTGGGGTTGTAAATATAACCTAAAACATCATCAGATTTTCACACAAGTGAAAAAAAGAGAACCCAGTTAAACAAATGAGACAAAATATTATACTTGGTTATTTATTTATTGAGGAAAATGATTCAATATTACATATCTGTGAGTGGCAAAAGTATGTGAATCTCTAGGATTAGCAGTTATTCTGAAGGTGAAATTAGAGTCAGGTGTTTTCAATCAATGGGATGACAATCAGGTGTGAGTGGGCACCCTGTTTTATTTAAAGAACAGGGATTTATCAAAGTCTAATCTTCACAACACATGTTTGTGGAAGTATCATGGCACGAATAAAGGAGATTTCTGAGGACCTCAGAAAAAGCGTTGTTGATGCTCATCAGGCTGGAAAAGGTTACAAAACCATCTCTAAAAAATTTGGACTCCACCAATCCACAGTCAGACAGATTGTGTACAAATGGAGGAAATTCAAGACCATTGTTACCCACCCCAGGAGTGGTTGACCAACAAAGATCACTCCAAGAGCAAGGCATGTAATAGTCGGTGAGGTCACAAAGGACCCCAGGGTAACTTCTAAGCAACTGAAGGCCTCTCTCACATTGGCTAATGTTAATGTTCATGAGTCCACCATCAGGAGAACACTGAACAACAATGGTGTGCATGGCAGGGTTGCAAGGAGAAAGCCACTACTCTCCAAAAAGAACATTGCTGGTCATCTGCAGTTTGCTAAAGATCACCTGGACAAGCCAGAAGGCTATTGGAAAAATGTTTTGTGGACGGATGAGACCAAAATAGAACTTTTTGGTTTAAATGAGAAGCGTTATGTTTGGTGAAAGGAAAACACTGCATTCCAGCATAAGAACCTTATCCCATCTGTGAAACATGGTGGTGGTAGTATCATAGTTTGGGCCTGTTTTGCTGCATCTGGGTCAGGACGGCTTGCCATCATTGATGGAACAATGAATTCTGAATTATACCAGCAAATTCTAAAGGAAAATATCAGGACATCTGTCCATGAACTGAATCTCAAGAGAAGGTGGGTCATGCAGCAAGACAACGATCCTAAGCACACAAGTCGTTCTACCAAAGAATGGTTAAAGAAGAATAAAGTTAATGTTTTGGAATGGCCAAGTCAAAGTCCTGACCTTAATCCAATTGAAATGTTGTGGAAGGACCTGAAGCGAGCAGTTCATGTGAGGAAACCCACCAACATCCCAGAGTTGAAGCTGTTCTGTATGGAGGAATGGGCTAAAATTCCTCCAAGCCGGTGTGCAGGACTGATCAACAGTTACCGGAAATGTTTAGTTGCAGTTATTGCTGCACAAGGGGGTCACACCAGATACTGAAAGCAAAGGTTCACACACTTTTGCCACTCATAGATATGTAATATTGGATAATTTTCCTCAATAAATAAATGACCAAGTATAATATTTTTGTCTCATTTGTTTAACTGGGTTCTCTTTATCTACTTTTAGGACTTGTGTAAAAATCTGATGATGTTTTAGGTCATATTTATGCAGAACTATAGAAAATTCTAAAGGGTTCACAAACTTTCAAGCACCACTGTACGACCCCTTCCTATCTTTTCTATTAACTCATGCAACAAACTGAGGCTGAAATACAGTGCACAGGACCAATTTATTCTGGGGAACCTGAATGTGGGACTCAAACCAGACATCAAAGCAGTAACTCGTACTCCCACTCGTACTGTCCTGAGTGGTTATTGTATTTTGCTCCAATTGGTTTGAACATGAGCGGCACGGTGGTGTAGTGGTTAGCGCTGTCGCCTCACAGCAAGAAGGTTTGGGTTTGAGCCCCGTGGCTGGTGAGGGCCTTTCTGTGCGGAGTTTGCATGTTCTCCCCGTGTCCACGTGGGTTTCCTCCGGGTGCTCCGGTTTCCCCCACAGTCCAAAGACATGCAGGTTAGGTTAACTGGTGACTCTAAATTGACTGTAGGTGTGAATGTGAGTGTGAATGGTTGTCTGTGTCTATGTGTCAGCCCTGTGATGACCTGGTGACTTGTCCAGGGTGTACCCCGCCTTTCGCCCGTAGTCAGCTGGGATAGGCTCCAGCTTGCCTGCGACCCTGTAGAACAGGATAAAGCAGCTACAGATAATGAGATGAGATGAGATGGTTTGAACATGTTGACTCACATGGTTGTGTCTCATGTTCTTAGACCATCTTTGCACACAATCAAATCATTATTTGTGCTGCTGTGACACTCATCTGAAAGCCCTCAATAGGGGAATGGCACAGGATGATGCAAAACTCATGAAACAGCTAGAAATATGTTAGCGGTGATGGCAGTGAAAGTGATGAAATTCAAATTTGAAGTCTACAGCACTGTCCACTTGATCCATTTGGCTTCATCTTACAAAGTTCATGAAGTAACGAAATTCTGGCATGGTCTTTAAGATGAAAAAGATGATTGAGAGAATTTTGATATGGCTACAAAAGGTGTGCAGGAGTTATCTTATATGTTGCACTACAGTATGTTTGACTTGAAACAAGTCCAGTTTTCTTCACTTACTATTACTAGATATCTTTAAAAAAGAAAAGGACTTTAATGGATATAATTAACCCCATCAACTCTCATAGTTTATCACATGTACAGCTTACTCACTGTATAAATTTTGAAAGTTGGCTTCGCATCCTTGTAGTTCTGCAGACTTCACCAAAGCACAGACACTGTGTAGCTCACTTTTTCCTTTGTCTGTTAGTTTCTCTGTCTCTCTGGAGATGAGTGGAGTGAGAGTGGATCCACCTGCAGCCCACTGCAGTTCAGGATGTGGAACACCACCAGATAGGCACAAGGAAAACACCCCTACACCACCATTATTCCAGTTAACAGACAAGGACTCAGGGATGGAGGGAGCCACTGGATAGATAAGAAAGATCATGAAATACTGTACATGAAAAAAGTTATCAAAACTATTTTTGTAAAGAAATAAAAAAAAACATAGTAAATGAACATGGTTGTGTCATACAGCCATATTCACTAAGACTCCACTTCAGGCTGAAAGAATAATTCCAATATGGTAGGAATATCATGTATTAAAAACCAGTAGAAGAATTAATTTAGTCACCATGTTACTCAAGACTACATTATTTAAAACTGAGACAAATCTATTTTTGGCTCTGAAAAAAAAGTTGTATAAAACACAGTTGCAATCTGAGAACATCATCTACATGGTGAAGTATGGTGGTGGTAGCATCATGCTGAGTGTTACCATTAGCCTTGCTTCTATGACTAATCTCCTCTTTTCCCAGGTACTGGCTTTTAGTGGATGGCCTCCTGTAGTCAGCCATAATTCCAATTAAGTACATTTCAGTCTTAGGTGTAACAACACAAAATGCGGAAAGGTTCATGGAGGGTGAAAATACATATATGAAAGCCACTGTATAGCTAAATGTCCTGTTTATACACCTTTTACTTTACACCATTTGCATTACTTGTACTCTCATCATACAGAGTATTACATTTTGTCTTAGTTCTTGATTTCTTTAGCATACGACAGGCTTGTAGTACTCAAGTCCAGGACTCGGATTCAAGTCTGACTCATGACTTGACTTGGAACTGAGCACTGATGACTCGGACTCGGACTAGTGCATTAACTACATTTGGACTCATAAACTGGAGATGAGGACTCAGATTTTTTCTTTATTTTTTGTAACATGCCATAATAATTTGACATATTTACATCTACATTAATTTTTATACTAATTTCGTACAAGGGAATGCACATTCACCTGTTCATACATCATGTTCAGGAACAAACTAATGTTAATGGCGCTAAAATGCCTGGAGAGAATGCCCCTAGAATTGTCCACTTTGCTTATACAGACTTCTCGTGCAGTGGGAAAAAAATGCACTGCTCTGTGTTCCATATGTAGAAGAATTATCGAGGAGATGAAGGGGACAACCTTGAACTTCAATCATCATTTGGCAAGACTACATCCAGAGAAGTAAATGACATGCCATGTTCATTGCTTTGTTGATAGTGGGGCTTGCTTGCTGACCAATGAACTAGCTAGTGTTAACCCTCATGTTATTTGCTCTGTTGATAGCGGGGCTTGCTGAGCGATGAACAAGCTTTTTATCTGTAGCTTATTAACTAAAATGGGGCAGTCAAACAGTAATGTTAATCCAACACAGAAGCAGAGACAGTTTCACATAAAGGCAGCAACAGCCACCATCAAATGGTGTGGTCAGAGTCTTGTTCTCGTACTTGACTCAGATCAGCAGTGGATTCGACTCGAAATTTTCTTTAATGACTTGGATTTGACTCGGACTTGAACATTGAGGACTCAAGACTGGACTTGGACTCGAGGTTTAGTGACTTGACTACAACACGATGCATGTATATGATGTATATAATATTGTATATTATACATTATATATCATATATTGATGTATACGATACATCAATATATGATACAGGATCATAGCTGCTGATATGAGCCAATACCTATTTTGATGTACATTAATGAAGAACCAGGTATTCATGTTTGATAACTCAAATTCATGCTCGGTTTGTGTTTTCATAACTGATGAAATAACATTATTGTCACACATTTTTTGGACTCTTAACCATTCCTACTGTACATGACACATTGAATTAATGTACATTGAGACTGCCTTACCAAAGTAAGAGTTTGTCCAGATTCGTTCTATGGGCCCAAGGAGGGAGCAGTGCTCAACTCTGCACACAATCTCTCCATCTTTATCTACATCCTTCAGCCCATTCTCCACTTCCTTTAGCACAGCTGTGGCTCTAAACGTCCTCAGCTGTGTCTGGATTGGCCCCCATACTTCCACCAGCCCTTCCTCTTTCTTAACTTCCACCTCCGCATTGTTGCATCGCTTCAGCCATTTCACTGTTATGTCAGGAGGATAGAAGGTTGTAATGCTGCATGTCAGTGTTAAATGTCCCTGTTGTAGGCTTGCTGGGTAGTGAGCAAAGTTGATTTCTGATACAGTGGGCATCTTTATGAACCCTGGTACAAGGACAAGGAAAGAAACTAAATTATCAGCCATATTCAAGTCAGATCAAGTCAAAGTTTATTTATAGAGCATGGTTATAAAACAACAGAAGCCAAAGAATACAAAAGAATATTTATTTCTGTCATTAGCTCCATTTACTTTCAACATTCTATTGCACATTCCTCAGTTTTCAATTAGTTATTCCATATATATATATATATATATATATATTATATATATATATATATATATATATATATATATATATATATCTTACTTAAATAGCACTGACTGCCAACATCATGGAGAGTCCCTGTCTTTTAGTGAGATTTTGAACGAAATAAATTAATAACTTTGATGTGTATGGAGGGACTCTTTATTACCTTAATGTATTATTATTATTATTATTATTATAGTAGAGAACGTGGCCCAATGTTATTTTCTACTCTGAGTACACCTGATTCCTCTCGGGATCTAGATATCACACACACACACACACACACACACACACATTTTCTTCTGGATCAAAACCCATCTACCTTATGTAAATAAAGTTACAAATTTCGTTGTCTGGTGGTTAAGTGTTTATGAGATACGTTGCATTGCACTCATAATCGGGTTCCCTGTGGTTGCAAAAGCCATCAAAAATCAGGTCGATGCTTTACCATATTTTCTTCAGTATGGAGCTTTGCTCTCCTTTACTATTAATTTAACTGTACACAGTGTACAATAATTTTATTCTGAACAATAAACTTCTAAATTTATTGTTCAGAATAAAAAGTTTGTCCTTTAAAAAGTTTCCATCTGACTGGGCCTATTAACATTTCTCACAGCTTTGTGTGTAAAATTGATTGGGGCTTGTAGATGACAAGATAAATATAATTTGGGAAAATCTGTGGTCTAATATAAGGTGGTCCAAGTTCAGAGGCTGTGATATGTGTAGATCAACTTTACTTCTCATTTCTAGTTATATTTCTCTCTCTCTCTCTCTCTCTCTCTCTCTCTCACACACACACACACACACACACACACACACACACACACACACACACACACACACACAGTTTTAATGATGTAATGGATTTACATCATGTAGATTTGCATTTTTAATGTTATTACAACCTCATAGTGTTATATTAAAGTTTCAAACAGAAAATAGTGGTTTTTATGCTCCCAATTTTCTTTTGGTAAAGAAAATAAAATTTTTCTAAAGTTTATCACCATGGATTTATTGTGTTTTGGAGCCAAACTTTTCACATCTCAAACAATTAGAATATAATGAAAAAGTACATTTGTTTTGTAATTTAATTCAAAAAGGTAACCTTTCATATACTTTATAATCATTACAGGTAAAGTGAAATATTTCAAGACTTTTTTTTTAATTTTGAGGATTATGGCTTATACAGTAGCTTATGAAAATCAGAAATGCAGTATCTCAATTTATTAGGATATTTCCTAAGGTCAATTAAAAAAGGATTCACAGATTTGTGAAAAAAAGGATTTACAGAAATATCCAACTTCTGAAAAGTATGTTCATTTATGTCAATACTTGGTTAGGGCTCCTTTACCACGAATTACTGCATCAATGCAGTGTGGCATGGAGGTGATCAACCTGTGGCACTGCTGAGATGTTATTGAAGCCCAGGTTGTTTTGATAGCGGCCTTCAGCTCGTCTGTATTTTTGGGTTGGGTGTTTCTTATCTTCGTCTTGACAATACCCTACAGATTCTCTCTGGGGTTCAGGTCAAGCGAGTTGGCTGGCCAGTCAAGCGCAGTAATATCATAATAACATTGCTGTGAGGCGACAGCGCTAACCACTACACCACCGTGCCGCCCCACTAGAATATTAATAAAAATAAAAATTCATAATATGTGAATTACATGCCACTGAATATATGTAAGAAATATTATGCCTAAATATTAAAAGCAAGCAAACAAACAAACAAACAAACAAACAAACAAACAAACAGTGTTGTTTACACACTACTGAATATAAATGGAAACTGTTTTACATATATAAATATAATATAAATATAAATAAAAATAAATAAATAATTAAAGAAGAAAGGAAGAAAGGGTTATTTACATGTCACTGAATATACGTAAGAAGTTTTACACAAATATTAAAAGCAAGCAAACAAAACAAACAAATAAACAAAATGTTATGAATACACCAATGAATATCCAGCATGTAAGAGGTTTTACACCTCAAGTTAAATATAAATAAATATTTAAATGATTAAGGAATCAAACCCTTAAACAAACAAGAAAGAAAGAAAAAATAATGGTGCTACTCTTACACCACTGGATATATTCAAGAGGTTTCACACCTTAATATAAATATACATTTTAAAGATAGATAGATAGATAGATAGATAGATAGATAGATAGATAGATAGATAGATAGATAGATAGATAAAGTGTAATTTAGACCTCATCATGAATATATGTAAGAGGGTCTACACCTAAATATTAATTAAATGTACACAAATAAATAAAATCTACTGTAATATAATGTACAGTATATGTTTACATTTACATTACATACACCATTAGCTTGGATGCTCTCACCTCTGGTCTTTCGTGTGATAGGCTGTTTGAGAGACATGTGATGGACGGTGACCCACACTGCAGTTTTTCCTCTTTCCAGCTTGGTCTTGGGTAACCTGCACTGGCTCCGGGCTGAGAAGAAGCCTTGGGCATCAGGACGTGGTGCTGCCAGGGCTGAGGGCACAGCCACGGGGCACAGCTCTCCCCCCTCACAGAACCACCGGAAGGTGATGACGTCTGGGTGGAAGTGGGAGGCCTTAACAGTCATTATGACAATCCCTGGAGAAAGAATTCTCTGTTACTGACATTTTTTTGGTGTGTGTGTGTGTGTGTGTGTGTGTGTGTGTGTGTGTGTGTGTGTGTTTGCACGTCTCATACCTGTCTCCTCATTTGGCTCTGAGAGTTGAATTTCTGAAACCTCCGGTGGTGCTATACAAAATGGATTAGTTAATTAATGAACAGTAATGCACACATTAAAAAAATAATAGCAAGAGAATGTGTAAATGAAAACAACATAAAAGAAAAATAATATTAAAAATAGCTTTTTTTGCTGAAAGGAAAAAAAAATCTAAAATGTCGTAAGTTGCTTCCTTACACAGAACAGTAAACTTCTCCGACACTCTCTCCATCACAATCTTGTCTTTCCCTTTATAGGAAATCTGGCATTTGAAGACAGCCCCCTTATGAACAGACAGGTTAGGGATGAAAGTGAAGGAGGAAAGGAGCTGTTTGGTGGGGCCGGTCGAATGCAGGGGCTTCCGCGTGTGCAGTTTGTAATAACCTAGTGCAGTAGAGGCCAGTAGAGGGGCTCTTTCTGACAACACTGATACACGAGATGTCCTTGGAGTGTGACTTTTTGAGCCATTGTTTTCTTCTCCACAGGAAGAGAAACAGACAGAAAAGGTGAATAATGGTCCATTGTTATTCCCAGTATACAATTTTCATACCATACTATTTCGCTAATGTTTTTTCACACTTTGGGTATTTTCATAATTCATTCATTTATCTTCAGTAGCTGCTTAATTCTGGTCAGGGTTGCCATGAATCCATGAAAATGAATCAATATTCTGCATTTACAATTTTTTAAATGGTTAATCATATACAGTAAATAATCAATGTCTAGAGTTCTAGCAATAATGTAAACACATTCAACTCTCATCTGGGTGTGACTAAGGATCTCACTACACTGATGCTCGTCTTGGTAGAATGCATGTTTGTATGTGTGTGTATGGAGGAGAGGTTGTATGCTAATTTACATGTACATACTCCTTATACATGAAAAACCACATGTTAAAAAAATCACATATTAAATATTTTTTAGCTCTACTGCTAAAAGTTTGCAGTGAGGAGAGTTACCTGTGTAAGACGTATCTACTATGGGGACATCGTTGAGAAACCAGACAGTTTGAACTTGATCTGCTCTTCTGCCTTCTATACTGATGGTGACCCGACCTTTCTGTCCCACCACCACCCTTGGGGGAAGAATGATGCATGACACGCTTAAACTTTTCTGCTTCTCTACAAGGAAAAGAGAGATATTTGGAGATATTATAGCTTTTTCAGAGTTAAGTCAAGGTGAATTTTTTTGTGTAGCTGGGGTGTCAAACATATGGTTCATCCATGTTCTAAATTAAAATCATCTTGTGAACCGTAATTGAATTGAAAGATTAAAAAGGAGTTAGCCGTTGTTATTCCAATAGGGGCAAAAGATAGCAATGAACTCAGGACCCTAAACCCTAGTACTGACGAAATGTGTTATGTCTTCATTAGCAGGCTAAAGGTGTGACTCTGTAAACATCTTTCCAAAAGAACTTGTGCATGAAAAATCCAGTTTCTGATATACTCAAGTCTAGTGTTTATACTGTATGGTACAAAAAAAAATCCAATGAGCTGCAATTCTGCAAATGTAAGAGGTCAGAGAGTGCAGAGGTGGAACCAAGTATGTCTCAAAGCCTTGCAATTTAAGTCCAAAATTACATTACATTAATGGCATTTAGCAGATGCTGTTATCCAGAGCGAAATACAACATACCCAGAGCAGACTGGGGAGCAGTTGGGGGTTAGGTGCAAGGGCACTCCAATCATTCCTGCTGGTCCAGGGAATTAAATCAGTGACCTTTTAGTCCCAAAGCTGCTTCCCTAATCTTTAGGCCATGGCTTCCCCCAAATCAATTCCCAAGTCAAGAATAATAAGCACAAGTCAGGTTACAATTCGTTATCTTAGGTTTTGAGTCCTAAACAATTCATAATGTGCTCTTCACATACAGTGGTGCTTGAAAGTTTGTGAACCCTTCAGAATTTTCTATATTTCTGCATACAACCCCAATTTCCTAAAACATCATCAGATTTTCACACAAATCCTAAAAGTAGATAAAGAGAACCCAGTTAAACAAATGAGACAAAAATATGATACTTGGTCATTTATTTATTGAAGAAAATGATCCAATATTACATATCTGTGAGTGGCAAAAGTATGTGAACCTTTGCTTTCAGTACCTGGTGTGACCCCCTTGTACAGCAATAACTGCAACTAAACGTTTCCGGTAACTGTTGATCAGTCCTGCACACCGGCTTGGAGGAATTTTAGCCCATTCCTCCATATAGAACAGCTTAAACTCTGGGATGTTGATGGGTTTCCTCACATGAACTGCTCGCTTCAGGTCCTTCCACAACATTTCGATTGGATTAAGGTCAGGACGTTGACTTGGCCATTCCAAAACATTAATTTTATTCTTCTTTAACCATTCTTTGGTAGAACAACTTGTGTACTTAGGGTCGTTGTCTTGCTGTATGACCCACCTTCTCTTGAGATTCAGTTCATGGACAGATGTCCTGACATTTTCCTTTAAAATTCGTTGGTATAATTCAGAATTCATTGTTCCATCAATGATAGCAAGCCATCCTGACCCAGATGCAGCAAAACAGGCCCAAACCATGATACTACTACCAGCATGTTTCACAGATGGGATAAGGTTCTTATGCTGGAATGCAGTGTTTTCCTTTCTCCAAACATGACACTTCTCATTTAAACCAAAAAGTTCTATTTTGGTCTCATCCGTCCACAAAACATTTTTCCAGTGGCCTTCTGGCTTGTCCATGTGATCTTTAGCAAACTGCAGACGAGCAGCAATGTTCTTTTTGGAGTGCAGTGGCTTTCTCCTTGCAACCCTGCCATGTTGAACCATTGTTGTTCAGTGTTCTCCTGATGGTGGACTCATGAACATTAGCCAATGTGAGAGAGGCCTTTGGTTGCTTAGAAGTTACCCTAGGGTCCTTTGTGACCTCGCTGACTATTACATGCCTTGCTCTTGGAGTGATCTTTGTTGGTCGACCACTCCTGGGGAGGGTAACAATGGTTTTGAATTTCCTCCATTTGTACACAATCTGTCTGACTGTGGATTGGTGGAGTCCAAACTCTTTAGAGATGGTTTTGTAACCTTTTCCAGCCTGATGAGCATCAACAACGCTTTCTCTGAGGTCCTCAGAAATCTCCTTTGTTCGTGCCATGATACACTTCCACAAACATGTGTTGTGAAGATCAGACTTTGATAGATCCCTGTTCTTTAAATAAAACAGGGTGCTCACTCACACCTGATTGTCATCCCATTGATTGAAAACACCTGACTCTAATTTCACCTTCAAATTAACTGCTAATCCTAAAGGTTCACATACTTTTGCCACTCACAGATATGTAATATTGGATCATTTTCCTCAATAAATAAATGACCAAGTATAATATTTTTGTCTCATTTGTTTAACTGGGTTCTCTTTATCCACTTTTAGGACTTGTGTGAAAATCTGATGATGTTATAGGTCATATTTATGCAGAAATATAGAAAATTCTAAAGGGTTCACAAACTTTCAAGCACCACTGTACATACACATTATATATATATATATATATATATATATATATATATATATATATATATATATATATTGTGGCAGCGGGAGCGTGGTCAAGCACCGGTCTGTGACAGGAGGGCGGAGTCAGGGAAGGTAAATGGCAGAATCACTACATCTGATGGCAATTAACCTGCATTTGTGTGTGTCTTCCCAGTGACCGCACCCTATGTAAGGAGGGACAGCGAGAGCAGAGGAGTGGATCCCTGGACGAGACGCTGATGTGTGTGTCTCTGTGCGTTCGATATATACATTGTTAGACTGAAAAGTGTGGCAATAAAGCCCTGTTTACACCTGATCTCTGTCCTGCCGTCCTCTGTGCTCCACCCACACGTACTGAACTGTTACAGTGGTGCTGAAACCTGGGATCCAGAGTGGAGCACCAACCGATCAGCCCCATGGAGTCCTCCCCGTTCACCGACGTGGTCCACGCCCTCGCCACGGCCCAGCAAAGCCAGCACCAGGCGCTCGTCACCCTCCGGAAGGAACAAGAGCGGCGCTTCGAAGCCCTGGTGCTGGCCCAGCAGGAAGACCGCGAGGCATTCCGGCACCTCCTCGCGTCGGCGGGGTCCACCAGCGCTCCGGCCGCGGGCCTGTCTCCCCTCACCATCACCAAGATGGGCCCACAGGACGACCCCGAGGCGTTCATCACGCTATTCGAACAGGTCGCAGAAGCCTCGGGGTGGCCGATGGAGCAGCGCGTGGGGCGCCTCCTCCCCCTCCTAACGGGAGAGGCACAGCTGGCCGTGCTACAGCTCCCCGCCGACCGCCGGCTGGCCTATGCGGACCTCCGCCGGGTCGTCCTCGAGCGCGTGGGGCGCACTCCAGAGCAACAGCGCCAGCGCTTCCGCGCTCTGCGCTTGGAGGAAGTCGGCCGGCCGTTTGCGTTCGGCCAGCAGCTCCGGGACGCCTGCTGGCGGTGGCTGAGGGCCGACGACCGCGACGCCAAGGGGATCATCGACCAGGTGGTGCTGGAACAGTTCATCGCTCACTTACCCGCAGGAACCGCGGAGTGGGTCCAGTGCCAACGCCCGGCGTCGCTGGATCAGGCAGTCGAGCTGGCGGAGGATCATTTGGCGGCTGTTCCGGCGGCAGGACAGCAGACGGTGTCTACTCTTCTCTCCTCTTCTCTCTCTCCCCCTCCTCTAGTGTCCCGTCCTCGCCCCATCCCCCCACCGTGGAGACGGGGGCCGGCACCACCCCAGCTGGCCCGCCGCACCCGAGGTGCCCTCCCGTTTCTCCCTTCTGTGTCTGTCTCTCCCCCCCTCAGGTGAGTGATCCCCAGAACACCGGCGCAGAGGGAAAGCCCGGGCTGGTTTGCTGGTGCTGTGGGGAGCCGGGCCACCTTCAACAACAGTGCACGGCAATGGAAGTGGGTGCGGTGGTTCAGATCCCCGACGCACCAGAGGCCACCCTCGATCAGGCCGGAGTGTATCGCATACCGGTGAGTATCCAAGGGGCTACATATCAGGCGTTGGTGGATTCGGGTTGTAATCAGACCTCAATTCGCCAAAGCCTGGTTCAAAAAGAGGCATTGGGGGGAGCACAGGGGGTGAAGGTGTTGTGTGTGCATGGGGATGTTCACAGCTACCCTTTGGTGTTGGTCCACATTTTTTTCAGAGGGGAAAAATTTATAGTGAAGGCGGCGGTTAATCCTCGCCTTACCCACTCTTTAGTTTTGGGGACTGATTGGCTGGGATTTCGGGGGTTAATGACACGCTTAGTAAAGAGTGGGTCCTGCCATTTGACAGGGGGAGGTCCCGGTGTTGCTTTGGTGGGAGCAGCTGTCACAGAGCCGTCTACGTCATCTCCGCGTCAGAGTGAGGAGCCGCCGGCTCCTCCTCTCTCTATTGGGGAATCCCTCGCAGTTTTCCCATTAGAACAATCACGAGATGAGACTCTGCGACATGCGTTTGACCAAGTGAGAGTAATCGATGGTCAAAAGCTCCAGCCGAACGCCACCCTGTCCTTCCCCTACTTCGCAATTATGAAGGATAGGTTATACCGAGTGATGCAGGACACTCAAACTAAAGAGCAAGTCACGCAGCTTTTGATTCCGAAGAGCCGCCGGGAATTGGTATTCCAGGCAGCTCACTTTAATCCCATGGCTGGACACTTAGGGCAGGATAAGACACTAGCCCGAATAATGGCCTGATTCTGTTGGCCGGGGATTCGCGGCGATGTTCGTAGGTGGTGTACAGCATGCCACGAATGCCAGTTAGTAAATCCAGCAGCCATTCCAAAAGCGCCTTTGCGCCCTCTTCCATTGATCGAGACCCCGTTTGAGAGAATTGGGATGGATCTCGTCGGGCCATTAGATCAGTCAGCACGAGGGTACCGCTTTATATTAGTTCTGGTGGACTATGCAACGCAATACCCGGAAGCGGTGCCTCTGCGCAATATCTCAGCACGTAGTATTGCAGAGGCACTCTTCCGCATTATCTCCCGAGTCGGAATCCCAAAAGAGATTCTGACTGATCAAGGCACTACATTCATGTCATGGACACTGCGCGAACTGTATGGGTTATTGGGGATTAAGCCTATCCGCACCAGTGTGTATCACCCACAAACGGACGGTTTAGTGGAACGGTTCAATCGCACCCTCAAAAATATCATTAAAAATTCGTAAGTGAGGATGCACGTAATTGGGATAAGTGGCTTGAGCCCTTGTTGTTCTCAGTGCAAGAGGTTCCCCAAGCCTCCACGGGGTTCTCCCCGTTCGAATTATTATATGGGCGTAAGCCGCGCGGCATCCTAGACGTGCTGCGGGAAAATTGGGAGGAGGGACCTTCACAAAGCAAGGACGAAATTCAATACGTTATGGACCTGCGTGCAAAACTCCACACGCTCACCCACCTAACTCAGGAGAATTTGCGGCAGGCCCAGGAACGGCAAGCCCACCTGTACAACAAGGGTACGCGCCTTAGGGAGTTCACCCAGGGAGATAAAGTACTCGTACTGTTGCCCACTTCGAGCTCCAAATTGATCGCCAAGTGGCAAGGGCCCTTTGAGGTCACACGGCGAGTCGGGGACGTCGACTATGAGGTGAGGTGAACGGACAGGGGTGGGGCACTACAAATTTACCACCTCAACCTGCTTAAACTCTGAAACGAGGAGGTCCCCGTGGTGTTGGTGTTGGTGGTTCCGGAGAAGGCGGAGCTGGGACCGGAGGTTCAAAAGAGGGCATTGGCATCACGCACCTCTCCGGTCCCCTGTGGAGACCACCTCTCCCCGACCCAACTCACGGAGGTCGCCCAGTTGCAGACCGAGTTTTCGGATGTGTTCTCGCCCCTGCCCGGTCGCACCGACCTCATAGAGCACCACATAGAGACGCCCCCGGGGGTAGTAGTGCATAGCCGCCCTTACAGGTTACCCGAACACAAAAAAAGGTGGTTCGGGAAGAACTTGAGACCATGCTCGAAATGGGCATCGTCGAGGAGTCCCACAGTGACTGGAGCAGCCCGGTGGTCTTGGTACCCAAGGCCGACGGGTCGGTCCGGTTCTGTGTGGACTACAGAAAAGTCAACGCGGTGTCTAAGTTTGATGCGTACCCAATGCCTCATATTGATGAGTTGCTCGATCCACTCGGCACTGCTCGCTTTTATTCGACGCTGGATCTGACAAAGGGATATTGGCAGATCCCCTTGACTCCACTATCCCGAGAGAAAACGGCCTTTTCCACACCGTTTGGTTTACACCAATTCGTCACCCTTCCGTTTGGGCTGTTTTGGCACCCGCTACGTTTCAGCGGCTGATGGACAGAGTCCTCCGCCCTCACACCACTTATGTGGCCGCCTATCTGGATGATATTATCATCTATAGTAATGACTGGCAGAGGCACCTTGAACATCTGAGGGCCGTCCTTAGGTCGCTGAGACAAGCGAGGCTCACAGCCAACCCAAAGAAGTGTGCGATTGGGCGGGTGGAAGTACGGTATCTGGGCTTCCACTTGGGCAACGGGCAGGTGCGTCCCCAAATTAATAAGATGGCAGCGATTGCGGCCTGCCCGAGGCCCAAGACCAAAAAGGGGGTGAGACAGTTCCTGGGGCTGGCTGGCTATTACCGTAGGTTTATACCTAATTATTCGGACATCGCCAGCCCGCTGACTGACCTCACTAAAAAGGGGGCACCAGATCCGGTCCAGTGGACAGAGCAATGCCAGCGGGCTTTTTCTGAAGTGAAGGCTGCACTGTGTGGGGGGCCACTTTTACATTCCCCTGACTTTTCTCTCCCCTTTGTGTTGCAGACCGATGCGTCGGACAGGGGGCTGGGGGCGGTTTTGTCCCAGGAGGTGGAGGGGGAGGACCGCCCCGTCCTGTACATTAGCAGGAAGCTGTCAGTGCGTGAGCGGCGCTACAGCACGATCGAGAAAGAGTGTCTGGAGATCAAGTGGGCGGTCCTCGCCCTCCGTTACTACCTGCTGGGGCGCCCTTTCACCCTCTGTTCAGACCACGCGCCCCTCCAGTGGCTCCACCGCATGAAAGATGCCAATGCGCGGATCACCCGTGGGTATCTGGCACTCCAACCCTTCAATTTCAAGGTGGTCCACAGGCCGGGGGCGCAGATGGTCGTGGCGGACTTCCTCTCCCGTCCGGGGGGAGTTGGCTGCAGGCCGGATGGCCGCCCGGCCTGAGTTGGGCGGTGGGGGTATGTGGCAGCAGGGGTGTGGTCAAGCGCCGGTCTGTGACAGGAGGGCGGAGTCAGGGAAGGTAAGTGGCAGAATCAGTACACCTGACGGCAATTAACCTGCGTTTGTGTGTGTCTTCCCAGTGACCGCACCCTATGTAAGGAGGGAGAGCGAGAGCAGAGGAGCGGATCCCTGGACGAGACGCTGATGTATGTGTCTCTGTGCGTTCGATATATACATTGTTAGACTGAAAAGTGTGGCAATAAAGCCCTGTTTACACCTGATCTCTGTCCTGCCGTCCTCTGTGCTCCACCCACATGTACTGAACTGTTACACACACACACATATATATATATATATATATATATATATATATATATATATATATATACACAGTATATATATATATATATATATATATATATATATATATATATACAGTATATATATATATATATATATATATATTTGTGGCAGCGGGGGTGTGGTCAAGCATCTGTCTGTGAACGGAGGGCGGAGTCAGGGAAGGTAAGTGGCAGAATCACTGCACCTGATGTTAGTTAACCTGTGTTTGTGTGTCTTCCCCAGTGACCGCGCCCTATAAAAGGAGAGAGAGAGCAGAGGAAAGGAGCTCTCTCCCCAACCAGAAGACTTGTGTGTGTGCGTGCGTGCATGCGTGGCTGGGAGAGTGTTTAAAGCTGAAAATAAACAGAGTTTTTGGAACTCAGTTCTGGCCTGCCATACTTCTGTGCTCCACCCACCCGCTCTGAACTCTACAATATGTGACGAGTCATGGAATCCACGGACACATGTCGGCCAAAACGAATTCGTTTCGGCCGACATGTGTCCGTGGATTCCATGACTCGTCACATATTGTATGATGGAAAAGTATCTTCATTCACACCAGAGCTCTCAGTTCCTCTATTTTCTGTCTAGTTTTGTCTACTGATACACTGAGATACCTGAAAAGAACATAGAAGAAAAAAAACCTTGCCATGAATGCAAAATCATTTCTAAAATTTTTAAAATAATGTACACAATGGTGTACAGTGGTGTAGTGGTTAGCACTGTTGCCTCACAACAAGAAAGTTCTGGGTTTGAGCCCAGTGGCCGACGGGGGCCTTTCTGTGTGGAGTTTGCATGTTCTCCCTGTGTCTGCATGGGTTTCCTCCGGGTGCTCCGGTTTCCCCCACAGTCCAAAGACATGCAGGTTAGGATAATTGGTGGCTCTAAATTGACTGTAGGTGTGAGTGTGAATGGTTGTGTCTCTCTATGTGTCAGCCCTGTGATGATCTGGCGACTTGTCCAGGGTGTACCCTGCCTCTTGCCCATAGTCAGCTGGGATAGGCTCCAGCTTGCCCGCAGCTATGGATAATGGATGGATGTTACCAAATTGTTACCAAATTGAAAAAGGCCAACAATTTGAACTTTGGCCTGTACTCTCGAGTTCCGAATAACCGTGCATGCACGGCTATTTATTTTTGCGAAAAATTCCCGCCTGCACGGTCTTATTTGGGCCTACACGCTTATTCTATTTGTCAATACAAGCACGTGTGACGAATGAGCGAAAATAACGCCTGAACACAGATGACTCACTACGCACATGCGCAGACACAACGAAGCACCGCCGATTCACCAACAACACTGCCGGTGGTAAACAATGGTATCTATGATCGATTTCAATCCACTGAAAATTGACATGAATTTCACCCATCCAGTTCCATAAGGTAGCATATTCTTGAGATATAATAGCATAGAAGTGAATTACAATGCAATGATGTGTGCCGACTAAAAACAGTGTGTATGTCCATTGGCTATGTACATATATTTTGTAGTGCATATCTGCACACAGAATAGTCCCAATCAGTGATGTACGGGGGATCCGGACAAAATTTTTTGACATGGTCATGTCAAAAAATTTTCTCCAAATCCCCCGTACATCACTGATTGGGACTAAACACAGAAGTGAAGTAATAAAGCATTACGATATAGCCTTTTTCCTTAAGTCATATTGTATTAATTGGAATTAAGAGGCGTTTGTATCTATTGGCTGATCATCCCTTCATATTCTAATTGTGATATTGTTGAAGAATCGGATGAAGACTTAATGGTTCATGCTCTTTCACCTGCTGGATTCAAATGGTGCAATAAAGTCTTCCTCTGCCTCTGTAATAGAATTTTGACATTTAAATTAGAATTTTGATGTTTTAAGACCTTAAATAAAGGTAAATTAAAGCAATTTGCATACTTGAGTTTCTCAAGCAAAAGTACTCTACTAGTATCCAGATATTCTTTTTGTTTTAGATAAAAAGAACACGAACAAGAAATTTTGACAGCCTTGTCTGTTTACTGAATTGATATTTGGTCTCCAAGATCTGTTCAGCATAATTTTCTAGACTACAAGTGTGCTTATCGCTTATTATATTTGTCCTAATGTGCCATCCTATACTCTTATTCCCAACTGCACTATTATTCGAAACTCGAGAATTTTCCGGCCTGCATGCTTATTTCCACCCTACACTCTTATTAATTTTTGCCCATTTTGCCGCCCTACACTCTTATTCCCAACTGCGCTATTATTCGGAACTCGAGAGTACATCAGCGAAACACTTTGCAGATCCCAGGTACTTATACAGATTCACATTTGTGTGTGAGAGATAGGTGAGATAGATAGATAGAGAGAGACAGAGAATGTGTACAAGGGAATGAATGTATGAGTGTGGCATAAGAGGAACTAACTTGGTTGCTTTGTTTTTACAAAAAAACAAATTTGCCAAAAGTGTGTTATTCATTTGTACACAATGGGGCTGTAATATGATGTCACCATAGCAGAAAACATGCTCCACCAGAGCACTGGAAGTAGGCAGCAATTAAATATCAAGCACAGCTAACATAAATCCTCAACCTCTTTTTTTGTGTGTGTGTGTATTTATTCTTTACAGTTTATTTGTCTTGTTTTTGCTTTGTTCTTTTTTTTGTTCTTCTTTACTGTTAATGTTTTAGATGTCCTTACTTGTGATTTGTGTGCCTGTGATGTATTGTATGCCTGTTTTATGAACGGATGGGAATGGTTGGTTGGGTGGGTGGGTGGGGTGGTGGGAGTTTGTGCTCTTTGACTTTCATACGAATATTTGTCCTGTAAAATTTTATATTTGTGCTTTAAAAATGAATAAATAAACCTTGACTAAAAAAATTAATTCTCAACCTCAACTTATCATTCTTTTTTAAGTTCTCTTTGCATCTGATATTCTTGAACCACAGGTTCTACATGTTGCAACCCTTTTGTTGTTGCAAGCATCATAATCTTTGAATGCTACTATTGTTATGTCAATCTGCATCAACAGAACACAGTGCAGCCTACAATCATGGTCGCTGAGAACTAGAACATCCAAACTATCTCAGGCTCACATAACCCCAGATTACTGATTACACACACCAGAACTCAGTAACTTCACAGGTCACAGAGTCAAGTAAAAAAGACAGACATTCAGTTTACTTACTCAGTGTGAAGTATATGCTCAGTGTTACATACCTGTCATTGCCAAACCTTGTTCATTGTCTTACTTGCCTGTTTTGTGATCATTGTTTTGCTTTACTTGTATTCTAATTATTGACTTGCCTAGTCTATGCTATTTGTTAATTGCCTGAATTCTGCCTGTTAATTGGTTTTGATTTTCTGCCTGCCAATTTGGAATTGTTTGCTGGCTTTAATAAAGCTTTGTTTTACCTGCATCCCATGGGCATAGCAGGGAATGCTGAGTGGTGCCAGGTGTTAGTGGCACAAGAACCTGTCATCAGAGAGATGCAGCAGCAAATAAAGATCCTCAGCAAGCGGGTATCCCAGCTATAAGCCGCCGCCTTAGCCACACTCCCTCCATCAATGGCCATGTCTTCAAATCTTTGCTCATCACTTGCTCCAATAAGTATGGTGGTGACCCATCTAGTTACTTAGGGTTCATGCATCAAAGTTTGTTTTATTTTGCAGACAAAGAGGAGCTTCTGGAGCATATAAAGATAGTCCATTTTAACAAGGCACTAGCATGAGCTATGGCCATATGGACCCAGGGAGGTGAGCATACTGCCTCCTATAAAATCTTCCTGCACCTTTTCCAGAGGGTTTTCAACCATTCTCCAGAGGGACAAGAGATGTGAGAACAGCTACTCTCCCTGAAGCAGGATGCCCAGGACACTGCTGAGTACACCCTCTGCTTCTGCATGTAACCATCAGTAGCAGTTGGAATGAGCCAGCACTCAAAGTGGCATACAGTCAAGGGTCCAACAAGGGGCTTCTTATAGAAATGGTGTGCCAAGATGATCAAGCTACACTAAACTCCATGATTGACACATCTTAATAAAGAGCAGAAAAAAAAACATTAAAATAACCAGCACTCCTACTCCAGAAATCCAGACTAGTTAACATATGCAGCTTTGTTCAAGGCTACTGTGGTAGCCTTGAACACCAAGTAGCCCAGGGCTCTTTGTGATCTCCTGTTCCACGGTCCACTCCTGAGTGAGCTCCCTTAACCTCTTGCTCCACTATAGTGAGTCCAAGTCATTTTCTCTCTCATTCTAATTTCATAATACCAGTTCAGATAGCACACTCAGGAAATGTATTTGCCACCCTAGCGCTGATTGATTCTGGTGCAGCTGGGAACTTCACAGACTGTCACTGGATCATTCCCTGAATGTCCAAGCTCTAGACCAGGGGTGGGGAACCTTTTTCCTATCAAGGGCCATTTCAAGTTTTATAACATCCTATGGGGGCCAAACTAAATTTTTAAACCCATAACCTCTGCTGAAAATTTTAAGATGCAGCCTGTTTATTTTAGCTTTCTTTCATGCTATTCAAATAAAAAAAAGCAATTTTATTGGTGTAGCTTTCTGTTTTATCCCTTTTTAATCTTCCCATTTTCTTTTTAAATTATATCCACCTCTTATTGTTTTAATGCTCTGTTTTTAGTCTTGTGTTCTTATTGATTTTATATGTACTGATGTAAAGCACTGAGTATTTTATGTAATGAAAATGCTACAATATAATAATATTTTACCAATTATTATTATATCTGGCCAACCTAATGTGAAGGCTGGAACTGCTTCTCTTTGGCAAGGTGTCTGATGTCAGATGGTACAGATGATTGTAAACTTTATGGGTTCGTCTACAGGTGGTTAGGTACACACAAGGAGCTGAGAACGAGATAGGTGCTCTTGAACAACTCAACTGTTTAATTAATACTTTCCCGCTTCCATTTTCGTCATACATACATTCATCGGTCAGGTGATACCCACATCCAATCATCAATCCCCGACATCAATAAAATCCTAACACACCCAAATATCTATGAACTGTTAATTTATAAAATCTAAGTAATATATTTAGAATCTCCAAATATTAAATGCTGCAGTTTACATTTACTCCCCCTCCCCAAAAAGAAATGTCCACATTTCAAAAGATGTTTTAACAAATGCAGCATATGAGTATGACTATCCAAACTGGAGGTACGAACTGAACACTCCTGAGTGGTACAATAAAACAGAACAAGAAAACCAGAAAAAAAAGAGAGAACTGTCCTACTCCTGTACATAGTCCGACAAATAGCTGGGGGGCCTGACCTGCCGTCGCAGCCGGGTCACAGTCGGGTTAGAGGTGAGGATGGGAAGAGGAGGAGAAGCAGGGGGCTGAAGGGCCAGTTGTGGGCCAGTGGAAGCTTGGGACTGCAAGCAAGGAAGACGACCAGAGATCCCAGAGTGCTGTGCTACAGGTGACTGAAGCTGGGACACTGAAGCTGGAGTAGTAGTAGACCTGGAACACAAATCTTGACGTTCTGATGCAGGAGCAGGCCTTGTGACTTGTGTCCATGTCTGCTGATGAAAAGGCAAGGCTCCCGAGAGTGCAGCGGAACAAGGGACTGGAGTCTGCAAAGACACATTATGCTCATGCTCAGGGGGTTTGTATGGCTGATTGGGTGGTGGTGAAGTATAAGGCCTAAGACAATTGTGATGGACAATTTGAGATTTATCATCTCGGTCAAGTAAATAGTGTATTTTGTAAGTTACTCCCATATTTTCTTCATCAAGTCCTAAACACTCAACAATTTCAAAGGGGCCTTTCCAATGTGGTGCTAGCTTCTGTCTAGATGAGGTGGGGTCATTTAACCACACAAGGTCACCTGGGTTATACGGGCTGTATCTGACACGCCTGTCATACTGAAGTTTCTGTGTTAAATGGGCTTGATCTCTGTTTTGATTCGCTAGTGTAAAGGCCGACTGAAGTTTACTAGTTATCTGCATTGCATAAGCATCAGATGAACCCTGAGTGGAATCTGATGGTGTGTTGTTTGGCAACAGCAAGTTAACTGGCATTTTGGCTTCTCTTCCATATATGAGAAAGAATGGGGTGTAACCTGTTGTTGAATGAGGACTGGTATTATAAGCTAATGCAACTTGGTTAAGGGACTCATCCCATTCTCCCGGCTGCTGAAGAAGGGTCTTGGCTAGCTGGTCAATGAGAATTTGATTAAATCTCTCCACCATACCATCACTTTGTGGGTGGTATGGACTTGTGTGAGTTTTCTGCACACCAAGTAGCTTGCAAAGGTGGTGAATGAGATCAGACTCAAACTGGCGTCCTTGGTCCGTGTGTAAGCTTTCGGGAATGCCATGCTCACAGATGTATTTGTCAAACAGACACTCTGCTACAGTTACAGCACGCTGGTCAGGCATAGCATACAGGTTGACATACTTGAAAAAGTAATCCTGCACCACTAATATGTATCTGTTGCCTCCTCTAGTCATGGGTAGTTCCAGTATATCAGCTGCTACTTTTTGCAGTGGCTCTGAAGCAGCAATGGTTCTCATTGGCGCTCTTAGGTGAGGTGTCAGACTGCGTTGAGCATCACATGGAATACACCTCTGACACCACTCCCTGATATCATGGGCCATGAAAGGCCAGTAGCATATTTGCTGGGCGCGCTTCAAAACTTTCTCTGCAGACAGGTGACCAGCTAGAGTGTGTCCGTGAGGCATCCTAAGTAGAGATGTCCGATATTATTGGCCGACAGATATTATCGGCCCAATATTAACATAAAAATGTAATATCTGTTAATATCGTTATCGGATTTTTTTTGCCTCAAAACCGATAAAATAATGCTTGCGTTACACCCAAATAGTGCCTATGCGCTCCTGAAGCATTTACCGGTGCAAAGATGATGACCTCATCAAGCTGCGTCTTGAAGCGTACAAACAAGCGTGGATGGCTGCAGTGACAAACTTGCTCGCTCTGTTTCAACATTAAGGAGGACTTTGTTTACTACTCTGGAAGGTCTGGACTGAAACTTTGTGCCTTCCTTGTTCTTATTGCACACTACCTTAATGTTGCATATCTTTGTTGTTGCTCATGTAGAGCAGTGCTGATTGAGCCCAGTTTATAATTTCAATGATTGCATTAGCCCAAGTAATGGGCTAGGGACACAGGCTGCTTACACCTTAAAATGTTTCATTTTTTGTACTTCACCTCAAGCCTGAAGTATTTTTTGTAGCTCAAACAAATGTGCAGTTTTCAAAATTGTGCAGTATAGTTGCCACATTGTAATTGACTCATATTTGTGCATTCATTCAATTAAGGTGATTGAGTTTTAGTTAAAGAAACAGTTCATGAGGCATCCTACAAACGCAGGCTCATTTAACACAGAAAAAAGAGTAGCCTGTCATACACTATGCCTGTTATTTTAGTTGACTTTAGATGCTGCTATGTTGCACATAGTTGTTCAGGTACAATGTTTTATCATTTGTGAAGAAGTCAAATTTGCCCTATTTGTTGTGGGCATTGTCAAGATTATCTCAGGGAGAGTGTAATCCAAACTGTTGTTTGAGACAATTAAAAAAAATAATAAACATGGCACGTTTTCCCTAAATTAAGTTGAAGTATTTTTCTTATTTTGCACAGACAATGTTAACATTTGGAAAGCCTTGTTGCATTCAAGAATGCATCCAGTGGGGCATCACAATAACATTAAGCATGTTGTGTTAATTCCACAACAGTAGATGTGTGATGTTACCTAAATTAGTTCTGAGGAAAAATAACCCACATATCGACATCGGTATCAGCTGATATCGGAATTGAAAATTGAGAGTTGGACAATATCGGCATATCGGATATCGGCAAAAAAGCCAATATCGGACATCCCTAATCCTAAGTACACTCTCTTGCAATGATGGGGGCACAATTATCTGGTGTAATACTGACTGGGACGATGGTTGGTAGATTTGATGACAAAGTACCTCATTGTGAAAGTTAAGCCTGTCAAAATCCTGCCAGTATGCTTTCTCCACAGGTGACCGCTTTTTCATACACCAGTATGGTGGTCTACGGCCTGCAGTTTTCCAGCTAATGACCTCGGACAGGACACTGTCTTTCTGTTGTTCATTTTTCAGGTCACGTTCAGACACAGGAAGGACAAATGTGGATAGAGTGAACTCAGCAGGACCCTGCAAATCAAGCTTGGACTGAGGGGCTGTTTCAGAAACAACTGGGGGGTCGACACGTGTGCTGTGTGGGTGTCTAGGAGAATTCTCCTGAGAGGAAAGGCAACGTCCTTTCGAAGTTGGTTCAGGGACAATTGGACACCTAGGAGAGGGGCTCTGCTGGGACATGTCATCTGGGCGATGCGACAATGCATCTGCATTACTGTGGCTATGACCCTCCCTGTGCATCACTGTCCATTCAAACGGGTCCAGCTCAAGCACCCAGTGTGCACGTCTTCCTGTTCCGTCATTGTCAATGGGGATTTTGCGGAGTCCCACGAGTGGTTTATGGTCAGTAATGATTGTAAAGGCTGTTTGTATAAGTAGTGCCTAAAATGTCTTACTGACCAGACAATTGCCCAGAGCTTTCTATCGTATGTTGACCACTTCCTCTCTGCTTTTGTCAGAACATGACTAGCATATTCAACCACCGTCTCACACTGGCCATGCTTTTGGGCTAGCACAGCTCCGATTGCAGAGCATGAGGCATCAGTATACAGATAAAATGGCAATGCAAAATCCAGGAAGGCTACTACAGGTGGATTGGAGAGAGCCTGTTGCAGGTAAGTGAATGCATCCTGACAGTGAGATGTCCATTGGAAAGGAACATTCTTCTCTGTTAGTGCATGCAGAGGAGCAGCATGATGTGCAAAGCCCCTGATGAATTTCTGATAATAGGAGCAAAGACCCAGGAAAGCTCTGACCTCTGTTGGAGTGCGAGGAGTTGGCCAATTCCTAACACTTTCAACATTCTTAGGGTCTGGTTCAATGCCATGTTTGGAGACAACGTGACCTAAAAATCGAACATGATCTTTGGCAAGGCAGCATTTCACAGGGTTCAATTTCAGATCACTTGCTTGAAATCGCATAAAGACTTCCTCCAGGTGCCTAAGATGCTCATCAAAGGAGCGACTGTATATAAGGACATCATCCAAATACACCAGACATATTTTCCATGGCAACCCACGGAAAACCATCTCCATGAGTCGTTGAAATGTGGCTGGTGCATTGGTAAGTCCCATGGGCATAACCTTAAATTGATACAGCCCAGTGCCCATAGTAAAGGCTGTTTTTTCACGGTCCTGTTCCGCTAGTTCAACTTGCCAATAGCCATGCTGCAGGTCAATGGTAGAGAACCATGCAGCTCCCGCTAGGGCATCCAATGTGTCATCAACCCTTGGCAACGGGTGTGAATCTTTAACAGTAACAGCATTGAGCTTTCTGTAATCTAAGCAAAAACGCCAGGTGCCATCCTTTTTGTGTACTAACACTACTGGGGCTGCCCATGGGCTGTAGCTTTCCTCAATAATGTCTCCTTTCAACAGTGAGTCAACCTATGTTTCTATTTCAGCTCTTTGTTCTGGTGTTACTCGATATGCTCTTTGTTTGATTGGGGTAGCATCTCCTGTACGAATGTGGTGCTTAATAACTCCCATACGACCTCTATCCTGTGAATTTTTGCTAAACACTGAAGAGTATTTTTGCAATAACCCTTTCAAAGACTGGGCCTGAGAGCTGGACAAATTTGATTCGTCTATCTGTACTGGGGGTGTGTCTGTGTCAGTCATGGGAAAGGTGGTGCAACATGCCTCATCGATAAGTGTGGACTCACAGGGAGACAGAGATAAAAACTCACCCAAATGCTGGCCTGGGTGAAGTTCGATGTCATCATCGGTGGTATTCAGAACCCGGGCCACAATTAAGCCATTCTGGACTTCACTGACAGAGTGTGCCACCACAACATCACCAACAGGGTTTGGCACAAGCACCCCTACATAGTCGGATGGGACAGGCACAGCAGCTGTCATTCCAGTGACGCATGCCATGATTATTGATTCACTTGTGGCAGGAAGTTTAGTGGGTGTTAGCACAGTGACATTACAGCATGCTGTATCATGTGAGTTGGGCAAGAGGGGAAGCTGTGTGGACCATAGCTGCAAGCTGTTTTCATGGAGGTCAAGTAGAGCATGGTGTTGTTGTAAGAAGTCCCATCCAAGAATTACAGGGTGAAAGGCTCCTCATACTACATTAAAGTCATGTTGCAATTACTCCTTTCCAACTCTCATCCCAAGTGTCAAATTGCCCAAAATATCCAAACATTGTCCATTAACTGAGCGAGCGAGCACAAAAGAGGCCTTCATGGGCCATCTCTTCAAAGCTGGGTGGGAAACCCTGAATTCTTCACTCACAATGGATATGCTAGAGCCCGTGTCAAGCAACACAGGTACTTCGATGCCTTCAATGATTATTAGGACTTGTGCAGATGGGGGAGTGACTACACTGGTGTGGCAGGGTGAAGATGAAAGAGGCTTGGGAGTAGTAGCTGATGCTTGCCCCTCAACAGCAGCTAATTGTAGTTTCCCCGCCGATTTGATCCTGGGTAATGTTCAGGGGACTGGAATCGAACACTGCGTCTGTAGTGTGGGCTTGTATCCCTGGCCTGCCAGGAAGAGGGACTGGGGCTGCATCGCCATCTGCTGAGTCTGAGCTTGGGCTATTTCTGACAGCCTGATGGGAGAAACGGTCTGGGGAGAAATGTCGGCCCCTGGTATAGTATGCTTCCTGTGCACCCCTTGCCTCAGGTGACACATGTCGCTGTGATGCATAAGGTGAAGCACCACGGGCATATTGATCAGGTGAGCTTTGGTGCACAGAATGGCACCGTGCATGGTAGGAGTGAGGTGAGGGGCTGCGTGTTCTGTGTGGTGGACCGTCATGGACCGCGGGCCTATCATGCCAGGAATCAAGGCGTTGAGTGAGGTATGTATTCTTCTCCTGTAGTTGTTGCACATCACCTTTCAGACTGTTCACTGCGAGGGTGAGCTGTTCCACAGCTTTAAGCAGACGGTCCTCGGTGGAGTGGGAATGAACCATGGCCACTTTATCTGTTGTTGTAGGCGGTGGCAGAGAAGTAGCACTCAACTTTAGTGCAGTGTGCGCTCTTTCACAGCGGCTGGCAAACTGAAGTGCTTTAGCCATGGTCTTTGCACCCATTTCGTGAATCTTAGTTTGTAGCTCTTGGTCCAGGCCAGCCACAAACCGGCGAAATTTCTCACCCTCAATGGCATTGGTATCATAGTCAGGAAAAGCCTCCAGCACCAGCCGTGTGATGTCTGCACAGCACACTTCTAAGGACTCGCCATGTCAGCGTGGGCGGGCATTGACATATGTTTGAAAAAATGGGAGTGTGTGTTTAGGGCCAAAAACATCCAGAAGTTGTTTCTTCACCTCCACATAGTTCGTCTGGATTGCGGGTGTTAAACTGTCCCAATACAAAAATGCAGCATCTGCCAGCTGAGTTGGTAAAACTGCTGCCAAAACATCATCAATTCTGGCATCAGCAGGGTTATGCATAGCCTGCACTGCCACTTCAAAACGGCGAGACCAATTTGTGAAAAACTCCGTGTCATCACATTTAAAAACTGGCAGAAGCTCGATTTTCAAACTGTTTACAGTTCTGTTGGTATTGTCAGTAAGTAACGTACGTTGGGCTGGAGCTGGGGCTATGGCTTGGGCTGAAGCCCCATCGCAAGGAACGTCTTGTTCTTGGGACATATTCAACGAAAGTGCACACAACTCACCAAAAACCGACGTCAGGGTATCACACTGCATACATTCCCTTTTGGCAAGGTGGTGGTGAGATGATTCGAGGGGGGAAGAGAAAAAAAAACTCGTTATCCTGTCTCGAGCAATCGATGTGAAAGTTACAGGTGGCAACGCGTGGATCAACTTGCTGAATTCGAGGCAGTCTGATCTGTGAAAAAAAAACAAAGACAAGATCCACCTATAGAGCGCCGCCGCTGCCACCAAAATGTAAACTTTCTGGGTTTGTCTACAGGTGGTTAGGAGCTGAGAACGAGACTGGTGCTCTTGAACAACTCAACTGTTTAATTAATACTTTCCCGCTTCCGTTTTCGTCATACATACATTCATCGGTCAGGTGATACCCACATCCAATCATCAATCCCCGACATCAATAAAATCCTAACACACCCAAATGTCTATGAACTGTTAATTTATAGAATCTAAGTAATATATTTAGAATCTCCAAATATTAAATGTTGCAGTTTACATGATGATGCTACTCGCAGCTGGTTTTCCAGGTTTGGGTCAGTCAGTCTTGAGTGGAACTGATTCTTTGCAAGGGTCAGTTTTGAGAAGAACTGCTCACAGCAGTAGGTTGTTCCAAACAGTGATGCAAACTTCAGTGCATGTCTCCTCAGAGTGGGAAAATCCTCAGGATGTACATACAGTTTGTAGAACTCAAGCAGAGGAAGGTTGTTGTACCTAGCTTTGAGCTTATCATTGCTTTGCAGCTCAATGATTTCATGCTGTAGGTTTTCAGGCACATCAGCTGATTCCACATTGAATGGTGTTACAAATACTGTATGTTCAGGTCCTTCTCATAACTTCTCATCAGCTGGAACCTCTCTCCAAAGGCCTGGAGTAGTTTTGCACACTCCCCAGTATATTCAGATTAGAGGTCTGCGCGGGACAGAATTTTCAGTCCTGCTCCAGCCCGCTCCCACATTGTGCAGTCCCGCTCCCGCCTGCTCCCGCAAAGAATTATGATTTTCAGTCCCGCTCCCGCCCGCGCCTGCCATATTTTGTCCCGCTCCCGCCTGCAAATCCCGCATGATGCAGACGTTCGCGTTATTTCTCACGAAAGTTCTTGTCATTGGCTTGGGGAATTAAACATGCTGAGCTTAGCTGAGCTCTCCACTGACCGATCCTTCACCTAGCGCACATAGCGAGGGTGCACGTTGCCAGGTGGCATGCGCAGCTGAGGCTTTACATGTACATCTATCTATCTATCTATCTATCTATCTATCTATCTATCTATCTATCTATCTATCTATCTATCTATCTGTCTGTCTGTCTGTCTGTCTGTGTCTATCTGTATGTCTGTCTCTCTCTCTCTCTCTCTCTCTCTCTCTCTCTCTCTCTCAATCTTTCTCTATCTGTCCACATGTTGTGTGTGTGTGTGTGTGTGTGTGTGTGTGTGAAACAAATCCAAAGGTGAGAATTAGTCTTGGGGCAAAACCCTGACAGCGTTTGGCCAGAGTGTCATATTACACTGAGGCTATTCTCTCTCTCTCTCTCTCTCTCTCTCTCTCTCTCTCACACACACACGCACACACACACACACACACACACACACACAGGAAATGAAGAAAATAAAAAGGAATAAGAAAAAATAAATAGAAAGAAAGAAAGAAAGAAAGAAAGAAAGGAGTTTGAAAGTGAAAAAGAAGAAAGCGAGACTATGACATTGAGGAAGAAAGAAGAGAAAAAACAACAAATGAAAGAACAAATAAAATGAGTGCATGAGAGAGAGAAGAGAGAGAATGAGAGTGTCAGTGTATGAACAAAATAAAAAATAAGACTTTACACACACGCACACACACACACACACACACACACACACACACACACACACACACACACATTTATGCACATGCACGCACACACACACACACACACACATGCAAACACATACATACACACACACACTTATGTACGCACGCACACACACACAGGCAAAAATATTAAAATTGCACACTGGCAGTAGTGCATTAGCATTGTGTGTGTGTGTGTGTGTGTGTCCCCTCTGAAAAAACATGTGCGTAAAGGAATTGGAAACGTACGCGAGATTAGACCACATCCGCAAATTTAGGCATCTTAAAATGTTTTTATTAATGCCAAATAAAATATCCAGCACAAATTATATATGATAGACATAAATTAATAATTTATACATTTTATTTTAAACACGTTTTTAGTTAGCGGGACTGCAGCTTATCACCTCTCCCGCCCGCTCCCGCATTGTGCACTCCTCCTCCCGCCTGCGCCCGCAATGAGCTTTCAAAATTTGTCCCGCGCCGCACTGCTTTGCATCGGGTCCCGCGGGACTCCCGCGGGAGTGCAGGGCTCTAATTCAGATGTCACAGTAGGCTTTTGTTCTTGCAAAGTAGGAAAGTGCACAGTGTTTCCCCTTTCCAGTTGCACTTGCCACAGCTTCAGTTTAACTTCCAATGATTTCACATTTGAAAACAGTGAGCTGAAAAGCTGGTTGGGACCTTGGTGTCACAATCTGGTCCAGTCCATCCATGCCTGAGTTTGTGGGACTTCCATGCCGGCTCCAGGCTGGATCCGGGACAGGAATTCAGTCTTGCCCTGCTGAAGGCCATTTTCCCTGAAGCGACACTCGCACACCTGCTACCACTCCTGTCCCATCAGCCAGGGCCTTCTTAAGAACTGTTTGGAGCTACTCCAGTTGCCAGATTGTCTCTCATAGACTCTCCTTGTCTTGCTACAACCCTTTGGTATTGGGTCTTCTTGATTCCCCCTGCCTGAATTGTTTTTTTGTCTAGTCTTCTGCCTAGTTTTTTTTGCTCGTTTTACCTGCTTGTTCCTTTGGATTGTGTTTTTGCTTCTTCTGCCTGGATCTCCCTTGTCCCTGTGTTCTTTGATTTTTGTTAAGATTTTTCTGATCTGTTTTTGTCCCTGACCGTGTTTACCTGCTCCTCTGTGTTTTTGACCTTCTGGCCTGTTTTTTGACCACTGATTTTTGCCTGAGCTCTACTGTACCTCTGCCCTCTACTTCATTAAAGAAGCTTTTCTCTGTACTCTGCCTGTCTTGAGTCTGCTCTTGGGTCCTCACTTCACCTCAGCTCGCCATTTCTGACACTTGAAGCTTGACATTCAGTTCTGAGAGGTACTTGGTAATGTCCACCATGAAGCCCAAATCACACAGCCACTTGCTATCACTGAGTTCAATGACTGGTTTGCCCTTCATCTCCATGAACTGCTTTGCTACTTGACATATTTGGTGCTGTAATGATGCTCCAGATTAGCCTTTTTTATCACTGCAAGGGCATCCCCACAAACTAAGCAAACTGGCTTGCTTTTTACTTGTATGAAAAAATAATCATTTGTCAATTTTTCCTGAAAAGTGTGACATTCCGCATCTACCTTTCCCTTCTTCGTACTTGCTATGGTGTGTTTTGGTGAAATCGTTAAATAGTCTGTCTATGCCCGCTAAATGATGTGACGTGACCGCACATGACCACACTCTGCTCATGTGGGGTTCAGGACCCTGTCCTTGGCCCGGAAAGATAACCACTCGCCTATTTTATTAATTGCGGTCTCATTTTTTTCAGATTTAATTTTTTTTGTGTGTGAGTAATTATGAATCATCTTGTGGGCCAGATCAAACGGTCTCGCGGGCCATATATGGCCCGGAGGCCAGACATTCCCCACCCCTGCTCTAGACAAAGGCCTCATCGGAGATGGGGCAATCACCCTTTGCACTGAGCCTGTCTATCTCCAAGTTAGTGCCTTGCATCAAGAGGACATTTCCATCCGAGTTACTGTCACAACCAAACTGGGCTTTACAGGGATGCAGACCCATGACCTACAGATTTCCTGGAAAGAATGAGAGATTAAATGCTGGCCCTCGTACTGTCCTAACAAATGCCTCTAGTTTTGGCAGCTCTGGAACAACTACAAGGGGCCAGAATTTTCACCAAACTTGACCTTCGGAGCACATACAACCTGGTGAGCATTAGGGAGGGAGACGAGTGAAAAATGGCCTTTAGCACCAGGTCTGATCATGTAGAGTAGTGTGTGATGCCATATAGGCTATTTTCAGCACCATCAGTCTTCCAGTGTCTCATTAATGACATCCTAGGACATGCTGTGGAAATTTGTCATAGCTTACATTGATATCTTGATCTATTCCCCCAACAAGCCCATGCACGTCCAACATGTCAAGAAGGTACTGGCTAAACTGCTTGAAAACCAACTCTACATAAAAGGAGAAACGTGCACAGTTGTGGTCAGAAGTTTACATACAGCGACATGAATGTCATGGCAATATTTGGGCTTTCAGAAATTTCTTTGAACCGTTCTTTTTCTGTTGCAGAATGTACAGCATACATCTTTAATTAAAAAAAAACCCACTAGAATTTGGTGCACAAGTTTTAAATTTCTTTTGGTTTTCTGAAATCAACAGCGGGTCAAAATTATACTTACAGGGTCAAAAATATACCTACAGCACACCTAATATTTGGGTAAAATGTCTCTTCGCAAGATTCACCTTGACCAAACATTTTTGTTTACCATATTTCATGATTCTTTATGGTGGAATTGGTAGAGTTCAATTATTATTATTTTTTCTTGGCATGGACTCTACTTATGGCCTTTCTGTTTCTTCACGTGCAGCAGTAAAAGACCTCGGAGTGATTATTGACCCCAGTCTTTCATTCAAAACTCACATTGATAACATCACCCGGACAGCTTTCTTTCATCTCAGAAATATTGCAAAGATAAGAAATTTAATGTCATTGCATGATGCAGAAAAACTAGTCCATGCTTTCGTTACCTCCAGGTTGGATTATTGTAATGCCTTACTGTCTGGATGTTCCAATAAGTGCATAAACAAGCTCCGGTTAGTTCAAAATGCAGCAGCAAGAGTCCTTACTAGAACTAGAAAATATGACCACATCACGCCTGTCTTATCCACACTGCATTGGCTCCCAATCAAATTTCGTATTGATTATAAAATACTACTATTGACCTTTAAAGCACTAAATGGTCTCGCACCACAGTACCTGAGTGAACTTCTGCTCCTCTATGACCCGCCACGCCTACTTAGATCAAAAGGTGCAGGCCAGAGGTGGATAAACCCGGGTGCAGACAGTAAAAACCCTGCCACATTTTTGTTCCAGCCAATTCAATGAACCAGCTGATCCTAATTACCACATCCCCTAAGCCAGGTTGATGAGCTAATTGGTGAAATCACCTGTGTTGAGAGCACAGGCAGAAGGAAAACCTAAGCAGGACTTTTACTTTGTCAATCCAGTTTTTCCACCTCTGGTGCAGGCTATCTGCTGGTACCTCGTATAGTGAAGGCTACATTAGGGGGCAGAGCCTTTTCTTACAAAGCCCCACTGTTATGGAACAGCCTTCCAAGTAATGTTTGGGAATCAGACACAGTCTCAGCATTTAAGTCTAGGCTGAAAACATATCTGTTTAGTCAAGCCTTTTGTTAATGGTGTTTATGAGGTAAAGGAGTAGATCTGGAGGGTCCTCAGACATAGAGTGTTTTGGTAAACTGGGATGTATGGATGCTGTCAGTCCCCACTCGCTTGCTCACTCGAGTTTGTTGACGGTGTAGTGGCTGGCTGCTTTATGTCCCGGGGCTCCCTCATGCCTGTGTTACCTTCTGGCTCTCTCCTTTTAGTTATGCTGTCTTAGTTAGTTGCCAGAGTCCCTGCTTGTACTCGGTGCAATATGTATACTGTTCCTACTTATTCAGGTGACATTGGGCATACCTAACCACCTGTGTTTTCTTTCTCTCCCCCCCACCCCAAATCTGTCCCTCTGAGTTACATGGAGTCAACAGGAAATCTTTTGGTGGAGACGGTGGGGACCTCGACTGGCTATCGTAGCCTGCAGGGAATCGGCCGTCAGATATTCTGTCGCATATCCCAGACCCGGTGAAATGTAACTGAATTGTCTTGGCCAGGCCTAAGGGTCCCATCTGCATCTCATCATTGCTGAGGAGTGTGCTCCCATCACCCAATCAAGCATCCAGCCAGAGCAGGTCATGATATATTTTTTACCATATTAACATGCCATTGTGTGTTATGCCTGATGTAAAGACTCTCGTCTCTGCGAGCCTACCACACAGATTTAATACTTGTCATTTTTAGGGCATACCTAACAACGTGTTTTCTCTCTCTCTCTCTCCCCCCCCCCATCTGTCCCTCTGAGTTACATGTTGATCCTGGGATTGAGATGCTGGCCTCTTCTGCCCCTCGGACCTGCTTGATCCATCCTGGTGCCCTGTGTCTGGTCGGAGTTTTATCGCCCCACTCCTGTGAAGGACGGCCCCATGAGGACAGTTGAGGGTTATACCTGTTAAAACTGTTAATATTATAGTCAGGCTGTCTGTTGTTGCCCAAATGAGGATGGGTTCCCTTTTGAGTCTGGTTCCTCTCGAGGTTTCTTCCTAATGTCGTCTGAGGGAGTTTTTCCTTGCCACCGTCGCCACAGGCTTGCTCATTGGGGATAGATTAGGGATAAAATTAGCTCATGTTTTAAGTCGTTCAAATTCTGTAAAGCTGCTTTGCGACAATGTTTATTGTTAAAAGTGCTGTACAAATAAACTTGATTTGATTTGATAAGCATGATCCATATATTTTCAATAGGGTTGAAGTCAGGACTTGTTTTAAGCTTAATATTAGTCTGCTTTATCATCCACAACCAGCTCTGATGCGTGTTTGGGTTCACTGTCCTGTTGTAATTCCCAAGTCCCAAGCTGTGTTCAAGTTTCTGATAGTTTATGCTGAAGAATTCTGAGATAATCCTCCTTTTTCATTATTCCATCCACTTTGTGCAATGAACCAGTTCCACTGGCAGCAAAACAGCCCCAGAGCATGATGATCCTACCACCACCATCAGCTGTTACAGTGTCCCTCTGTACATGGTGGTCATTGTGGCCAAACAACTCAATCTTTGTCTCATCTGACCATACACCTATCCTCCAGAAGGCTTTGTCTTTGTGTGGTCAGCTTCAAACTTTAGTTAAGCTTGAAGGTATCAATTTTGGAACAGGGGGTTATTTCTTGGATAGCAGCCTCTTAGTCCATGGTGATCTGAACTGTAGACAGTGATCCATCAGCTTCCAGTTCATGGCAGGGCTGTGCCATGGCGGTTCCCAGGTTGTTCCTGAGCATCCAAACCAATTTCCTTTCAGCTGAGGATGACAGTTTGGGTTTTCTTGAAGCAAAGTGGCTTGGCAAAGTGACTACACCTCACAATAACTTGGATACAATTGTTTGAACTGATCTTGGAATTTGCAGTTGTTTAGTAATGGCTCCAGAAGACATTCCAGAGTTGTGTATATCTGCAATCCTCTTTCTCAGATCTGCACTGAGCTCTTTGGACTTTCCCATTTTTCTGTGTGTTGGTCAATCCAACAAGTGCTGTAAACAAACCCTTTTTATGAAAGCAAAGAGATGCTACCAGCTGTAGTCAATCATTATCACTAACAGGAAGTTAAGAGACCTCAGCTTTGGCAAGATAAGACATTTTGGAAGTTTCAGCACCTCTGAATTAATAATCTAAGTGAGCATATGTAAATTTTTGACCATATATGTATAATTTTGACCCTGTGTTGATTTCAGTAAACCCAAAGAAAATTAAAACTTGTGCACCAAATTCTAGTGTTTTTTTTTTATTAAAGATGTATGCTGTACAATCATTCTGCCACAGAAAAAGAACAGTTCAAAGAAATTACTGAAAGCCCAAATATTGCTGGATATTGCATATCCAAGATGACATTCATGTCACTGTATGTAAACTTCTGACCACAACTGTAAGTTCCATATTCACAATGTGGCTTTCCTTGGATACATCATAGGACCAGAGGGGGGTCTTATACACCAGAACAAGGTCACTGCAGTCACAACCTGGTCTGTTTCCAATACAGTTAAGGAATTGCTGTGGTTCTTGGGATTCACCAACTTCTATCAGTGTTTTCATGCAAGGTTTCAGCACCTTAGCATTGCCCCTTACTGCTCTCCTCATGAAAGGAACCAAATGGAGCCTTGCACCATTCTCACACCTCAAAAAGGCTTCCATCACAGCACTGATATTAAAGCACCCTGATCTCCCCAAGCCCTTCACTGTGGAGGCAGCTGCCTCTGAAACTGGTGTTGGAGCTGTTCTCTCTCAGCTGTTGGGAGAAAAGCCCAAGCTACACTTTCTTTTCTAAGAAGTCCACTGCCTGAGATTTTTCTACGACATTGGCAACTGGACTTTTTGGCTCTGGAAGAATGGAGTCACTGGTTGAAGGGGGCCCTTTACCCTTTCATGATTTATACCAATCACAAAAACTTAAAATACCTCAAAGCTGCCAAGAGACTAGACTCCTGTCAGTTTCACTGGGCCTTGTTTTTCTAGAAGTTTGACTTCACCATATCTTATAGCCCAGGATCCAAGAATAACAAAGCTGACTCCCTTTCCCATTTGTATCCAGCCTCACCTAGTAAGCCCTCAGAGGAAAGTATTCTGACTCTCACTTCATAGGTACCTTCACTTGGAACATTGGGAGATGGGCAACTCTTCAGCAATGAGAATTTCTTCACAGTGCCCAATGGGGAAAAGGTTTGTGCCACCTCCTCTCAGAGACAAGCTGATCATGTGGGCTCACACCTCCCCAGTGACAGGATTTCCCGGCACTCACAAAACCCATCAACCTCTGCAAAGCAAATTCTAGTAGCACTACATGCTTCAGAAGATCCATAGATTTGCATCCTCCTGCTCTACATGCACCCATGCCAAATTCCCTTGCATCCTGCAAACTCCTCCCTCTACCACAATGACCTTGGTCAGACATTGTCCTTGATTTCATCACTGGCCTTCCCCCATCTCAAGGCAAAACAGTTTTCATCATCTTCATCACCATCATCATCATGGATTATTTCTCCAAATCACTATGCCTCATACCACTCCCTAGTTTGCCATATGCCTTTGAAACCACTAAGCTAATGTTCAACCACATATTCAGGTATTTTGGCACTGGACATTGTGAGTGACTGGGTAGCTCAGTTCACATCTCAAATTTGGAGAGGTTTCCTGGAGAAGCTAGGCATTTCAATGACCCTAACCTCAGGTTACCACCCAGAGGCTAATAGGCAAGTGGAGAGAGCAAACAAAGGGACTAGGTATTTCCTGTGTACTTTCTTTGCTGATAACTAGGAGGACTGGCCACAATTTCTCCCATGGGCAGAATCCACTCAGAATTCCCTCAAGCACTCTTCCATCAGGTTCACAGCTTTCCACTGCTTCCTGGGTATCAACCACCTCTGTTCCCCTGGAATATCAACTCCACAGACCTACTGGCAATGGACAGCTGGTTCTGAAGAAGCAAAGAAGTGTGGGAACAGGCACATCAACATCTAGAGCACTTTGCCCAGGTAACTAAAGAATTTGCAGATGGAGAAACACCTAGCTATTAACGAGGAGACCAGGTATGGCTCTCTACTCAAGACATATGAGTCACTGAAGGATGCCGAAAGTTGCCACTCAATTATACTGGCCTTTTCAGAGTCCTCCAGCACACAAACGAGGTAACATACAAGCTGGACTTAACACGCCACACCCACCTATCCCCCTTCTTTCACATTTCCTGCATGGAATCAGTCACGCCAGGTCCCCTCACAGAAGGCATTCCTTCCTCCATCCCCCAGCACCCAGTGACATAGAAGGCAAAGCATCATTACTCTCAAAGAAATTCTTGATTCACAGTGCAGGCAAGGTAAGCTTCAGTACCTCATTATTTATTTATATATTTCTGCAAAGCTGATCTGTGACAATGTCCATTGTTAAAAGCACTATATATAAAATTTAATTGAATCAAGTGGGAAGGCTACAATTTAATTGAATCAAGTGGGAAGACTACAAGCCAGATGAAAGATGCTGGGCCCCAGCTCATGAAGTGCTCAACCTCTTACTCTGCCAAGATTTTAGTGGACGCAACCTGAATTGCTCAGGTTCATGGATTAGGTGGAGGCCTAGAAGAAACCTTGCTCCTAGAGGTAATGCTTCGGGGGGTCCTGTCATGTTCATTCTGGAATCTGCATCAAACTACAACTCCCAGCACACAGCATGGTCTACAAACATGGCTGCCAAGAACTACAGCACCAAAACCCTCTCATGTTCACATTCCCCAGCTTACTGATTACACAGACCTGGACTCAATAATTTGACAGTCACACAGCTACAGTATAAAAGGACATTCACTTCACTCACTCAATGTGAAGTATACACTCAGTGTTCCATACCCAGAGGTGGAAAAACCCGGGTGCAGAAAGTAAAAACCCTGCCACATTTTTGTTCCAGCCAATTCAATGAACCAGCTGATCCTAATTACCACATCCCCTAAGCCAGGTTGATGAGCTAATTGGTGAAATCACCTGTGTTGAGAGCACAGGCAGAAGGAAAACCTAAGCAGGACTTTTACTTTGTCAATCCAGTTTTTCCACCTCTGTCCATACCTGTTATTACCAAGCCTTGTTCATAGTCTTGTTAGTTTGGTTTATGATCCTTGTTCTGATTTACTGGTTTTCTGATTAGTTGCCTAGTTCATGTTATTTGTTCATTGCCTGAATTCTACCTGTCCATTGATTGTTTGTTTTTCTGCCTGCTGATTTGGATTTGTTTGCCAGCTTTAATAAGGCTCTCTTTTACCTGCAATGGTGTCCACACCTGTTTCCTGACAACTATTTTCAGGAGCATGGCTCCTGCAAAAGTGCTTCTTTTGTCAGTGAATGAGCAGTCTTTTAACTTTGTCACAGTCTAGTGAAAGCTGACTGGCTAGTTGAATGCTGACCTTGGAAATAAAGAATAGTGCTGATTTGCTGAAAATTAGAATAGTTATTAATATTAGAAAATTAGAAAGAGAATAGCTGATTCACTGCACACTATTAAATGTATCATTTTTAATCTTTGGTTTTGAAAATGTATAAAGTCTTTCCAAGTCAAAGAGCCTGAGTCGAAGTGAAGTCACAAGTCATAGTTTAGTTGCAAGTCCAGCCGTCCATCCATTATCTGTAACTGCTTATCCTGTGCAGGGTCATGGGCAAGCTGGAGCCTATCCTAGCTGACTATGGGCAAGAGGTGGGGTACACCCCGGATAAGTCGCCAGGTCATCGCAGGGCTGACACACAGAGACAAACAACCATTCACACCTATGGTCAATTTAGAGCCCCCAATTAGCCTAATCTGCATGTCTTTGGATTGTGGGGGAAACTGGAGCACCTGGAGGAAACCCATGCAGACACGGGGAGAACATGTAAATTCCATACAGAAAGGCCCCCGTCGACCACTGAGCTCAAACCCAGAACTTTCTTGCTGTGAGGTGACAGTGCTAACCACTACACCAACATGCCACCTAGTTGCAAGTCTTCTTTGATAATATTAAGGCAAGTCAAAATTTGTGCCTTGAGTCCAAGCCAATTCCAAGTGACTTGAGTCTGCAACACTGGAAGAATAGTTTGAACAGACAGGAAGGCTATAGCAACTCAAATAACCACTCTATACAATTCCAGTGAGCATAAAAGCATCTCAACAAACCTTGAGGTGGTTTTTGATGTGTTATTGGTGTACTAAACTTTTTTTTTTGGTCAGGCCCACTTGACATTGAACTAAGTGTAATGTGGACCATTGCCTAAAATGAGTTTAAAACACCCCTAGTCCCTGGTATAGAGATTCATAGCAGTCCACCCTCACATATCTGATGTCCCAATTAAACAGTGGCGACACAAAATCTATAATGGTATGAAAAACTAGGAACATTATTGTTCAGGTGTGTTTGTTTCTCTATGCTGTCTCACCATCTTTCCTCTTCCAGGAGAAGCCAAAGCAAAGCAGAAGGACGAGTACCAGGGAGATTATCATCATTGCCACTGAGGCTTTTGCAGATTTAGTCAGAACAAGCTTCTGCACTGAGAAAGGACAATAAACGCTGATGAGATGCCAGTAGCCCTTTTTACTTATTAAAGATAACACAAGATAATAAAAAATGGAAAAGGTAAATTTTTCCCAAATTCAGTATTAACATTGTTCAAAATTGCTGATGTTCTTCAAGAATCAGAGACAAAGATCATTAGGTGAAAATCATTTAACATGCAATATATTTATGAAATTTACCCAATGAATCAGCCGCTGATGGGTTGATGGAACTCAAAGCTGGTTGGGATACATGAGGTTGTTGAGCCACACACTGCACTTGTTCAGCTTGCTCTCTTTCCTCCAGACTGAGAGTGTGAAAATAGAGCATTCTATATGTTCCATCATTGTTCTGTTGGATCTGAGGAGACTCAGGTAGGACAGTGCCATTCCTGATCCACAGCACAGACACATTCTGTGGGTAGAATCCATTGATTTCACACGCTAAAGTGAGGGGGGATGAATGTGAAGAGGATGGCACGACAGACACAGTGACTTTGGGGAGGACTGAAAAATAGGAAAAGCAGGTAAAGTGAAACAAAGGCAGTCAGTCCAATTTCTATCCAATTTTTACACCCACACACATATAGTACCAGACAAAATTTTGAACACACCTTCTAATTCAATGTTTTTTCTTTATTTTTATTAATTAAAAGACGCTTCTTAACTCTTTACACCTTAAAGCAGTTGCTACAGCCACCCTTGTATATGTATATACTCTTCACCCTTAGAACATATTTACAAAAAAAAAGTCATCAAATGTCGTCATTATGGTGCATACACGGGGTCGTCATATGTCATCATTAAGGGGTAAAGAGTTAAGGTAAGGGCGGCACGGTGGTGTAGTGGTTAGCGCTGTCGCCTCACAGCAAGAAGGCCCGGGTTCGAGCCCTGTGGCCGGCAAGGGCCTTTCTGTGCGGAGTTTGCATGTTCTCCCCGTGTCCGCGTGGGTTCCCTCCGGGTGCTCCGGTTTCCCCCACAGTCCAAAGACATGGAGGTTAGGTTAACTGGTGACTCTAAATTGACTGTAGGTGTGAATGTGAGTGTGAATGGTTGTCTGTGTCTATGTGTCAGCCCTGTGATGACCTGGCGACTTGTCCAGGGTGTACCCCGCCTTTCGCCCGTAGTCAGCTGGGATAGGCTCCAGCTTGCCTGCGACCCTGTAGAACAGGATAAAGCGGCTAGAGATAATGAGATGAGATGAGATGAGTTAAGGTAATGATGGACTGTTGTTTCTCTTTACTTAGTTGAGATGTTCTTGATATAATATGGATTACTCTTCTTCTTTCGGCTGCTCCCATTAGGGGTTGCCATATTGGATCTGTTCCATATATTTGATTTGGCATAGGTTATTTTTTCCCCCACCAGATGTCTTTCCTAATGCAACCCTCCCCAATCTATCTGGGCTTAGGACCAGCACGAAGTATGCACTGTCTTGTACAACCCCAGTGGCTGGGTATTTTACCTAATCTGCATGTCTTTGAACTGTGGGGGAAACCAGAGCACCCAGAAGAAACCTACTTAGACACTGGGAGCATGGGCGCCGCCAGGGGTGGAAAGGTTAGAACAATTCTAGGGGCCAGCACTGCCATGGGGCCCTTTAAGGGGCTGATAATATGCTTTTAATGATTTTAATAAGACTTTTGAAATAACAACAATGCAATATTCCATTTGGTAAAATGAGCTAATTGAACAAGGTTGTCTGAGTTCTTCAACATATTGTCATTTAACCCTCCCCCTTTTGTGAAATGGTACGGTCCAGTTCTGGTAGAAGTGCGATGCGTTAAATCTGTGTGCTGATCAGTGCAACGCTACTTGCTGCTGTGTCGCGGTGCAGGAGCCAGCCAGCCAGCAGTGGAGTGCGTACAGTCTATGATCGCTAAATATGAAGAGTGGCTGTCAAAAACGTAAAGAAAGGCAGCTGAAAGCTGAGAGGGACCGGAGAGGCAGGCAACTGGTCACTCAGTTTTTCCCAAAGAAAGGTAGCTATCGCTCACGTGTGTTCAAAATATTAGCGAATGGTAAATGAACAGTATGAACGTGGTTGGATTAGCCTATCAAGAGAACACTTTTACAGTTTGTACAGTGACATTTTTTCCATTTTAATAACTGAACTGACTTGTGTGATAAACAAGATGAAATATTACGTTATGCTGGTGCTAATAACTAGTGTTAATAACCAGTTTCATAACTAATGGGGTGCCCTAAATAAGCACAGATTCAGCCTCAGGGGGACCTCCGCCCTACCAAACCACTGAACCCCCCTTTGGAGAAGGAGGTAAGCAGCAATACAACCCATAAATGCTTTAGGATTGAAGTTTTTAATGAGCGAGCGCCATATACAGTTTGCTAGATTAAAGTGTTGCTAATAACGGACACCAGTCAAGTGTTTGACATGGTTATGTGTGGAATGTTCACACGTTCTAAACCATTGGTTTCAAATTGAACATATTCCCTTTTTGCAGAACAGTACACACAGCTTTCTACCTAACACATAACAATCCATGGGATTTCCATGGGATTTCCATTTGATGCTGGGTAGAAAACTTTTGCTATGATTTATTAGCAGTCACATCACACATTTCACTACCAATTGTCCTAGCACAAGAAGGCATGTGGCAAAATCTTGAATTTTCATTTGTGATTGTAAATGCACCAGAATTAGTCACTGACCAGTTTTCATCTAGTCCCTGGTAGGCTAATACATAAAACGTAATAACAAAGTCACAAACTCAAGGTCCATGGGCTATCAAAAGTCAAATAATGACAATAGTGCAATTGTGACGAGGGTGGGCAAAGTTGGGGGGCCCAAAATTCTAATCTTTCATGGGGCCCAAAATTTCTGGCGGCACCCCTGACTGGGAGAACATGCAAACTCCACACAGAAAGACCCCCGTTGGCTGTGTGGTTCGAACCCAGAACCTTCTTGCTGGGAGGTGACACTACACCACTGTGCAGCCTGATATGGGGCATAACATGGATTACTACAGTTGAAGAATAGGGCTATTTTCTGTATTTTTATTATTTACTATTTGATTATGTCAAACACATTAAGATGGCAAGAAATTCCACTCATTAACTTTTGACGAGGCACACCTGTTAACTAAAAAGCATTCGAGGTGACTACCTCATGAAGCTGCTTAAGGCTACGTTTACACTAGACCGTATCTGTCTCGTTTTCTTCGCGGATGCACTGTCCGTTTACATTAACCCCCCTGAAAAAGCGGGGAAACGGGAATCCGCCAGCGTCCACGTATTCAATCTAGATCGTATCAGCTCCGGTGCTGTGTAAACATTGAGAATACGCGAATACGCTGTGCTGAGCTCTAGCTGGCGTCTCATTGGACAACGTCACTGTGACATCCACCTTCCTGATTCGCTGGCGTTGGTCATGTGACGCGACTGCTGAAAAACGGCGCAGACTTCCGCCTTGTATCACCTTTCATTAAAGAGTATAAAAGTATGAAAATACTGCAAATACTGATGCAAATACTGCCCATTGTGTAGTTATGATTGTCTTTAGGCTTGCCATCCTTCCACTTGCAAGTAATAAGTGATATGCGCTGGGATCTCACACACAGCGGCTCAGTCCCGAATCGTGGCTTGTTCACTTCACTCGCGTGCTCTGTGAGCTGCGCAAGGCCGGAGTGCGCACCCTCCAGAGGGCACTCGCTGTTCAGGGCGGAGTGATTTGGAGCGCAGGATGCCTGCGGAGCCGAGCGTATCCGCGTATTGGTGTTGCTGTGTGCACGGCTAACGGTTTTAGTGTAAACGCGAATCGTTTTAAGAACGTTAATCTGATGATCCGCTGATTCGACGTAATGTAAACGTAGCCTAAGATAATGCCAATAGTGTGCAAGCGTCATCAAGGTACCGGTAAACAATGGCTACTTTGAAGAATCTAGAATATGAAACATATTTTGTTTATTTAACACTTTTTTTTGTTTACCACATAATTCCAGATGTAATTTCATAGTTTTGATGTCTTCAATATTGTTCTACAATGTAGAAAATAGTCAAAATAAAGAAAAACCTATGAATGAGTAGGTGTACTGATAGGTGGCTGATACTATACACATGAAGATAAAGCTGATTGCTGATAGCAGGAACTAACTTGTTTCAAGAGTATTCTGCAACATTACATTTAACTCTAAATAGATTTTAAAAATTATGACGTTTTAATAAATTTAAAAAATAAAACCTGTTAGCATTGGCAAATAAAACAGAAGAGGGCATGCTTGTTCAATAACATTCCAATAACAGCATATTGTATTTGTCTTATACCAGAGCATTTTAAAAAATTGCTTTTTTAAAATCTGTTTATAGTTACTTTAATGTTGTGGAATATCCATGAAACAAGTCTGTTCCTGTCATCGCTTGTTATAACAGCTATAAATAGTACTTTACTCATTTTCATCTCTCGAAGTTAGAAAGTCAAAAGATATTCAGACTTAGCATGTTACCCAGAAACTGGAAAAAGCAAAGCCGTCTGTTCTGAAGACTCTCCGATGTAAACAAACAAACAAACAAACAAACAAACAAACAAACAAACAAACAAACAAACAAACAAACAAACAAACCCAAAACAAAAAAACAAACAAAAAAACTTAAAGAAACTGCTTTATCTATGTATGTTTTTATGTCTGTTTATAGTGACATGTCCTAGAAATGATTTGTCTCACAGCCGAGACTGATACTGTCAGAGCTGCTGTTCACAAGTGTCAGGTGTGTTGTTCAGACCTTCTGACACTCAGAACAGAGAATTCCCCAGTGCTGTGATACAGTGGCTTGCAAAAGTATTCATCCCCCTTGTTGTTTGTCCTGTTTTTTCACATTACAAGCTCGTTGAGGGAGGAGGGTTAGCACCATTTAATTTACACAACATGCCTACAACTTTAAAGGTGCGATTTTTTAAAAATTGTGACACAAACAGTAATTACAATGGAAAAACAAATCTGGAGTGTGCATAGGTATTCACCCCCCCCCCCCCCCCAAAAAAAAAAGTCAATACTTTGTAGAGCCACCTTTTGCTGCAATTACAGCTGCAAGTTTCTTGGAGTAGGTCTCTATTAGCTTAGCACATCTAGCCACTGCGATTTTTGCCCATTCCTCGAGGCAAAACTGCTTCAAATCCTTCAAGTTAGATGGTGTACAGCATTGGTGTACAGCAATCTTCAAGTTAGGCCACAGATTCTCAATTGGATTGAGGTCTGGGTCTGGCTATTCCAAGACATTTAAATGTTTCCCTTTAAACCACTCCAGCGGAGCTTTAGCAGCATGTTTAGGGTCATTGTGCTGCTGGAATGTGAACCTTTGTCCCAGTCTCAAACCTCTGGCTGACTCAAAGAGGTTTTCCTCCAGAATTGCCCTGTATTTAGTGCCATCCATCTTTCCTTCAATTCTGACCAGCTTTCCTGTCCCTGCAGATGAAAAACACCCCCACAGCATGATGCTGCCACAATCATGCTTCACTGTAGGAATGGTGTTGTCAGGGTGATGGGAAGTGTTGGGTTTGTGCCACACATGGCGTTTCCCATGATGGCCAAAAAGTTCAATTTTAGTCTCATCTGACCAGAGAATCTTCTTCCATGTATTTGGGGAGTCGGCCAAATGCTGTTGCGCAAACTCCAAAAGTGCTTTCTTATTTTTTTTCTTTAAGCAATGGCTTTTTTCTGGCCAATTTTCCATAACGCCCCACTCTGTAGAGTGTACAGCTTAAAGTGGTCCTATAGACAGATACTGCCATATCTGCTGTGGATCTTTGCAGCTCCTTCAGTGTTTTCTTTGGTGTCTTTGTTGCATCTCTGATTAATGTCCTCCTTGCCCGGTCTGTGAGTTTTGGTGGGTAGCCTTCTCTTGTCAGGTTTGTAGTGGTGCCATACTTTTTCCAATTTGCTTTAATGGTGATCCCTGGGATAGTCAAAGCTTGGGATATATATATATATATATATATATATATATATATATATATATATATATATATATATATATATATATATATTATAACCCAGCTCCGGTTTCCCCCACAGTCCAAAGACATGCAGGTTAGGTTAACTGGTGACTCTAAATTGGCCGTAGGTGTGAATGTGAGTGTGAATGGTTGTCTGTGTCTATGTGTCAGCCCTGTGATGACCTGGTGACTTGTCCAGGGTGTACCCCGCCTTTCACCCGTAGTCAGCTGGGATAGGCTCCAGCTTGCCTGCGACCCTGTAGAAGGATAAAGCGGCTAGAGATAATGAGATGAGATTATAACCCAACCCTGATCTATACTTCTCCACAACTTTGTCTCTGACCTGTTTGGAGTGCTCCTTGGTATTCATGTTGCTTGCTTAGATGTGTTGCAGAGCCAGGGTCCTTCCAGAACAGGTTGATTTAAGCAGACATCATGTGACAGATCATGTGACACTTTGAGTGCACACATATGGATCTAAATTAACTAATTCTGTTACTTATGATTGGTTGGACCAGCTCTTATTGAGGGGTTTCATACAAAAGGGGGTGAATACCTATGCACACTCCACATTTCTGTTTAAAAAAAAACATTTTAATTATTGTTTGTGTCACAATTAAAAACAATTTCCACCTTTAAAGTGGTAAGCATGCTGTGTAAATCAATGGTATCCATGTCATCCTCAAGCTTGGGTCCTCTACCAGAGGCCTGGGAGTTTGAGGGTTCTGCGCAGTATCTTTGATGTTCCTAGGACTGCGCTCTTCTGGACTGAGGCTTCAGATGTTGTTCCTGGGATTTGCTGGAGCCACTCTCCCAGTTTGGGGGTTACTGCCCCAAGTGCTCCCACTACCACGGGGACCACGCAACCCTTGACCTTCCACATCCGTTCCAGCTGCTCTTTCAACCCTTGATAATTCTCAAGCTTCTCATGTTCCTTCTTCCTGATGTTGGCGTCAGCTGGGATCGCCACATCTATCACCACCACCCTCTTCTGCTCTTTGTCCACCACCACTATGTCTGGTTGGTTAGCCAGGATCTGTTTGTCAGTCTGGAAGCTGAAGTCCCACAGAACCTTGGCCCTGTTGTTCTCAGCCACCTTGGGACTTGGGTACTTCTATTCCATACTGGTTGCAGATGTTCCTGTATACTATCCCAGCCACTTGGTTGTGCCTCTCCATGTACACTGATCCAGCTAGCATCTTACACCCTGCTACTATGTGCTGGACTGTTTCAGGGGCTTCTTTGCACAGTCTGCATCTTGGGTCTGATCTACTCTGGTAGATCCTGGCCTCTATGGCTCTTGTGCTTATGGCCTGTTCTTGTGCTGCCATGATTAGTGCCTCTGTGCTGTCTGTCAGTCCTGCATTATCCAGCCACTGGTAGGATTTCTTGATATCAGCCACTTCCTCTATCTGACGGTGGTACATGCCATGTAGGGGTTTGTCCCTCCAGGTTGTCTGTTCCTCCTCCTCCTCTGCACTCTCATCAGGGTTCTGCTGCCTGAGACATTCACTTAGCAGTTCATCCTTTGGGGCCATCTTTCTGATGTATTCTCGGATTTTCGATGTTTCATCCTGGACCGTGGTCTTGATGTTCACTAGCCCTCGGCCTCCCTCTTTCCGCTTAGTGTATAGTCTCAGGGTGCTGGACTTGGGGTGGAACCCTCCATGCATGGTGAGGAGCTTTCTAGTCTTGATATCTGTGGCTTCTATCTCCTCCTTTGGCCAGTTTATGATACCAGCGGGGTATCTGACGACTGGTAGTGCGTACATGTTGATGGCTCGGACCTTGTTCTTACCATTCAGCTGACTTTTCAGGACCTGCCTTACTCTCTGGAGGTATTTGGCTGTGGTTGACTTCCTTGTGGCCTCTTCATGGTTTCCATTAGCCTGTGGGATGCCAAGGTACTTGTAGCTGTCTTGGATATCACCTATGTTGCCCTCTGGTAGGTCAATCCCCTCAGTCCGGATCATCTTGCCTCTCTTTGAGACCATCCGGCCACACTTGTCCAATCCGAATGACATCCCTATGTCATCGCTGTAGATCCGGGTGGTGTGAATCAGCGAGTCTATTTCTCGCTCGTTCCTGGCATACAGCTTGATGTCATCCATGTAGAGCAGGTGGCCGATTGTTGCCCCACTACGGAATCGTTACCCGTAGCCGCTCTTCGTGATGATCTGACTGAGGGGGTTCAGGCCTATGCAGAACAGCAGTGGTGATAGCGCATCTCCTTGGTATATGCCGCACTTGATGTTGACTTGGGCAATGGGTTTTGAGTTGGCCTCTAGGGTTGTCTTCCACATTTCCATTGAGTTCTGGATGAAGGTCCTTAGGTTCCTGTTGATCTTATACAGTTCCAGACATTCCAGTATCCATGTGTGTGGCATTGAGTCATAGGCTTTCTTGTAGTCAATCCAGGCAGTGCACAGGTTGGTCTGTCTCTTCTTACAGTCTCGGGCGACTGTTCTATCGACCAGTAGCTGGTGCTTGGCTCCTCTGGTGTTACTGCCAATTCCTTTCTGTGCCTCACTCATGTATTGAGCCACATGCTTACTCATTTTTGCCGCAATGATGCCTGACAGGGCCTTCCATGTTGTGCAGAGACAGGTAATTGGCCGGTAGTTGGATGGGATGGGTCCCTTCTGGGGGTCCTTCATGATTAGGACTGTCCTGCCTTGGGTTAGCCATTCTGGGTGGGTCCCATCCCTCAGCAGCTGGTTCATCTGTGCTGCTAGGCGTTCATGGAGTGCAGTTAGCTTCTTCAGCCAGTACGTATGGATCATATCGGGGCCTGGTGCTGTCCAGCTCTTCATCTTTGACACTCTTTCTTGGACATCTGCCATTGAGATGGTTACTGGTTCTTGTTCTGGGAGGTTGCTGTGGTCAGCTCTTAGGTCCACTAACCATTGGGCATCGGTGTTGTGTGATGCCTTTCTTTCCCATATGTCTTTCCAGTATTTTTCCACCTCAGCTCTTGGTGGGTCTGACCGGTTGTTGTTTCCCTGCCACTGAGAGTACACCTTGGCTGGTTCAGTGGAGAACAGCTTGTTTATTCTCCTGGCCTCTCCCTCCTTGGTGTATCTCTTCAACCAGGTGGCCAGAGCTGTTAGTCGCTGTTTGGCAGTTTCGAGTGCCTCTGGTATGGAGAGTGAGTTGTACTTCCTGGGTGCCCCTTTATTCACCATGTTCCCTTTCTGTAGTTCAGCTAGCTGGCTAACTTCTCTCTGTGCTGCCTTTATCTTGGCCTCTAATCGTCTCTTCCATGGTGGATACTGTTTGTTATGTCCCGAGCCCACCTTGTGTCCAAGCATCTCCATGATTACTGTTGCTGTACTGTGTATCAGCTTGTTGGTCTCAGTGATGGTTCTTGTGGAGATTGTCTTCAGAGCAGCATTCACATCTACTAGTAGATCTTCTGAAGGTACTTGGCAACTCAGCTTCGGTATTCGTCGGGGGCTCCAGGTTTCCAGTTGGGTCACGATCTTCCTTCTCAGGTCAGCAGCTCTTGTGTTGAGGCTGTTAGCTGTTGGGGCTTGGTACCCATTCTCTAGTTGTGGGGATGATGATGACATCTCCCCACTGACCTGTCTTCCTGGCTCCCCCTTGCTGTAGCATCATTGTTGTATTTCATTAATCTCTAGTTGTGATAGTAGATTTCGATTATGGATGTTGGAACACTGGGCTAATAGCTGTTTCTTTGTTAGCCTTGCTTGTGGGTTTCGAAGTATCCAATGGTCCCACATTTGCTGCATGTATCCCCTCTCTCTGGGATTGCTTGTATAGTAGCATTCCAGCAATTCCGTATTTTCTGTCCTCGTCCATCGATGTCTTGTTCCAGTAGCCCATTTCTCATCAGTTTGCCCTGGTTCCCTAGCAACTGACGCAGACCTTGTTGACCCGGGTGACGTCTGAGCTGGTATGACTCTATCAGTTATGTCTTCACTCATTCCTGAGGTAGGCTGATATATCATGAGGGGTCTTGCCTAAGGACCCTTACTGGATGATGTTTTGCCCCGACTGGGATTCGAACCCCGATCTCCCGCGTCGTAGTCAGTAAGCATTACCACTGTACTATCCAGCTGAAATATAATTAATTAATTAATTAATTAATTAATTAATTAATTTATTTATTTCGGCACTGCCTAAAAGTGGAGCTCCTGATGAGCATATGAGCAAAATATTTGCAAGGGCACACAATCAGCCTGATTTTGCACAGCACCATTAGGACTAATTGCCATGTACCTGTTCTTGATTAGAGTGCAATCACAGCACATACATATAAGGACTCCCAGTAACACACAGACTTTGTGAAGTATATGCTCTGTGCCCTGCGTCTGACATTACTAATCCTTGTATTTTATATTGCTTTTCTGGTTTTGACCCTGTTTGTGTTTTTGGACTTTGAGTATTGTATTACCTCTGATATCCTGTCTTTGCCTCGTTCAACCACTACCTGTTTTTCAACTGTGCCTTTGTCTACATTTTGGATCTGTTTGTTTGCATGCTTTAAACAAAACTCTTCTTGCACTTACTTCCATTTGTTGCCCTTACATGACAGAAAAATAAGTAAAATAGGTTAGTAAATTATCCCATGTTATTTTTTCATGTTTATAAGATATATTGCCTTGCACTTACAGTCAGGTACCCTGTAGTGGTACACATTTGTATGTACAGATGTTGCACGGTCAAACCATCAAAAATCAGGTTGATGCATTCTCTGAAGTATGGGGCTCCACTCTACTCATAAATCATGTGGAGAGCTCCATTATTAAGTACATACATTTTGAGACATTAGCAATGTACAAGAGAAAAAAATAATCATTAGAATGTTGTTAAGGTTCCCTTTTTCAATGTTTCTGCAAAAGATATGAATAAAAAAAAAAACCTAAGGGAAAAAAAAAAACAGACTCCAGGAACTACTCCCTGGGCTATCAGTAATACAAGAAACTCACTGGTGATGTTTAGTCTGAACTCTCTCACAAGTGGTTTTTCCAGAGTTTCATGCTTCACCACACAGGCATATATAGTGTTTCGATCAGCAAGTTCAGGAATGAACACCAGCTGGCTGAGACCTTCGTATAAACCATCCTTTGTGTGGTTTGTTTGGGAGTTTTGAGGAGCTCTGATCTCTTTGCCTGCTCGTGTCCAGGAGAATGTGATGTTTGGAGGGCTGAAGCCTTTCGCCCAACACTCTACTGCACTCTCTCGCCCCAACACCACCTCTGAAGAAGGCACGAATATGGATGGTGGCGCTGTGAATGAAGAATGAGATTTAGGAAAACATGAATACTGTACATTCATGTATTTATCCAATCAGCCATTTTAACTGTGGCATGGCTGTTGGTGCCATATCCTGGGATTTTTACACACAACAGTCTCTACAGTTGACATTGCTTGTTTTTCACACCATTAGAACAAATTATCCAAGTAGTGAACTTTTCTTTGATTGGAAACATCTTTTTTATGAGATATGTCCATAAGGAGAATGGGCAGTGGATTCAAACGGACAGGGCTACAGTAGCTCAAATAACCACTCTGTTTATACTTTCTGCATGAGCAGAAAAGCATCTCGTGAAGAAGAAGAATACTTTATTTATCACACCTACACTCAAGTACAGACTCAAGCACAGTGAAATTCCTCCTCTGCATTTAACCCATCTGAAGCAGTGACCACGCAAGCACACCCAAGTGAGCAATGAGCACACACATACCCAGAGCAGTGGGCAGCTATGCTACAGCACCCGGGGAGCAGTTGGGGGTTAGGTGCCTTGCTCAAGGGCATTTCAGTCATAATACAGAGGGAGGGCTAAGTGCTGCTCATTCACTCAACTCCCCTTACATTTTTCCTACCAGTCCTAGGAATCGAACTGGCAACGCTTTGGGCCCATTGCTGCCCCATGAATGCTCAACATGTCAAACATTTAGGTGATGCTCTACAACAGCAGAAAACTACACCAGATTCTACTCCTGTGTGCCAACAACAGGAATCTGAGGCTATATTTGGCACAGGTTAGCTAAAACTAGGCAGCTGAAGATTGGAAAAGATTATTTGAGTCACTACAGACTTGCTCAAGCTGACAGCAAGTCTAGACATTATTCTCTGATCAGCAAAGATTTTCCACCCATAGAATTGCCACTCACTAGATGAGAAAGTAAATGCTAAACAGAAATCCTTTGTTTGTTAATGAAGTGTGGCAGCGGGGGCGTGGTCAAGCGCCGGTCTGTGACAGGAGGGCGGAGTTGGGGAAGGTAAGTGGCAGAATCGCTTCACCTGAGTGTGATTAACCTATGTTTTGTGTGTGTTCTCCCAGTAAACCGCACCCTATTTAAGGAGGGAGAGTGAGAGCAAAGGGGAGCTCATCCCCGGACGAGACGCTGTGTGTGTGTGTGTCTCTCTCTATTGGGAAAGTTATTGTTAGACTGAAAAGTGTGGCAATAAAGCCTGTACGCAAACCTGATCTCTGTCCTGCCGTCCTCTGTGCTCCACCCACTCAACGGAACTGCCACAGTGGTGCCGAAACCCGGGAAAGTGGAGCACCTGTCCTGCAGCCCCATGGAATCCTCCCCGTTCGCGGACTTGGTCCACGCCCTCGCCACGGCTCAGCAGAGCCAGCACCAGGCACTCGTCATGCTCCGGAAAGAGCAGGAGCGCCGCTTCGAAGCCCTGGTGCTGGCTCAACAGGAAGACCGAGAGGCGTTCCGGCGCCTCCTCGCGTCGGCGGGGTCCACCAGCGCCCCGGCTGCGGGCCCATCTCCCATCACCTTGACTAAGATGGGCCCGCAGGACGACCCCGAGGCGTTCATCGCGTTGTTCGAACAGGTCTCCGAAGCCTCGGGGTGGCCGATGGAGCAGCACGCAGCGCGCCTCCTCCCCCTCCTGACGGGAGAGGCGCAGTTAGCCGCACTACAGCTCCCCGCTGACCACCGGCTGGCCTACGCCGACCTTCACCGGGCTGTCCTCCAGCGCGTGGGGCACACGCCGGAGCAGCAGCGGCAGCGCTTCCGCGCACTGCGAATGGAGGAAGTCGGCAGCCCGTTCGCGTTCGGCCAGCAGCTCCGGGACGCCTGCTGGCGGTGGCGGAGGGCCGAAGATCGCGACCCCGAGGGGATCATTGACCAGGTGGCGCTGGAACAGTTCATCGCCCGCCTACCCGCCGGAACCGCGAGTGGGTCCAGTGCCACCGCCCGGCGTCGCTGGATCAGGCCGTAGGACTGGCGGAGGATCATCTGGCGGCTGTCCCGGCGGCAGGACAACGGATGTCATCATCTTCTCTCTCCTCTTCTCTCTCTCTCTCTCTTCCCCCTCCTCCCGTGTCTTGTCCTCGCCCCATTCCCCCACCACGGAGGCGGGGGCCGGCTCCACCCCAGCCGGCCCGCCGCATCCGTGGCGCCCTCCCGTTTCTCCCTTCTGTGTCTGTCTCTCCCCCCCCCTCAGGTGAGTGACCCTCAAACCACAGCTGCAGAGGGGAGGCCCGGGCCGGTTTGCTGGCGCTGCGGGGAACCGGGCCACCTGCAGCAACAGTGTGCCGCGATGGAGGTGGGGGCGGTGGTGCGGATCCCCGACGCGCCAGAGGCTGCCCTCGATCAGGCCGGAGCGTATCGCATACCGGTAAGTGTACAAGGGGCGACATATCTGGCGTTGGTGGATTCGGGTTGCAACCAGACCTCGATCCGCCAAAGCCTGGTGCAAGACGAGGCATTGGGGGGAGCACAAGGGGTGAAGGGGTTGTGTGTGCACGGGGATGTTCACTGCTACCCGTTGGTGTCGGTCCACATACATTTCAGAGGGGACAAATCCATAGTAAAGGCGGCGGTTAATCCTTGCCTTACCCACTCTTTAATCTTGGGGACTGATTGGCCGGGATTCCGGGGGCTGATGGCACACCTAGTAAAGAGTGGGTCCTGCCGGTTAGCGGGGGGGGTCCCGGTGTTGTTTTGGCTGGAGCTGCGGTCGCAGAGCCGTCTACGTCATCTCCGCGACAGAGTGAGGAGCCCCCGGCCCCTCCTCTTTCTATTGGGGAATCCCTCGCGGATTTCCCACTGGAACAATCGTGAGACGAAACTCTGCGACACGCGTTTGACCAAGTGAGAGTAATCGATGGTCAAACGCTCCAGCCGAATGCCACCCCGACCTTCCCCTATTTTTCCATTTTAAAGGATAGGTTATACCGAGTGACGCAGGACACTCAGACGAAGGAGCGTGTCACCCAGTTGTTAATTCCAAAGAGCCGCCGGGAATTGGTATTCCAGGCGGCTCACTTTAATCCCATGGCGGGACACCTCGGGCAGGATAAAACACTCGCCCGGATAATGGCCCGATTCTATTGGCCGGGGATTCGCGGCGACGTCCGTAAGTGGTGTATGGCGTGCCGCGAATGCCAGTTAGTAAATCCAGTGGCCATTCCAAAAGCGCCCTTGCGCCCCCTACCACTAATCGAGACCCCGTTTGAAAGAATTGGGATGGATCTCGTCGGGCCATTAGATCGGTCAACACGAGGGTACCGCTTTATATTGGTTCTGGTGGACTATGCAACGTGATACCTGGAAGCGGTGCCTCTTCGCAATATCTCCGCACGTAGTATTGCAGAGGCACTCTTCCGCGTTATCTCCCGAGTCGGAATCCCAAAAGAGATTCTGACTGATCAAGGCACTACATTCATGTCATGGACACTGCGCGAACTGTATGGGTTATTGGGGATTAAGCCGATCCGCACCAGCGTGTATCACCCACAGACGGACGGTTTAGTCGAACGGTTCAACCACACCCTCAAGAATATTATCAAAAAATTAGTAAGTGAGGACGCACGTAACTGGGATAAGTGGCTTGAACCCTTGTTGTTTGCAGTGCGAGAGGTCCCCCAAGCCTCCACGGGATTCTCCCCATTTGAATTATTGTATGGGCGTAAGCCGCACGGCATCTTAGATGTACTGCGGGAAAATTGGGAGGAGGGACCTTCGCAGAGCAAAAATGAAATTCAATACGTTATGGATCTGCGCGCAAAACTCCACACGCTCACCCACTTAACTCAGGAGAATTTGCGGCAGACCCAGGAATGGCAAACCCGCCTGTACAACAAGGGCACGCGCCTTAGAGAATTCACTCCGGGAGATAAGGTACTCGTCCTGTTGCCCACGTCAAGCTCCAAATTAATCGCCAAGTGGCAAGGGCCCTTCGAGGTCACACGGCGAGTCGGGGACGTCGACTATGAGGTTAGGCGAACGGACAGGGAGGGGGCGCTACAGATCTACCACCTCAATCTGCTGAAGCTCTGGAACGAGGAGGTCCCCGTGGCGTTGGTGTCGGTAGTTCCGGAGAAGGCGGAGCTGGGGCCGGAGGTCCAAAAAGGGTCATTGGCATCTCGCACCTCTCTGGTCCCCTGTGGAGACCACCTCTCCCTGACCCAACTCACGGAGGTCGCCCAGTTGCAGGCTGAGTTTTCGGATGTGTTCTCGCCCCTGCCCGGTCGCACCAACCTCATAGAACACCACATAGAGACGCCCCCGGGGGTGGTAGTGCGTAACCGTCCTTATAGATTACCCGAACACAAAAAAAAGGTGGTTCGGGAAGAACTTCAGGCCATGCTCGAAATGGGCATCGTCAAGGAGTCCCACAGTGACTGGAGCAGCCTGGTGGTCTTGGTTCCCAAGGCCGACGGCTCGGTCCGGTTCTGTGTGGACTATAGAAAAGTCAACGCGGTGTCTAAATTCGATGCGTACCCAATGCCTCGTATTGATGAGCTGCTCGATCGACTAGGCACGGCTCGCTTTTACTCGACACTGGATTTGACGAAGGGATATTGGCAGATCCCCTTGACTCCATTATCCCGGGAAAAAACGGCCTTTTCCACACCGTTCGGCTTACACCAGTTTGTCACACTTCCGTTTGGGCTGTTTGGGGCGCCCGCTACGTTTCAGCGGCTGATGGACCGGATCCTCTGGCCCCACGCCACCTATGCGGCCGCTTACTTAGATGACATCATCATTTATAGTAATGACTAGCAGCGGCACCTGCAACACCTGAGGGCCGTCCTTAGGTCGCTGAGGCAGGCGGGGCTCACTGCCAACCCAAAGAAGTGTGCGATTGGGCGGGTGGAAGTACGGTATCTGGGCTTCCACTTGGGTAACGGGCAGGTGCATCCCCAAATTAACAAGACAGCAGCGATTGCGGCCTGCCCGAGGCCCAAGACCAAAAAGGGGGTGAGACAGTTCCTGGGGCTGGCTGGCGATTATCGTAGGTTTATACCTAATTATTCGGACGTCACCAGCCCGCTGACTGACCTCACTAAAAAGGGGGCGCCAGATCCGGTCCAGTGGACAGAGCAGTGCCAGCGGGCTTTCTCTGAGGTAAAGGCTGCACTGTGTGGGGGGCCACTTTTGCACTCCCCTGACTTCTCTCTCCCTTTTTTGTTACAGACGGATGCGTCGGACAGAGGGCTGGGTGCCGTTTTGTCCCAGCAGGTGGGGGGAGAGGACCGCCCAGTATTATACATCAGCCGAAAGCTGTCGGTGCGTGAGGGGCGCTACAGCACCATCGAGAAAGAGTGTCTGGCGATCAAGTGGGCGGTCCTCGCCCTCCGTTACTACCTGCTGGGGCGCTCTTTCACCCTCTGTTCGGACCACGCGCCCCTCCAGTGGCTCCACCGCATGAAGGATGCCATCGCGCGGATCACCTGTTGGTATCTAGCGCTCCAACCTTTCAACTTCAAGGTGGTCCACAGGCCGGGGGCACAGATGGTTGTGGCGGACTTCTTCTCCCGTCAAGGGGGGGGGGAGTCGGCTGCGGGCCGGACGGGCGCCCAGCCTGAGTCGGGCGGTGGGGGTATGTGGCAGCGGGGGCGTGGCCAAGCGCCGGTCTGTGACAGGAGGGCGGAGTTGGGGAAGGTAAGTGGCAGAATCGCTTCACCTGAGTGTGATTAACCTATGTTTTGTGTATGTTCTCCCCAGTAAACCGCACCCTATTTAAGGAGGGAGAGTGAGAGCAGAGGGGAGCTCATCCCTGGACGAGACGCTGTGTGTGTGTGTGTCTCTCTCTATTGGGAAAGTTATTGTTAGACTGAAAAGTGTGGCAATAAAGCCTGTACGCAAACCTGATCTCTGTCCTGCCGTCCTCTGTGCTCCACCCACTCAACGGAACTGCCACATGAAGGTATTTAATTGTTCAAATCATTTTAAGTGACTGGACTTGTGGTAGATAGCCCTGCGATGACCTGGGGACTTGTCCAGGGTGTACCCTGCCTCTCGCCCATAGTCAGCTGGGATAGGCTCCAGCTTGCCTGCGACCCTGTAGGACAGGATAAGCGGCTACAGATAATGGATGGATGTATGGACTTGTGGTAGAGAATAATCTAGAACTATTGAAGCTGAACGGATCAGTTGAGTAATGAAGCAATTTCAAAATTCTACCAGAAGTTAAATTGCCATTACTTTCTGCTGCTAGACATTATGTTATATCTGTTCTTCTTCCCAGTGCTTATAGGTAGTTTACAGGAATATAGATTTCCGAGCTGATTCCACAGTTGAGGTTACATTTATGTACCGCTGAAAGTAAATTTACATATGTGACGAGCCATGGAATCCACGGGCACATGTTGGCCGAAACGAATCCGAGAAATTAATTATTTCTTTTAATTAATTAATTAATTAATTAATTAATTAATTAATTAATTAATTAATTCGTTTTGGCTGACATGTGTCCTTGGATTCCATGACTTGTCACAAATATGTATGTAAAAATATTTTTTTTCCATGAGTCATCCATTATAGTTTATGAAAAAGATGTAATTATTTTTTGATGTCCCACAAAATTCACTCAACCGTTACTTGAACACATTCACCCCTATGGAATCATCATTGGTCAAGTGAACTTGGATTAACTTGACCCGTCCAATGCCATCCATCACGATCCATCATCACGATCCATCCATCAAGATCTCTTACTGTTTATTTCATCATTTTCCCAAGGGATTCATTGTTTTTATTTTTTCTTGAGGGGAACGTGTTCTTTGGCTGCCATATGATAAGATGTTACGAAATTGTGTCAGTCTTGCATGCTGTGGCACATGCACCTGAAGGCGTGCCCTGGGCTGCGCGCATTGAGTGGACTCTAGCATGTGTGCTATTAACGACACGCACCCGAACATAATTAAGTGCACCTACATAAGGACTGTTCAGACATAGCCTGGCTAACGCGACTTCAAAGCTCTGCGAGCATTTGGTCTGGCCAAGCTATTAAGCCAAACCGTTTCCCAGAGCCCGTGGTTGACCTGCCTCCCTGAAATGCCTCAGTTTGCTACTGGTCGAAGCCAGAAAAGGCTGTGACGAAGCTTAAACCAATCACATCACTCTTTCCTCTGACGTATGTGACGCGACGGAAACTGCTTGAGTAACTGGTAGATTAAACTCTTACCAAAGCCAGTCGGGAGCAAGGCGAAAACGTCCTTCCTTTCAATAAATACCTCCAGGGCTGCTCTTTGCTCTGTTTTCAATGAGAACTTCCCATTGAATGCTTTCAATACAGTATCTACCACTGTAAACAATCTATGGCTTCCGGTCGCAGTTCTACTACCTCAGTGCCTTGAACATGCCTCTACCCAGGGCCGTTGGAGATGCTCAAAGTTGATTGGTTCCCGATTTTTCGGGAGCTTGGAAATGCTGTAGATAGCTTGCCTGGCCAGACTACACTGAGTGCAGAATTATTAGGCAAGTGAGTATTTTGACCACAACATCCTTTTAATGCATGTTGTCCCACTCCAAGCTGTTTAGGCTTGAAAGCCTACTACCAATTAAGTATATCAGGTGCTGTGCATCTGTGTAATGAGAGGGGGTGTGGTCTAATGACATCAACACACTATATCAGGTGTGCATAATTATTAGGCACCCTCTTTTCCTCTGGCAAAATGGGTCAGAAGAGAGATCTGACAGACTTTGAAAAGTATAAAATTGTGAGATGTCTTGCAGACGGATGCAGCACTCTTGAAATTGTGAAGATGTTGAAACGTGATCACCGAACAATCAAGCGTTTCATTGCAAATAGTCAACAGGGTCGAAAGAAGCATGTGGGGAAAAAAAAGGCGCAAAATAACTGCACATGATCTGCGGAAAATCAAGCGTGAAGCTAACAAGCAGCCATTAGCATCCAGTTCTGCCATATTCCAGAGTTGCAACATTCCTGGAGTGTCAAAGAGTACAAGGTGTGCAATACTGAGGGACATGGCCAAGGTAAGGAAGGCTGAAAAACGACCACCACTGAGTAAGGCACACAAGATAAAACGTCAAGACTGGGCCAAGAAATATCTTAAGACTGATTTTTCTAAGGTGCTGTGGTCTGATGAGATGAGAGTGACTCTTGATGGACCAGATGGATGGGCCTGTGGCTGGATCAGTAATGGGCACAGAGCTCCACTCCAACTCAGACGCCAGCAAGGTGGAGGTGGAGTACTGCTATGGGCTGGTATCATCAAAGACGAGCTTGTTGGACCTTTTCGAGTTGAGGATGGACTCAAACTCAACTCCCAGACCTACTGCCAGTTCCTGGAAGAAACCTTCTTCAAGCAGTGGTATAGGAAAAAGTCAGCATCTTTCAAGAAGAACATGATTTTCATGCAGGATAATGCTCCATCTCATGCGTCCAAATACTCCACTGCGTGGCTAGCCAGTAAAGGTCTGAAAGGTGAAAAAAATAATGACATTGGCCCCTTGTTCACCTGACCTAAACCCCATAGAGAACCTGTGGTCCATTATAAAACGTGAGGTCTACAAAGAGGGAAAACAGTACACCTCTCTGAACAGCGTCTGGGAGGCCGTGGTTGCTGCTGCACACAATGTTGGTCGTGAACAGATAAAGAAATTGACAGAATCTATGGATGGAAGGCTTTTGAGTGTCCTCATGAAGAAGGGTGGCTATATTGGTCACTGATTTGTTTTTGTTTTGTGTTTGAATGTCAGATATGTTTATTTGCAAATCTGGAGTTGTCATATCAGTGTACCTGGTGAAAATAAATAAGTGAAATGGCTACATATTTGGTTTTTATTAAGTTGCCTAATAATTCTGCACAGTGAAAGTTACCTGAACACATACATATTCTCCTAAAATGGCCAAAACTAAAAACACCCCACTCTAACTTCCATACATATTCAGCTTTGATATTTATGAGTCTTTCTGTTTGATTGAGAACATAGTTGTTGTTCAATAATAAAACTAATCCTCAAAAATACAACTTGCCTAATAATTCTGCACTCCGTGTAAGCTCGGAACAGGCCCTCGTGTTGCATCACGCTTAGGATGGGCGGGCCCAGGCTAGTTCAGACACCCTATCGGTGCGAAGTATTATGCGATGTCAGTACGCATTACCGAGCCTTTCTACTTGAGGTTGAGGTCCTGGTTTCCTGAATCCTGTACCTGCTCCATGTTCCCATTTTCGCTCTGCCTCTGCTATCTTGTTTGCATCTCCAGCTTGCCTGCGACCCTGTAGAACAGGATAAAATGGCTAGAGATCTCATCTCATCTCATCTCATTATCTCTAGCCGCTTTATCCTGTTCTACAGGGTCACAGGCAAGCTGGAGCCTATCCCAGCTGACTACGGGCGAAAGGCGGGGTACACCCTGGACAAGTCGCCAGATCATCACAGGGCTGACACATAGACACAGACAACCATTCACACCTACGGTCAATTTAGAGTCACCAGTTAACATAACCTGCATGTCTTTGGACTGTGGGGGAAACCGGAGCACCCGGAGGAAACCCACGTGGACACGGGGAGAACATGCAAACTCTGCACAGAAAGGCCCTCGCCGGCCACGGGGCTCGAACCCGGACCTTGTTACTGTGAGGCAACAGCGCTAACCACTACACCACCGTGCCGCCACGGCTAGAGATAATGAGATGAGATTATTATTATTATTAAACATTTCAAGTAGCTTATTAGAATGCCCTTAATGCCATCATGCTAGTAGCATGGATGCTAGTTAACCACATTTTGGTTATTTGGTGTATTTGCAAGGAAAAAAAAATCAAGTTTTACTCATTTAAGAGCAAAATGCAGCCACTGTCACCTTGGCAAATGATTGCTGGCTTCTCAGCAATCATTATGTTCAATATTGAACATGACTTAATAAAATAAACATTTTTTTTAAAAGTGTTACAAGGCACCACAAATCATTTTCATGGTGATATGTAACTTACCCAAAATTATCAGTGTGACATTGCTGAAGTAATTGGTTAGATTGCTCTTTACATGGCACTCATACACCCCTTGACTGTGTGGAGTGGTATTATACAACATCAGGGGGAAAAATCCATTGAGTCCACTGGCTGATGTGGTCAAGTAATGTTTCTTCAAACTTTCTGTTTGATTACTGGATGCAATGACAGATCTGTTGAAAGACCAGGTGATGTTGAGAAGTTCATCATTGTCTGGAAGATGGAACGAACATGGCAAGGAAACAGAGGAGCTCAGATGCACAGATATCTCTGAGGGAAATACTAGGAGGCAGAAGACAGACACAGGGAAAGGTAATTAAACATCACTTACATCCAAACCAGCACTTCGAAACAAAGGAATTGCATAATGTTACAACACATATCAGAAGAAAACATTGAGTTGATCTATGTTAGTTTTCTTCATTGATTGACTGCATTGTAAGTGTTTGTAGATCGACTGAGTAATAGCTTAAAGGACAAATACACCTTGAATGACTTGCATATCCATATTTATAACTGATACCTGATATCCAGTAGTGCAAAAGATTTATTCTATGATTAAATTCATAAAATTTTACTTCTTTTGGCTTAAACATTGGATAACATTTTCCTACATTACCTACAATGCTTTCCATCAATGTCATGACAGTGGTCTGCTTTTAGATCACTAGCTAGCCGAATCCCAACTGTAACTCAGAAGCTCAGCATCATATGGCTGCATTGCATCTGGAACTCTGAGTCCAACATTTGCTGTTTTCATTACTTCTACATTTAACTTCCCACTGGACAGGTCTGGAAAATGGTAGGTAAGACAAGAAGCTCTTGCACTTTTCTTTTTAGGACCTAAAAGAGAGCCCTGATTGTTATCCCCAATGTTTGTGATTGTTGACTTATGAAATTCCATTATAACTGCATGTGGCAGTGGGGGCGTGGTCAAGCGCCGGTCTGTGACAGGAGGGCGGAGTCAGGGAAGGTAAGTGGCAGAATCACGACACCTGAGAGCAATTAACCTGTGTTTGTGTGTCTTCCCAGTGACCACGCCCTATATAAGGAGGGAGAGCAGAGAGCAGAGAGCTCATCCCTGAACAAGACGCCAGTCGGGTGTGCGTGTTGATTTATGTTAAAGATTGTTAACTGAAAAGTATAGCAATAAACGCTATTTTGAACCTGATCTCTGTCCTGCCGTCCTCTGTGCTCCACCCACCCATACTGAACCGCTACACTGCACTAGCAATGTTCACATGTGACATCAGTGTGAGACACATTAGTTATCTTGTCATGGGAACATATAAGCATCACAATCTTTACTCATTAAAATTTATATATAAACTTAATGTGTTTTAGGGTGGCCTTTATCTTAAGTTTGGTGGAAATGATGCCATTGTATCAACACATCTTATTTAGTAATACTGCTCTGTGGACTTGTTTAAAAATTCCACTGAATTTCACTTCAGGGTGTCTTCAACCACTTCCTTATTTAAAGCATATACGCATAGCCATGACCTCACTTTCGTTTATAAATGCCTTGAGACCTCAAGAATGGCACAGGAATAGTTTTAAGCGTTAACAATAAATCTAATATAGTAATTTTTATGATTAAAGTGATTTATATAGGTAGCGGTCTGAGTGAATGACCTTGACGTCCGTAACATCACAGCAGGAAGTCTATCGGTCTCATCGCCATTTCCGATATACTAAAACACAGAGCTGACTGCAACTCTGATCCTCCATTTTGAGCTAATTTATCACCATGCCACGTAGATGTGTTTTTGGCCGGTGCAGCAACACAACAGAAGCTGGATTTACACTACGTTCAGACTGCAACCTGAAACGACCCATATCCGATTTGTTGTGAAATCTGATTTTTTTGTTAGGCCGTTCACATTACCAATTATATGAGACTTGTATGCGATCTCCAATATGAACGGAAAACGACCCAAAAGTGTCCCGCATGCGCAAATTGACACATAATATAAGCACATCTACATAATACGTAAACAAAAAAAAAGCGCACTCTTCAAGTTTGCAATTAAAGCATGGAGATGAGGCAAGACCTGGCGATGTGGTTTTTGTGGCGGCAGCGGAACTCACAGAATAATCTGATTAATGTGGGCAGCAGACTAATGAGACCGAAGGTGTCAAATTACTGGAAATTTCCAGAACAATCTTATAATCTTGTAATACAGGATGGTTTAACATCCAGGTCCCTACCAAATCCACCATTAGCTTCAGTGCTTAATTTGTAAAGTGGGAGGTCCCGGAGCGCAGAGGATGAGTGGCTCCGGTGCGAAAAAAAAGAAGAAGGGGGGCGCTTCTGGGCATGTATTGTAATAACACTGAAGTTCATCTGCGAAAAACCCCGCTCACACTCTACACTTGAGATAGGGACAGTGTTGATTGCGGCCAAGAGGCTCTTCAGTTCATCTGGGATGAATTCTCCATTACTTTCCCTGAATTCCCTGAATGCCCTGATGACATGTTGTGGGTCATTGATGCAAAACTGCTGGCAGAGCGCTTCCACTTCTTTTTCCCCGAACAGCGCGTCTTCCTCCCGCGGCCACGGAAGTGTGCACCCTCCTTTTCCGTAATATACAAACAGATATTTTGTGGATGTCGTTTCATGAGAGAAATCACCAATAAGACAGATATCAAAATCAGACATTAACACTAAATAAACTTGCATTTATTTATTTAATTATTATTATTTTTTTATTTTGTTACATAGTCAAGAGAGGTGGCGGATCACCGGATCCAGTGTAAATAGCTGCCGGAGCCAACGTCCGAGGTTCCGGAGCGCGCTCCGGCTTGCTCCCCCTCAAATTAAGCCCTGATTAGCTTGATCAATTCTATAAAAGTCTATTTAAATTCTGAAAACTGTACAAATGTTGTTGTTTTCCACCAAAGAGGCGGGATTAGCCAACATAGAATAGTGACGTTTGTCTCTTGTTGATGACATGTAGGTCGCATGAATGCGACCTGTCCGGTCAGACTGTAGTCGCATGTGAAAATAACGGATATGCATCGGAATTAGGACCACATATCCAAGCGGCCTGGGTCGCATGTGAAAAAAATCGGATCTGTGTTGTTCAGATTGTCAATAACAAATCGGATACAGGTCGCGTATGGGCAAAAAAATCGGATATGGGTCGTTTCAGGGTGCAGTCTGAATGTAGTCTTACATTGCATTCATGGACCAAGAATGTTCAAACTGCAAAGATTTGGACGCGTTTTGCAAGAAATTCATGGGCACGTTGGGCACCTACAAAGTGGTCTCTCCTCTGCTCTGCACATTTTACTGAAGACTCATATGAGACCTCTGATCTGTTGAGCAGCATTGGCTATAAGCCCGTATTGAAAGAGGGTGTTGTACCAACAATTAAATAAAACTACAAGAAAAGGAAAGCATTTTATTTATTTATTTATTTATTTAAAAAAGGAAAGTGAGTTCAGTTGCACCAGTCCTCCTGGAGTGAGCCGAGGGTTGTTGCTAAAACTTGGGATGGAACGGGAAGGGAATATCGCTCGGGCAGTGACCTCCCTGCAGTTGTTGCTAAAACCAGTGACATCCTGTTCCGTCCCAGGTTTTAGTAATTGCCTGAGCCCAGCAGTAATGGTGGACTATAGACCCCTTTCACTGACGTCACCCGAAACCGGAAGTAAACAGACCCTGCACCATTTTGGAAGACCAACAAACTCGTGATAAGGGGATAATAACGGCAGCGGTATGTGAACCCACGAGAATAAAGTGGAGTGGCAAATGACTTAAACAAACAAATCTGAGCTGTTTTATTTATGATTTATTGGCCCAACAGTAGACTTGAAAGAAACCTGTGTGAGACTTGGCAAAAAACTGTGGATATAATGGATAAGTCTGTGCATGATCTGCGGACACTTTGAGGTAAGCAAACGCAAGAAATTCAGATTTAAAACATGCTAAAGTGGCCCCAAGTTGATAACTGTATGAGGAGCAAGCCTCCCAGACTTCTACAATTTAATAATAATAATAATTTAGGATGGTTTGGGGCTTGCTCGCTGCTGCCAGGTTGGTTGTTGAGTAGCCTGACTGTTTTTTTTTTTTCCTTGCGTGTGGTATCATTGTTGATGCGAGGTTGTTTTTTGAACATGCCAATGCGGACACGATTTCCCCTGATGAGTTATGACTTCAGACGCGATGCGTGTGTGGAGGTGTGGAGTCCGCGTGATATGTGCGTAAGATAGGCTTTTCATGTGTTTGGAGATCCGCGCTCCGAGACAAGAGCAAGCACACACACCCCCAAGGGAAAAAAAGGGGCCCCCCGAAAATATCGGCATAGTTCAAACACTGAGTGTAGGCACTGGGTGTAAACAACAAATAGTTTACAATGTCTGGGTAGCAAACAGATGGCAGAATTGGTGTCAGGTCCTCCTTATGTTTCCATTCTCCCTTGCCCCGAGTCTTATCATATGGGTCAAACCCATCAATCACAGCCAGTTTCTCCACATACCGTGCCCTTTCTGCAACTGGTAATGTACTCACATAACCAGAATTATCAGCCATCGTGTCACTTTACTCTCGCTCGTACTTTGTTTTATATTGTGAGTGCATGTACTTGGTCTTCCAATATGGCGCCTAACAAAATCTCGCGGCGCGGTGACGTCATGTGAAAGGGGTCTATACAGTATGAAGAAAAGTGAATGAGTGGAGCAGCTGTCTGATTTCTAAACTGGATATTGCTGCCATCTCGCCCTTACATGGAAGAAGCAAACAAATGGAGAACCAAACAAACAACTGAAAGTCAGATTGTTTCAAAAACAATTGGCCTTCAAGAAGCGAGAACACAGATGGGTAAGCTCTGACCTCTCATTTGGATTAAAAAAACAACAACAAAAAAACCCCAAAACACCACGTTGTTGACCTGCATTTAGATTAATACATGTAACTTGTATTGTGTGTTTAAGTTACCGGTATAAGATTATTTAATTTACTTCAGAATGTGATTGTCTTGGTTCATCTGATTATTTAATTAGCCTTTTACATTTTATCAGTGAAAATGCATGCATGTACATGTATGTTGCACAAGTTATAACACCTATCCTGTTTTAATGAGAGTCAACCCACAATCAATGAAGTCAAATCAGTCTTAGTTGAAGAAGTTGGTAATGGTATTTCTTACTTTCACCATAAGTTTTTTATTTATGAGACTTTGGTCGATAGCTGTAAAAGGCCTTGGTCTTAAAACCGGTTATCGCTGTGACATCACACACTCAGGGCTGGCTGGCTCAGCGGGGCAGCTCGAATGACAACTTTGCGGTTGATTTTTATTCTCAAAAATATATTTATTTTATTCCCATTTATGCAGCATACAAGAGTCAAGGATGGAGATACTATCCACTCAGAAATTTATTTAAAAATAAGGAAGTGGTTGAAGACACCATGAAGTGAAATTCAATGGAATTTTTTTGTCCACAGTAAAAAACAAAAAACCCACACTGGCTCTTTAGTAAGGACAAGAAGCTATCAGCATTGCGGACGACCCCTCTAATCCATCCCCGTGGACTTGTCACCATCTTGCCATCTGCCAAAGGGTACAGGATCATCAGTGCCACCACCACCAGACTCTGCAACAGTTTCTTCCCTGAGGCAGTCAGATTACTCAACATCTGGCTGCCTCTCAACACTCACCTGGGCTAGTCAAACACCTAACACAGTATGGCTCAAAAACATTGCACACCTGCATTTTACAAAGCCGCATTAATCACTTTATATTTATGGAATTCGTTTGGCAGCCAATATTGCTGTTATATTTATAGCTGCTACACTACACAATAGTTTACAGTTACAGCCCATGTTCTGTGTAGTTATTCTCCTATGCACTTATTGTTCTGAGCAATTCCAGCGTTATGGACGTGACACTTGAACTCAAAATGGCAACAAATGACCCAGTGCATGTTTTATTGTCTCCCAGTATTTAAACAGGTGTTGCATATTTTAAGGCTGTACCATACTGGAGAAGTGATAGAACAAGAACAATTCCCATAGTACATCTAGGGCATGCCAGAAAATGCCAATAAAAGATGCGTTATGGATGTGACAGAAAAAGTATCACTTTTCTTGGGTGACTGTACATTTTTATCAAACTCTGTGAAATTGTAAACCTAATGTCGAAATGGAGATATCCATTTGATAGAGGGGTCCAAGGTGAATATTAAAAAATCTTTGTTTAAAATATTTTGTATTTCATGCAGAGTTTCGGAAGGAAAAGTCAGCGTTATGGATGTGACGCGTCTGAAATAGACATGGCATATGTTTAGAAAATCAGCAATTTAACCACCATAACCCTTTGAAAAACTCTCTAAATATCAGCTAAAACTATCAAAGTTCTTAAATAATATTTAGGATGGCTATTGTTTTGCTGTTTTGTGGATTTTAGCATATGTTTCTGTGGCTTGTGGCAATAATACATGATCAAAGTTGATTTTAGCTTGGGGTTTATATTATAAGAAAGAAAGACTGACAGTGACATATTAGGTTGGTTACAAATTGGTTCAACTTATTCACATCTGTAAAATACAGGCCTAGGTGATATCTCTGGGAGTGGTTTTGATGTATTACATGTTGCTTTATTTTTGCATGGTGAGGTTGACATTTACATGGAATTGCCCCTCTGTAGATTTACTGTTCTATTCCTATCTCACACTGTTGTATATGACTACATTATGTAGGTGTGTGCGCTGCTGTGTTGCACAATGGGCCTGGAACATTTCGTTCCAATTTATACAAGTTATATAGAGGAATGAGAAAAACCCATTTGACATGAGATGAAAATTATATAAGCCTCTACTTGTAGCCATGCAATAGTTCAAACACATTCAATTAAGAAGTTAAAACATGCATAACTATATAAACATTTTTTAAACATAAAAGAAAAACAAAACCATGTGACAGTATGTCCATTTTTAGGCATTTCTTGTTGTTTACCAGACTACATTGGTATTCATTTTGTGTTTATTAGTGAAGCAAATTATTTTAACAATATTTATCACTGTGAAAAATTTACACTATGTCTATAATATTTAACCTTTAAACCCCTGAACCCTAAATGGCGGCCCGCAGACCAGGTCCGATCCACAAGAACCAAATGTCTGGCCCATGTTGACCCATTGGCACCAACACATCTATAACAACACATTAAAGTGCTGATGACACGTTTTTGACATCTTTGGCGATGTTTTATAACATAAAAAGTAATTCCCGATGATCCATATATTAATTCACGAAGGCGCCTATTTTACAAGTTATGATAAAAAACGTGGCTATTTGGGCAAATTTGACAGGGCTGCAGCACCCAGGAGACGAAAGAGGAGGAGGAGCTATATGACGTCAGCGAAAGAACCTTCTTCCTAACTTACCAGTTTGTTGTTGATGCGACAGGTGTTCAGTTTGTCATTATTAGTATTATTATTATACATTATATATATATATATATATATATATATATATATATATATATATATATATATATATATATATATATATATATATATATTAGTTATTATGCCTTCGCGTTGTGTTGCCAGCTTTTGCTCCAAAACCCACAAGGATGGGGTAAGTTTATTCAAGTTTCCCAGAGATCCCGAGCTGCATGCGAAGTGGGTGAAGCAAGTCAGGCGCACTCGTGACAAGTGGGAGCCCTCACCAACATCCTTCCTGTGCTCTGAACACTTCGATTTGGATTGTTTTGACACCCTTCCCAGCTTAAAAGAGTCTCTTGGGTGTTCAGTTCATCACAAACGTGTGTTACTACCATCAGCAGTGCCTACACAGTGTTGCCAGATTGGGAGGTTTCCCGCCCAGTTGAGCAGTTTCAAGTGCATTTTGGTGGGTTTTGAACATATTTTGGGCTGGAAAACTTCAGCAGTATCTGATACTGCTGAAGTTTTCCAGCCCAAAATATGTTCAAAACCCACCAAAATGCACTTGAAACCGCCCAACTGGGCGGGATTCCTCCCAATCTGGCAACACTGCCAGTATTCCGGAGGGGCTCTACTAGTAGCTATGCCGGATCCAAAGACAGTCCTCCTGTCAGAACATGTGTTGTGAAACGACATAAGATAAAGGTACGTAGAGCTATAGATTCTACATGATAATCATAAATGTAATCATAAAGTCGGCATGATATCAGTCATGTATTTGCTTATGAAAGCTTGCGGCTTTCATGTAACTGCCGCCTAGCAACGAGAGGCAAAGGGTAAAGAGGGTAGGCTATCATAGATTCTATTCGGAAGAGATCAACACAATTCTAGACTCCCAGAAGAGGAAGAGCTAGCACTAGAGAGTTCACCGGCGTTTTCATGCGCCATTTCCATTGAGTAGAACCAGAGTAGAACAGCCAGTGAACTGCAGTGTGTTCTCCCGCTGACGTCACAACATGACCGCGAGCCACGGACCCAGTTTTCTTGCGCTGTGCAATTAAAAGTTGGATATTTGTGTAACAACAGCTTCTTTTCACGTAATTATAACAGAAATCTAACATGTTTGCCATGTTGTATAGTTTATTTAAGAAATTGCATAGAGTCATGTTCGTGTCATCAGCCCTTTAAATAAAGTGTGCACTGCTCTAATTTATTTTGACCTCATCTTGACTTCACACTTGACCTATGCTGCAAAGCATGCTGTTGCAACAGGGGCGTGGCCAAGTGGCAGTTTGGGAATGGAGGGCGGGGTCAGGGAAGGTAAGTGGTTAAGTCATTACACCTGGTGTCAATTAATGTGTGTGTGTGTGTGTGTGTGTGTGTGTGTGTGTGTTTGTTTTTGTTTGTTGCAGGGATGGAGCATAAAAGGAGGGGGAGAGCAGAGTAGAGTCACTCCTGACCAGAACACGTGTGTGTCGCATGTGTGACTGAGAAAAGCTGAAAAGCGAAAGAAAATAAGTAAAATAATCTCTGTGTGAACACCAACTCTCGCCTGCCGTGATTCTGTGCTTCACCCACATCAGGATTCGTTACAGTGGTGCCAAAACCCGGGAGCACAGAAGGGAACCACCCCATGGAGTCCTCCTCATTCGAAGAGCTCATCCTTGCCCTCGTTACCACCCAGCAGAACCAGCATCAAGCGCTGATCGCCCTCCAAAAGGAACAAGAACAACGCTTTGAAGCCTTGATGCTGGCCCAGCAGGAAGATTGCCAGGTGTTCTGGCATCTGCTCGCGTCAGCACGGACGATGACCATCACTGCAGCCGGCACCCTCATGAAGATGGGCACGCAGGATGATCCGGAAGCATTCCTTGCCCTCTTCGAACAAGCAGCCGAGACGTGGGGGTGGCCGCTTGAGTAGTGTGCGGCACACCTCCTCCCGCTCCTGACTGGTGAGGCGCAGCTCACGGTGCATCAGCTCCCTGCTGACAGCTGACTGGTGGATGCTGACTTGAAGAAAGCCATCCTTGCAGTGCGTCAGCTGCTCCCCAGAACAACAAATCGCCAGCACTTCCGGACGCTGGCATTGGAGGAGGTCGGCCGGTCGGTTGTTTGCATTCGGCCAACAACTCCGGGACGCCTGCCGGTGGTAGCTGAGGGTGGATGATTGCGACGCCGACGAGATCATCGATCTGGTGGCAATGGAACAGTCCATCTTGACTTCCAGAAGGAATGGCAGAATGGGTCCAGTGTCATCGCCCGGTGTCGCTAGAACAAGCCATCGAGTTGGCAGAGGACCATCTGGAGGCAGCTCCGACAGCAGGCAGATGAGGCATCTCTCTTCGCTCTTCTCTCTCTCTCCCCTTTCCCCCCTCTGTCTCTCTTTCCCCTCCCCACCCCGTTCCCCCACCATGGAGGCGGTGGCCGTCTCCTCCCCAGCCGGCCCGTCGCATCCGTGGTGTCTGCCCATCTCCCTCTTCCGTGTCTGTGTTGTCTCCTCCTCAGGTGAGTGACTCCCATAACGCCAGTGCAGAGGGAAAGCCTGGGTGCAGTGCGGTGGGGAGTCGGAGCATCTCCAGAGTCGGAGCTCCGCAAGGGAGGTGGGAGCTGTGATCCGGAACCCCGACTCGCCAGTGACCGCCCCCGATCGGGCAGGAACGTATCGCATAAGTGTTCAAAGGGATACATATCACACGTTGGTGGATTTCGGTTGTAATCAGACCCCAATTCACCAACGCCTGGTGCAAGGTGAGGCATTGGGGAGAGCACAAACGGTGAAAGTGTTGTGTGTGCACAGGGATGTTCACAATGATCCCTTAGTGTCTGTCCGTATTCTATTCTGGGGCCAAATGCATAGAATAAAGGCAGCGGTTAATCCTCGTCTCACCCACTCGATTTTGGGAATTGATTGGCCAGGGTTTAAAAAGCTGATGGAACATTTAACACATAGTGGGTCCTGCACTAGTATGTCACAGGAAGATCCTGGTGTGGTGTTGACTGGAGAAGCTATCACAGAGCCGTCTACGTTAGCACTGCATCAGAGCGACACAAGGAGTGAGGAGCAGCCCGCTCCTCCTCCCTCTCTCGGGGATTCCCTTGAGGATTTCCTGTTAGAGCAGTCGCAAGACGAGACTCTGTGGCATGCGTTTGACCAAGTGAGAGTAATCAATGGGCAAACTCTTCAGCCAAGCGCGACACCAGCCTTCCCTTATTTTGCTATTAATAAAGATAGATTGAACCAAGTGATGCAGGACACTCAAACTGGTGAACGAATAACCCAATTATTAATTCCAAAGAGCCGTAGGGAACTCGTATTCCATGCAGCTCACTTTAATCCCATGGCTGGACACTTAGGGCAGGATAAAACACTAGCCCGAATAATGGTCCAGTTCTATTGGCCAGGGATTCGCAGGGATGTCGGTCGGTGGTGTGCAGCGTGCCGCAAATGCCAACTAGTAAATCCTGCAGCCACTCTAAAAGCACCTTTGCGCCCTCTCCCTTTAATCGAGACCCCGTTTGAGCGAATTCGGATGGATCTTGTTGGGCCATTAGATCGGTCAGCATGGGGATATCACTTTTAGTTCTGGTGGACTATGCAACACGATATCCAGAAGCAGTGCCTCTCTGCAATATCTCAGCATGCAGTATTGCAGAAGCGCTCTTCTGTATTATCTCCCGGGTTAGGATTCCAAAAGAAATCCTGACAGGCCAAGGCACTACATTTATGTCACATGCACTGCACGAACTGTATGGGTTACAGGGAATTAAGTCTATCCGCACCAGTGTCCATCAACCACAAACAGATGGCTTAGTGGAGTGTTTTAATATCAAACACTCAAACAATTCAGAAATTTCTAAGAGAGGATGCACGTAATTGGAATAAGTGGTTTGAGCCCCTGTTATTTGCAGTACGAGAGGTCCCGCAAGCCTCCACGGGGTTTTCTCCATTTGAATTATTATATGGGCATAAGCCACGTGGCATTTTGGATGTGCTACGAGAAAATTGGGAGGAGGAACCTTCGCCGAGCAAAACCAAAATTCAATACGTTCTTGACTTGCGTGCAAAACTCCACACCCTCACACACTTAACCCAGGAGAATTTGCGGCAGGCACAAGAATGTCAAATCCGGCTGTATAACGGGGACACGCCTTAGAGAGTTCACGCCGGGAGACAAAGTACTCGTATTATTGCCCACGTTGAGTTCTAAATTAATCGCCAAGTGGCAAGGGCCCTTCGAGGTCACACAGCTAGTCGGGGATGTCGACTATGAGGTGAGGTGAATGGATGGGGCGGGGCATTGCAAATCTACCACCTCAACCTTTTAAAATGTTGGAATGAGGGGTCCCCGTGGCATTGATGTCAGTAGTTCCAGAGAAGGCGGAGCTGGGCCTGGAGGTAAAAAAAGCAACATCTCAAAGCACTCCAGTCCATTGTGGAGACCACCTCTCACCGACCCAACTCACGGAGGTAGCCAAATTGCAGGAGGAATTTTCCGACGTGTTCTCGAACCCCTACCCGGCCGCACCCACCTCATAGAACACCACATTGAGATGCCCCAAGGGGTGGTAGTGCATAGCCACCCTTACCGCCTGCCTGAAAACACACACAAAAAAAAGGTGGTTCAGGACGAACTCAAGGCCATGCTCGAGATGGGCATAATTGAGGAGTCCCACAGTGACTGGAGCAGCCCAGTGATCCTGTTTCCCCAAGACCGATGGGTCGATTCGGTGTGGACTATAGAAAGGTCATTGCAGTGTCTAAATTTGATGCATACCCAATGCCTTGCATTGATGAGTTGCTCAATTGGTTAGTCTCTGCTCACTTTTATTCGACACTGGATTTAATGAAGGGATATTGGCAGATCCCCCTGACTCCTCTATCCCGAGCAAAAACGGCCTTTTCCACACCGTTTGGTGTGTCATGCTTCCTTTCGGGTTGTTTGGGGCTCCCGCTACATTCCAGCGGCTCATGGACAGGATCCTCTGCCTTCACCTACCTCGATGATATCTATAGCCATGATTGGCCGCAGCACCTGGAATATCTGAGTTCTAAAGTCACTGAGGTGTGCAGGCCTCACAGCTAACCCCCCCCCAAAAAAAGTGTGCAATTGGGCAGGTGGAAGTACGGTATCTGGGGATCCACTTGGGTCATGGGCAGGTGCGTCCCCAAATTAACAAGACTGCAGTGATTGCGGCCTGCCCGAGGCCCAAGACCAAAAAGGGGGTGAGACAGTTCCTGGGGCTGGCTATTATCATAGGTTTATACCTAATTATTCGGATGTCACCAACCCATTAACCGATCTCACTAAAAAGGGGGCTCCAGATCCGATCCAGTGGACGGAGTAGTGCCAATAGGTGTTCTCGAAGGTAAAAGCTGCACTGTGTGTGGGGCCACTTTTACACTCCCCTGACTTCTCTCTCCCCTTTATTTTGCAGACTGACACATCGGACAGAGGGCTGGGGGCCGTTTTGTCCCACAAGGTGGAGGGCGAGGAGCGCCTTGTGCTGTACCTCAGCCATAAACTCTCAATGCGTGAAAGCAAATACAGCACCATCAAAAGAGTGCCTTGCCATCAAGTGGGTGGTCCTCACCCTCTGATACTACCTGCTGGGGAGCCTTTTCACCCTCTGTTCAGACCATGTGTCCCTCCAGTGGCTCCACCGCATGAAGGATGGTATCACCTGTTGGTATCTCACCCTCCAGCCATTTAAGTTCGAGGTGGTCCACAGGCTGGGGGCACAGATGGTGGTGACGGACTTCCTGTCCCGTCCGGGGGGGGTATGTAGCGACGGGGGCGTGGCCAAGCAGCAGTTTGTGAATGGAGGGCAGGGTCAGGGAAGGTAAGTGGCCAAGTCATTACACCTGGTGTCAATTTGTGTGTGTGTGTGTGTGTGTGTGTGTTGCGGGGCTGGAGCATAAAAGGAGGGGGAGAGCAAAGAAGAGTCACTCCTCACCAGAACATGTGTGTGTGTTGTGTGTGTGACTGAGAAAAGCTGAAAAGCTAAAGAAAATAAAGTCTCTGCATGAACAACTCTCGCCTGCTGTGCTTCTGTGCTCCACCCACATCAGGATTCGTTACACATGTATAGACATCGGAAGATGTGTGTGCTCTCTATGGTCCTTGATTAGCAAACTAAAGCCACCTGTCATCTCCACCTGTTATTACTAATAAGTAACAGATAATCATTAACTGTCCTGAACCAAGAACATGACCTGCATGAAAAAGTGCAACATTTAAAAAGATACGCACATCTGACGTGTCAACTGACTCAAAACGGATAGTGAGTGAGTGTTGACCAGAAAACCTGTCAGTTCAAATCTGATTGGACTGATCAGATTTTGTTTTATTTTACCAGACCACACCAATGATAAACCAAGTGCTTGATATGCATGCAGACTGTAGCTGTCTGCAAAGCAGATTTTATATGATATTACAGGGTTGTGCAAAGATATTAAGTTTCTCTTCAAGTGGTGAATATATTCACAAGTGAGCAATGCAAATGAGTAAAAATATTTTCAACATGAGAAGATAAACTTCATATCTTCATGCCACCATGTAATGTTCTTTATATTATATGGATACATCCACAAAAGAAAAATATGCCAGTTAATCAAAAGAATTTTAATTTTGAACCAGTTCGCCATTTTGACAACTCATGTCTAGTTAGCAGGTAAAACGCTGAGAGTGACATTATTGGAGTGAAATAGGTCACTTGGATCTGCAATGTATTTCGTATGAATTTGTCAACACGAGAAGATAAACTTCATATCTTCAAGCCAACATGTGATTTTCTTTTTATTATATCGACACATTTCACCAACAAAATGTATCCAAATTTATCTAAACAATTCATTGATTTCCTGACGAGTGATATATAGAGATTTATGTCATGGTTTTGGTTTTCCATGTCCCGGATAGAGCTCGGATGAAAAATATGAGTGGCGTGTTTCCCAATAAAACACTTGTGTCCATCTAACATAGTAATACTGTTATACAACCAAATTTCATATTTGCTTGCAAAGAAAACAAAAGGATAAACAACAAACAAATGATGCACTGACTTGTACTCCACTTGACAAAAGCCGCAGAAGGTTTTTTTTTAAACCTCATTTGTGTGGCTTATATTATGTTGAATCTCCAAACGAAACTTTCTGGCTATAGTGAGGATTTGTAAGGTAAAGGCCATGCTCTTGTCCAATTAATATTCATTATAGTGATTCCAGGCTCCAGCTTGCCCGTGACCCTGCACAGGATAAGCGGTTATGGATAATGGATGGATAGTGATTCCAAAGTAACAGTCAAATAAGCAGAGGTGGAAATAAAATCTTACAAAAGATCATAAATAAAGAAGAATTTTGTCTTTTACAGTTTGTCTGTATTGATAAAACACGTTCTTTGAACCAACTGCTCAGTGGCCTGAACCCATTTATTGAATCAATTACTCTTTTGGCAAAGCTGTAAACAATTTTCACCTAGTTAGAAACAATTTGCAGATCTTATTTACTCTTTTTAGCAAAACTCCAAACTCTTACTCACAAACACATTTTGCACAGTGATGCTCTTGTGATGCATAATGGTAACTACAGGTGGCAGAAGTTAAACGCAATTACAGAACAGACGTCACAGCTTACAAAATTGTTCACACTTGTTCCTAATGATGTGATGAAACCAATATAAGCCAGTGCAGAGTGCACAGGTGGAATGGGTGAGTTGAAGGTTGATACCAACAATAGATGGAAACTATCTGCGAAGCAGAGGAAGATGAAGATCAAGAACAGTAATTTCAGATGAAATTCGAGCAACTGTAACAGACCATGTTCTTGTTCATGGAATAACAATGAAGGAAGCAGGACAAAGAGTACAACCCAATCTCAAGGGATTCAGAGAATGGAACAGATTTTTTTTTGGCCATTGAAAGTTTACGATATACAGACATCAGGACATCACCTTGCCAATAAAGGAGACCAGTTGGGGCAGGGCAGGGAGTCAATCACTGTTTTTACTGCATATATATTTTTGTAACTGCACATTCCCTTCTTACAGAACTGCAAGACTGCCATGTGAGGGTAGAAGGACTCCTGTGTTCTCCCAACAGAGCAAGAGGCTCTCATAGTTGAAATGGTCCTTCAAAACAATGCCATTATAATGCATGAAATCCAGCACAGGTTTATTGAAGACAATGCAAATAAGGACTCAACTGTATCAGACTTTCCATCATTGACCACCTTTCCAATACAACAGGGTGTGCATGAAGCAAGTGTACAGAATACCCTTTGAGCGCAAGTCATAAAGGGTCAAAGATCAAGGATGTTATTATGCAGAAGTACAGTAATTGTACATTCAAACAGACAGTCAGTGCTGATTGTTTTACAGTACAATACTATACCATATACTACTGTCAAGCTGCATTACATTGTAATGTATGTAAATCAGGAGTGCATACACTACAACATAGGTCTGTCTTTCTGGAGCATTCTGTAACAAAACTATATCCATATCCATTCTCTGAATTAGATTCCATGGAAATACCCCATGGAATGACATGGTGATGCAGTGGTTAGTACTGTCAACTCACAGCAAGAAAGTTTTGGGTTAAAACCTTGCAGCCAACTGAGGCTTTTCTGTGCTGAGTTTGCATGTGCTTCCCATGCCTACAGGTGCTCTGGTTTCCTCCCACAGTCTAAAGACATGCGGATTAGAGCATCTGGCTACTCTAAATTGTCCATAGGTGTGAATGTGAGTGTGTTAGCCCTGTGATAGATTGGCAACCTGCCCAGGGTGTACCTGCCCAGGGTGTACCCCCACATGAAGTCAGCTGGGATTGACTTCAACTTCACCTGTGACCCTGATGGCTAAGCAGTATAATGGATGGATGGAAAAACTCCATGAATACATTTTTTGTGTTTGAAGCTGGGTTCAATTTGATGTGGAGGAGGAGAGGCTGGAACATAATTGGCCATTGTCAAAGTTCCTGGCCAGTGTGGTGGCAACATGGTACTTTGTGCAGCCATAAATATTCATGGGGTTCTCTATTGTCATACCACCTTGGGGTCATATAACACACACTGTCTTCTTACATTTATGGGGGGTATTCAGGAGGCCTTGTTTGGATGTGAGGAGTAGGCACAGCATCCTGTCTGTCATAGTTTGGGACTGATACGGTCCTGAGATTTTTTTCTCTGAATGGCAGTGGATGGTATACAACTAAAAACCCTAGACCAGGGAAAATATATTGTGGTGACTTACAGTACCAGTCAAGAGTTTGGACACACCTAATTCAATGTTTTTTCATTTTTTTTTTCATTAAAAGACATTTCATGTCTTAAAAGGATAGTTCGGGATTTTTGACATGAATCTGTATGGCATCCCCATCAATAGTGTCGTGCAAACACACTGACTTACCCCTGACAGCATCCTGTGAGTCCAGTTCTTGTCCAGTTTTGGTCCAGACGAAAGTACTCCGGCAAGTTTGTTGGGGTCACGAAAGTAAAACGTTTTTCGTCTCAAAACAGTATGTGTTCAAAAGAGTGATACATTTGCATCACAAAACCATTGCCAAATAAAAAGTCAGACCTCGAAATCGCTTGGCACTATTTTCTCTCCCTTCTTATCACTGCGCGCTGCCGCCAGGTGACAGCCACGGCTGTTTCATTCATTGTTTTAGTGATGGGAATTTCGGCTCTTTTTCGGGAGCCGGCTCTTTTGGCTCTTCTTACTATAAGGAGCCGGCTCTTTCGGCTCCCAAACGGCTCCTGAGATTTTATTTTTGATTTAATTGTTGCAATTAACTAGTTAATTAATTACATTATTATTTATATTTTATCAATAGGATGTTTTCCATTTTATTTTTTAGTTTTTGTAGCCATTGTAAAGCTTTGTAAAGTATAGCAGTGTAACAATGTTCTAGCTATAGAAATAAAACTTACTTACCAATTAATAAATTATTTTCTCACAAACATAATGCAAAACTGTGTTATATTACCAATATAAAATACACAGAAGACATCAACTGTTTATCCTTTATGGCTTTATTTCACACTCGACCTTGAACAAAATGCCACAAAATAAATTATGAAGTATAAATCAGGCCTAAGAAACTATGAAGCAAAGTTGGAAATTATTTTAACAAACACAGAACAATGTGCAACAAAATATGTGGCACCTTGAGCGCATGTAAAAAGAGAAAAAAGTGCCGCACTCTGCTCCACCAGTAATGAGAAGCCGCTGGAACAGCAAATATGCTCCTGTTATAATGACTGCTGTCTCGTTGTATACCGCAGATTAATCTGGCCATGCCAAGGCGGTTGCCGACCGAACCTGTCAATTTATGAGCGACAATTTATATCATGAGCTTTAGGAATTCACGGCAACAAAACAATGATCATGGTTGTCAAATAGACAATCATCCTTCAGCTGAGCTGAACTCTGTGTCTCTCTCTCTCTCTCTCTCTCTCTCTCTCTGTCTCTCTCTCTGAGGCACCTAAGGACAAAAAACTGATTTGGTTCCCCAACTTGGCTCCCACCGAAGAGCCGGCTCCCGTCGTTCACTTCAAAGAGCCGGCTCTTTGAACCGGATCGTTTGCGACCGACACATCACTACATTGTTTACTGCTAGCAAAGTTAGCGACAACATGTCTGACTACGACGGTGAAATGTGTGCGGAGATTCAGCCACATCTTTGTTGCTACAGCCTGGATAGTCGCAAGTGCGCACCATTTTCACAAATATATTATTGTATAGGTTATAGAAGGTGATAAATTTGTCGCTGTTCTTGCTCTCAAATTAGCTTGTTAGCGCCGCTGATCTGAACTCCTAATCACTGCCAAACAATGGGAAATGTGTTGATTCCTGCGCAGATGTCAACATGACAGCGCGCAGTGATACCAAGGGAGAGAAAATAGTGCCAAGCGATTTCGAGGTCTGACTTTTTATTTGGCAACGGTTTTGTGATGCAAATATATCACTCTTTTGAACACATACTATTTTGAGACGAAAAACGTTTTACTTTCGTGACCCCAACAAACTTGCTGGACTACTTTCGTCTGGACCAAAACTGGACAAGAACTGGACTCACAGGATGCTGTCAGGGGTAAGTCAGTGTGTTTGCACGACACTATTGATGGGGATGCCATATAGATTCATGTCAAAAATCCCGAACTATCCCTTTAAAGTAATGATGGACTGTTATTTCTTTTCGTTGAGTGGTTCTTGACATAATATGGATTACTGCAGTTGTTGAATAGGGCTATTTACTATATTTTTATTATTTACTATTTAATCTCAAACGCACTAAGAAGACAAGAAATTGCACTAATTAACTTTTGATGAGGTACACCTGTTAACTGAAAAGCATTCCAGCTGACTACCTCATGAAGCTGGGCAAAATCATGCCAATAGCATGTAAAGAGTCATCAAGGTAAACGCTGACCACTTTGAACAACCTATTTTTATAAATAAATAAAAAATTGTTTACCACATAATTAAAACTTTGTTTACCACATAATTCCATACATGTTCCATATGTTATTTCATCATTTTAATGTCTTCAGTATTGTTCTGCAATGTAGAAAATAGTCAAAATACAGAAAAACCTGAGTGGGTGTGTCCAAACTTTTGACTGGTACTGTACATATGGAGTCTTACCAAGGCTGGATCCAGCACAACAGAGAGTTTTTCCTCATTGACTGGCTATGGAGAATGTTGCCTGTGATGTTGAAGTTCTCTGGCCTGACCCAGCAAAAAGACATGATGCTGAGACTGAATGAATCACCTGTTGATATATAAAATCTCATCTCATTATCTCTAGCTGCTTTATCCTGTTCTACAGGGTCGCAGGCAAGCTGGAGCCTATCCCAGCTGACTACGGGCGAAAGGCGGTAAGGTATTAGGCAGAGACCCGTCCACCCGTAAATTTGACGGGCGATTGCCGATTTCAACGGGCAAGTATACACACAGACGGATACTGAAACGGACGATAATGCTGAAAATTTTCGCACATGAATACTCCCACATGTCATCCGATAAATCCAGTTATGTTCCGCCCACACACGGACTGGCCATCGGGAGTAGCGGGAGTTTTCCCGGTGGGCTGGTGGTTCAGCGTGGGCCGGCGGAGAAAAAAAAAAAAACAGTTGCGCGCTGGCCTTTAATATGATAAGCAATGTTAACAGTTTCTTTAACAAACTGTTAACATTGCTTATTACAGTTGCGCGCTGGCCTTTAATATGATAAGCAATGTTAACAGTTTGTTAAAGAAACTGTTAACATTGCTTATCATATTAAAGGCCAGCGCGCAACTGTTTTTTTTTTCTCCGCTGGCCCACACTGAACCACCGGCCCACTGGGAAAACTCCCGCTACTCCCGATGGCCAGTCCGTGTGTGGTTCCGCCATCATTTACAAATCGTAAGAAACACAGTTTAATACGAAAAATACTGAAAACTTGAAATGAAAAATCAGAATATTTCATCGTTTCCGCCATTTTGGCCCGCACTGAATCTTGTAACATGCGGACTGAATAAATCGCGAATTCTGATTGGTCGAAAATTGCCAAACACCCTGCGTTGTAGTTTCCTCTTTCTTGGCGGGAGAACCACATTTTTTTTTGCTGACTCACTCTTCTGGATCAAGATGAATCCCAACAAACGCCCCAAATTGAATGTGACAAAAACTGATTCGTTTTTCCACAAAAAGACAGAAAAGGTATGTGTGATACATTGATTAACAAGGGGGTTTCATTGGAGTATGGTAAAATAGAATACTGTTGGGTTATTTTTTTTTTATTAAATACTGTAACTAGATCAAAAGATTATATACAATTCATTGTTGTTTATTTTCTTTTCACTTTTGTTACCAAATCAGACACCATACATACATCTGATACATTCAGGAGTGAAACTGAAAAAAATACAAAGTAAAAATATGCAATATTTCTGATCAAAAATTACACGCCATTTCACCCTGAAAATGTCCTAGAATGCAGGAAATGAAGTCTAAATTTCAAAAATTTTCTGGGGGGGCATGCCCCCAGACCCCCCTAGAGGGACTTCGCGCCTGCGGCGCTCGTCTTCGCACCTGCGGCGCTTATCAGGATTATATAAAATATTATTTTTGACTGGTAAATTTCTTTTTCTGCCTAATACCCTAAAAGGCGGGGTACCCCCTGGACAAGTCGTCAGGTCATCACAGGGCTGACACAAAGACACAGACAACCATTCACGCTCACATTCACACCTACGATCAATTTAGTCACCAGTTAACCTAACCTGCATGTCTTTGGACTGTGGGTCCCTGGTTTACCCAGGGGGTAAACCAGTCTAGTCTCCTTCCTGTTTCAAAACAATATCAGAATGCCCAAGCGGATATTACTTCTAGACTTTCTGTAAAGCTAGCTCTTCTGAACGTTAGATCACTTTCAAACAAGTCATTTTTAATTAATGATCTTATCTGCAAACACAATCTTAATTTTTTGCTTCTAACTGAAACTTGGCTGGATCAAGCAAATAGTGCTACCACCCTTATTGAAGCAACTCCCCCAAATTTAAATTTTATGAATGTTACCCGACAGGGGAAAGGTGGAGGGATCGCAAATATATTCAAAGTCTCTTTTCAATGTAAACAATCCTCACTTGGTGATTTTACATCCTTTGAACACTTATGTGCACTTGTTAGATGCTCTCCTAACATATTATTATTAACTATTTACAGGCCTCCGAGACATTCAGCCAAAGTTTTTCTGGAAGAGTTTGGTGAACTGTTGTCAGTCATTTGCTTAGAGTTTGACTGTCTTATTATATCTGGGGATTTTAACTTGCATGTAGATAATCCTGAAAACACTTATGCCAAAGAACTACTTGCACTTATTGACAACTTCAACCTAGTACAACATGTACAGGGGCCGACCCACTCTCGTGGTCATACCCTTGACCTCGTCATCACAAAGGGTCTTACTGTTTCTACTACTGTGGTTGACCTGGCCTTATCTGATCATTTTTGTGTTTTCTCTGATGTTTCTATGTATCCTCACATTCAGAACAGCTCAACGACTATGGGTAGGAGAGTCATAAACGACAACATGTGTTCTTTTTGAGCAAGCTCTCTCTCGGATCTCAACCAAAATGTCAGACTCTGTAGATGATTTACTGGAAATTTTTAATTTAAATATGACCCAAATTATGGATGATATTGCTCCATTCAAAATTAAAAGAGTCAATGATAAGCAGAAAGCACCATGGAAGCAATACCCAGCTGTTAAACTGCTAAAGAGAGAATGTAGAAAGACTGAAAGAAAATGGCACAAATCTAAACTTCACATCCATTATCAAATCCATAAAGAGATGCTTTGTAAATATAATTATGAAATTCGTAAAGCAAGACAGTCTTTCTTCTCCAACATCATCAACAGGAATATGAACAATGCCCGTGTGCTATTTTCAACAGTAGAGAAGCTAACTAATCCCCCACCACAATTAGCACCTGAACTTCTCTCAGTTAATAAATGCAATGAGTTTGCATCCTTCTTCAAAGGTAAAATTGATAAAATGCAGCAGAATATTGCTCATAATATATCTCCGTTGCAAATAATTGAAAAACTGCAATCACCAGTGACACAGACAGATAACTTCAACACAATGTCAGAATTTTGTTTAATTGATTATGAGACTCTT